>NC_045700.1:47786858-48106858 GCF_009834535.1 Camelus ferus
GAATCCAGCCTAGTGCATGTATGTTAAGGGCAAACTGGGATCCAGCCCATTGTACGTGCATAACAGCAAATATCCTACCTTACTTCTCATAACTTCATTACTTATTTAATAAAACAAAAAGTGAAGAGCTCTTACCTGCACATTTCACTCCCTGAGCAATGAGCCCCCACATGAAGTTGGCACAGTATTCACACCAGTGTGGCCCTCGGAATGTATGGACCTGAAAAAGAGTAGTGACAAAGTGGCCAGAGGGGAAACCCATGGATGAGGAGATTATTCCCACAGCAGGACTAAGACACAAGCCACGTTAGTACTGAAGAGGCACAATATGGTGACATTCAGAAAATCCTTGGTTGAGTGGAACTGACAAGCAGTTAAAACTTCTTTCAGAGCTTGATTTCCTCTGTTTCAGAAATGGTGATAAATCAAACCAATATTCTGCGATTTACTTTTAAAAACAATTTCTACAGTGGAGTTTTCCAACTGGTCCCCTCCAGCTGGAAGCCGTCTCATCTACGTGTTATACAAGCACTGGCACATTCTGAGTGCTGCGGGGGGGGGGGGGGGGACACGACTAAGGAGGAAACCTGTCTGGGTCCTGGAAGGATTTTGTCAGATGATCCACCTTCTGTCCTCTATGACCACAGTTAGGGCCACCAGTGTTGAAGGTGATATTTAGTGTCTGGTCACAAGAGAATCATCAAAAAGGGCCAATTTCTGTTCAAAACCATTATGATACTTCCTATGTCAGCAAAGAAAATAAATATATTTTAGAAACTGCAGAAGCTACAGCTGATCAGAAACCCTGTTTTAGTATGGTAATTATTCACTCATCCTTCAAGCTCATAAAGGTTTTACTTCATTTTATTCTCTTATCCCACAGATAGGAATCCTCAAAGAAGAATAATTTAAATGCTAAGATACCTCTAGACTTTATGGTTAGGAAAGAGAAGTCATTCTAGCTTAACTCAGATGAAAAAATACTGGTAGAATGGAGAAGCAATAAACCCAAACCCCAAACATTAAAGTATAAAAGAAAAAATATCTTCAATATTACCAGTAACACTTTTAAGATTGCTAAGCAAATACTGGCTGAAAATACACTCAAGAAATAAGTTAAAAGAAAAGGGAGAAGGAACAAGGAAGTCACTGATCTGTATCAAATTACATTTACTTGAGGTAGTTTCTTATCTGTATGATTTCCTCCAGAAGAAAACAGTAATACAAGAGAGTGAACATCACAAAGTGTAATGATTTGATTCCAATATCAGTATTTGCCAAAACAGCTACTGCAAACAATGAAATTCACAGCTAAGATTGTCATTTTTGCTACTGTTCTACTTACGTATTGAATAGGTCTTAGAAACTAAGTAAGTGATTTTAAAAATCTATCAAATGTATTTCTTTGAACTTAAGATGTTACTGAACATAAGACTTACACTGAATGTAAGACGTATAATTCCATTTAGAAAAATGATGCCAATTAAATTACATGCTACTGATTTATAAGCTAAATCCCAATTTCAGAGATATTAAAATAAAAAAAAAGCACATATTAGAATCTATGAAATACGGTATATCAGAATTCAAACTACTACTACTGGCCAAAATGTCCACATAAGGTGGCAGTGGATAACCCAGCATTCATTCCAAGCAGGTATGTGCTTGTGACTCCGGCTGCTGCTAAGTACAAAACATTGTGTTGATCTGAAAAGAAGGCCATAGTCCCTTCTACGTCTTCTACGGAACAGTGTCAGGAACGCAGGCACAGTTGCCTCTGGATTGTTAATGATGTTCAGAGCCTGTAAATTGAAAGCATTTCCTGGAGTTCCTGAAGCTGAGCCCAAGATCAACATTCAGATAGTCTGTGATGTGTTTGGTTTTTTTCTATGTTCCTCTGAGTGAACAGAACTGGATAAAGTATGCAATCTTGCTTTAATCTGAGGGGAATGAGTGAAATAGATTGCACTGACTCATATTTAGAAAGTTATATAACCATGAGATAGCTGTAAGAATTGTGAAGTTATTTTTAGGGAAAAGTCTCAGGATAATCCAGCATCACTGAACTTGGTAAGGTTAATAAATCGGACGAGAGGCGTGGAGGAAGTCCCGGATTTGGGCCTGCCGGTTATCTCGTGGTGAAGGGTGTTAAAGTTACACTGGTCCGGAAATCACTGAAACAGGAGAGCTCTTGGCAAACAGAACTGAGTACTGAGATGCTGTGACAGAACCAATTCCCTTCCTCACCTTCGCAGAAGCGGTAGTGAATGTGGGCTTTTGAATCTCTCAGGACATTTCTTCGTATTACACTTGCTGAAGGGCGGGTTTCGGGATCAGGATGCAGGCAGGCCCACTGTTCTCTAATCAGAAGACCACATGATCTTTAGGAAATCGTTCTTTATACATTGCTTCTTGGACAGCTTTTTATAAAGGCACCCTGCCATTTGGGGATAGTTTTAGTAGTGGTGTTGTATTTAATTTTGTTTTTCTGAACCGCTTGTAAGGTAGGTTATACAACTCTCCAGGAAATGGTTTTAGAAGTAGGTCTTGAAGCACAAATAGAAGTTTTATTTCTATAATAGGGTTTAACTAGGTTCCCTTTTGAATTTTTGTATCTAAAGTTTGTTATTTCTTACATTTTGTTCTGTGATCTTCATGACTCCATGACACTGGATTTTATTTGTAAACACTGAATACTGTAGCCTTTTTGTTTTTTTTTATTCCCCTAGAGGTCATCAAAACAAATAGACTTCATTCATTAATCATCTGTTATTCTTTCATAAACATTTATTAAGTGATGACATATACAAAGATTAAAAAAATGTTGGCTCAAGGAATTCACCATAGGTTTCTTCTGTCAAATATAGTGTGGAAAGGCTCTTCTGAAAGTGTCTCTGAAGTGTGAGGGACGCCGGGGAGGGCGCTGCTTGGGTAAGAAGAGTGAGCCGAGGCTTCTGGAATGAGCAGGTCAGCTGATCAGCACTAAATGAGGGTGTGTGTTGGAGCAGGGCACATTAGGAAAGGCTGTTCCAACGAAATCAAGGGCACACCAGGAGCAAAACAATGAGATGTTTAGAGAATTGGAAGGCAGTTCATTGTGGGTGGGGTGGGGATGACCCACATGGCGGGAGATGAGAGAGGCAGGTGGGGCCTTGTCCACATCTACAAACTGACACTTTGTTCAGTGAGCAGGGCAGGACCACTGAAGGTTTTTAAGGAAAGTGACCCAGTCAAGTGGACAAGGCTGGAGGAAGACGGACTGTGTAGGGTGCTACAGCAGGAAGTCTAGGTAGCAGACGACCTGGACTCAAGCAGTGGTGGCTGAGATTACGGAATGAACGAGTTGTTCAGGAGGCAGAATCAGTGGGGCTTGTGATTAACTGAATCAGAGGCAAAGGAGAGGAGAGGAACAGGGGCTAATAACTCTTAGGGTTTGGGGCCTGGTGATAGGGAAAGGTGGCATTAACAGGGGAACAGAAGTAGAAGAACAGGAATGGAAGTCAGGTCGGGGGGTGGGGGCGGCAACGGTAGGGAAAGAAAATGCTGATTGAAGATTCCTAGTAAAGAGGAGGTCACTCATGGAGTAGGGTTCCTGAGGGCATCCAGTGGACATGGGATGCAGAGCAGAAGGGTTAGCTTTGAATAAGAGAACAATCAGTCTCCCTGGGCCAAGGGAGAAAGGATGGCTGTGCAGTGCAGGAGTGATGGGGTCCTGGAGGCAGAAGGCTACAGGCGATCATACCTGATGGTCGAGTTTCTGTGTGTTAGGAAGTAAGTTCAGTTACTAAGCAAATGAAGAATTTAGAAAAAGTGGGGGAACAGGAACGGGAACTGGCCAGAAATTCAGAGAAAGGCTGCTGGACTTGAAAGCAAGCTTCTTTCCTGGATGACACTACAGTCATCCTACAACTGTGTCAAGTGCAGTGAAGAGAAAGTGACACATTCTTTTTAAAAGGGTGATTGTGTTACAACGGAGCTTTATCTAAATGTTTTTTGTGCAGTTTTACATTATCAGTGATGTTCATATCACGTATTTTACCAATTCAGAAAAAGATAATCTCTAACAAGTCAACTGCACACACTGTACAACTTAGGACAGCCCTGCAGCCGTGCGGCTCTGTCTAGCGCTGTGGGAACAGGGTGCTGTCCCTGCAGACAAGGCTCGGGGGCACTGACACCTGCAGACAATGCTATTTACTAGATATTGGTTGTATTTTTTGGTTACGTGTCTCAAAATGATTGAATCAAAATGTAATGGGCATTCAAAATATAATAACTAAAAGAGTCTTGGGGGTTCTTTCTGCTCAGGAGGATGCTAAGAAAGCGCGAGGGTGAGATCTGGGAGAGAGGAGGCTGGGGTGGCTGACAAGCTGTGCGGGAGCTGGGCCGAGCCCTTGGGCTATAAGAGGGCGCGACTTGTGCCTGGAATGCCCTCTAGTGCAGCAGACACCCTCAGAGATCTGCGCAGGTCAGCATTCAGGGAATCAGAATGACTGCTGTCTTTACAACACAACACAACTAACAGACACCCATTAAGTGACATTTTCCGTGTGTCATTCTAAAGGGGTTTTCTATTCTAAATTGCCAAAGATTTTTATGTTTTCATAAATTTGTGTTTTAGTTTTCCTATCCCTTCTTGTTCTCCAAGGCTGTCAGTTCTTTTTCCTTCTTCCTTATCCCCTTCTCCCTTTTGCATTCACCAAATCTTACTTGTGGACGAGGAAATCTGATATGATAACTCAGCCAGCACTGCATGTAAATCAAGAAAACGTGTCGTCTTTCTTCCTCTTGAAGGCATTAAGAAACAAAACCAAACCACCAAACTTCTGGTTCCTTGTCTGTGTTTCTCGTAGTTGAGGCTGATGGACCAGTGGTCTTGTGAGAAAGGAAGTGTTAGTAGCATCTTGCCTCATTCCTTGACATTCTCTAATCTTTAGCTACTGTTTCTCATAAACAGAAGCCACCTGCTTCTGCTGTTGACTGTTGAGTTTAATGGTGACATTGGCTTTATGAGGTGGGAAAATAACCAGTTCTTTTATAAATAGCACCATTTCTTCCTTAGAGTTATTTAAATAAATCACTTGATTAATTTATAAAAGGGATTCCTTTGGGAATGTTTTGGGAAGATGATGCAAAAGCACAAACAGCATCAGTAAACAATAGTATTAGTGAAATCAGAGGTGGTCCTGAGCAAAGTAGCCTTCTGAGTTGGCCACAAATATTTCCTTTAGACCACCTCCAAAGCTTCTGGTGCATCTTGACAAATGAAAGTGACAGAGTACGTGGCATGAGTTACACCTTCATGAAAAAAGGGCACAGCAACTTGCTTTAAAGACCTCTTCTTTTTAGCAACTGGAAAAAAGATGACTTTATTACCATGGCATCTGAGACTGCTCTTCACCTATCAGGACCTCCTGTCACATTGATCACCTTAAAAACTGAGATCAAAGGCTGGATTAATTAACAGATCCCAAAAGAGTCTGCCCCAGAGAATACTGGTCAGAAGCAGGCTGAAAAGGACGGACAGGGAGGGAGATGGGTGAGCTACTAAGGGGCCCACGTGGCCCTGGCCAAGGTGTGTGTCTTTGGGCACTGACCTAGGTAAAAACTGAAGCCATTCTCAACTGGGTCTATGTTATACTGACCCAAACCCTGGCTTCTATAAGGAAACCAGCACGTCTGCTTCTCATGTTTCTGACATTCACATCTCCAGTTTGATTGTCACTAATAGGAACAGCAGAAAAGAATTCCATGCTATGGGAAGAGAAAGAAGAATTCAGCACATCTTTATTATCCCTTCCAAGTCCTAACACCACATCTAGAAATGAGCTCTAAGGCAAATAGCCAGGGAGCATGCCTGCAAGGGCTGCTGCAAATGGAAACTCTGTTGGAGGCGATAAGAACATTAGGAGAGATGAATGCTGCCTGGGAAGGTGGGAATGATATTTTAGTGGACACTCTTTATTTGGGAGGCTCTGATGAGTCAGTCCTCCAGTGTGGTATTGGGCGATGCAGGGAGAGAACAGATGATCCAGATCAAAATGAAAGGAAGGTAGATAGGCAGGCAGCTGGGCAGGAAAGGCTTTTTTCTCTTTCTCTCCCTTTTTGTTTTTTTTTCATTTTTCTCTTTGGGGAAATCAGAATATACTCTTTTGAGTAGCCAATTTTAGTCTCACCGAGATGGCTTAATTTTGATCCAAAAGATTTGGAATTTAGAATATTGGTCCTAATTTGGCCACTTCAATTAAAATATATTTTGATTTATACTAAGTCATGAGAAGAGAATGAAGAACGCTGGCTATGATCACTAGCAACAAGTACCTAAAACTGTTTAGGGGTTGCCTGCAAAGAAAAGGGTGTGGAGGGGAAACTTAGAGTAGGAGTATCTTTACTATCAAGGCAATACCTTCTTGCCTTGTTATTTAAACTTAAAATCAGAAGAAATCTGTAACAAACAGTGAGGTTTAGGTAAGGGTGAGCCAGCAGCACTGACTCGTGCTGGCCACGCCTCCCACTCTCGTCCTGATGGGATGGATGTGGAAGGTGGTACCCACAGCAGGAGAGGCAGGGGGAATGTGCTGAGGGCTTGCTGTAACATGGCTTCAGGCAATGCTTGGGGCTGGTGAGTGCTTGGAACAGGAGGGGCACAGCCTCTGGCCAACAGCAGACACAATCAACGAGGGTCTGTGTGCAGAGAGGCACTGGACAGCTGGTGAAGGGGCCCAGGTGCTTGCGGTTTCTATAACTGGCTGCTACACATGACTGTGGGGACTGAGGCACACACTTCACACACTGTCAGAAGTGTCACTGTGAAAAGGATGACATCTGACAGAAAAATGAGTGATCTCATGTTTCAAGAGTGAGAAAACTATTTAAAATCTAGGGAAATACCATATAAGCCTGCTGGACATACACTGGTTGTATCAAGTCAGTGGTATCCCCTTAAATATGGAAATAACTACAGGAAAAAGCTGATGTAACACGGCCAGGCTATGACAACACTAGTCTTATTTTACCAGCAGGGCAGTTACTGGGGCAATATTAATAACTGAGTTCTGCTCCCACATTAAAAAAACATAAAAATGTTTTTTATTAATTGGTACATGAAACAATACTTTAAGCATGTACAGAAAAAATAATGAATTATTGTCAATTCTATTCACACAATCCATTCACCATAATCACCATAAACAAAGCTTAAATTTCTTTATGGCCTCCTTCGCAAACTACCATCCCCATCAACACCACTCCAGTGAGGGAGAAATATCCCTAAAATTACAGCCGAGTTAACATGGTGCACTAGACACCACAAGTGTGTGAACTTGCTAAGATAAGTCAACTTGGTTAGAATCATACACAATCATATTAATGCTAGAACACACAGTTTCTGGTGTCAGTGTTCTGAGCTGCAAGAGTGGCCCCTCTCACAGAGCCATCAGTATGAAATCCAGGGGTCAGGTGGTGGAAACACCAACGTACTCAAGGCATTTCTTTTATCTATTTATTTTTGATCACAAGGTACAGTGTTTATAATAAGTGGTATAAAATAAATATCACTAGTAATTAAAAAATACTTTCCATTCCAAAATGCGAGTCTTTAAAGTATTACAAAACTTATAATTTAATGTTCAGACATTTTTCAAGTTTCAGAAGCAAATTTCTTTTAAATTTCTCTTCATAGGCCCGCTCATGAAACTTTGCCTCTAAACTGAATCATGGTTAAAGATTAAAAATGTCAAATGCCATAACTAAAACACTTCTAGTTTGAAAGCTTTGTTTCATTACTTGGATAAATGTTTGCATTCAAATATCAGTAGTAAAAAATCAACATAGTGAATCAATACTTCAAAATACCAATCTCCTAAAGTTATATTATGATGGTATAATAGGAAAATAAAATAAATGAATCAATTTGGTTGTGCAATAAAAACCACTGTATGATCCACAGCTGAGTAACAGATAATTTCCATACCACATTATAGATATGTAAACTGAACGCTGAGAGACAAAAGCCTCAGACTAATCCACATTATCTTATGATCCACAATTCCTTGAAGCTACGTCTGTACTAATATTAACATTTCCCCAAAACCAGGTTTCAATTTCTCTTTGGTTTGGTTGTAAAAATGTCATATAAAGAAATTTACTGTTAAAACATTCTATCTTATGAATAAAGTGTTCCTCTAGTATACCAGGAAAAAGATTTGACTAAAATGTACAAAAATTATTAAACTATGTAGTTAAACCCCTTTTTAAAGTTCTAGTAAAAGAGATGCAGATTTTCTCTACTGTCTTTCTATTGGTTTAATTGGATCCTTTTTCTAGTTTCTTAAGGTGGAAGCCTAGCTAATTGATTTGACCTTTTTTTTTCTTTCCTAACATAAGCATTTAATGGTATAGATTTCACTGGAAGCACTACTTTAGTAAGCACTACTTATTCCATAAATATTGCTACATTGTATTTTTCTTTTTATTCAGCTCAGAATATTTTCTAATGTCCCTTGTGATTTCTTTAATTCATAAGTTATTTAGCAGTGAGTTAATTTTCTAAATATGTGGGAAATTTTTCAGATATCTGTTACTGATTCTGTATTTAATTCTGTTGTGGTAAGAGGATATGCTTTGTATGATTTCAGTCCTTTTACAGTTACTGACACTTGTTTTATGGCCCAGAATATTGTCTGTCTTGGTGAATCTCCCATGTTCACTTGAATAGTGTGTGCATTCTGCTGTTGCTGAGTAGAAGACTCCATAAATATGAATTAGGTCAAACTCGTCGATACTGTTGTTTGTCTTCTAAATCCTTACTAATTTTCTACTTGTTCTATTTGTCCTATCACTGAGAGGAGTGTGGAATCCCATCTACAATTGTGGATTGTCTATTTCACTTTGCAGTTCAGTTTTTGCTTTATGTGTTTTTGAATCTGTTATTAGGTGTATATAAATGTTAAATTATGTCCTCTTAATGAGTTTTAACCTTTTTACTCCCAGTATTTCTTGTTCTGAAAACTACCATGTTTAATATAAATATAGCCACTCTAATTTTCTTTGACTTATTGTCTATATGGGGTATCTTTTCCTTTTTACCTCTCTGTGTCTTTATACTTAAAGTGGGTTTCCTGTGGATAGAATACAGCTGGATCTTACTTTTTAAATCCAACCTGACAATAACCTGTCTTTTAATAGTGTTTAGTCCACTTCCATTTAACTATTAACATAACTGGGTTTAAATCTGTCGTCTTGCTTTTGTTTTCTATATATAATACCCTTTGTTCTTTTTTTCTGTCTTCTTGCATACTTTTTGATAAACTGCGTATTTTTTTGTGAATCTGCTTTGTCTCCACCATTAACTTATAACTATTTTTAGAGTTTGCTCTAAGGTCTACAATCTGCATATTTAACTTATTTATCAGTCTACCTTCAGACAACATTACACCATTTCACGTATAGTGTGAGTATCTTACAACAGTACATTTCCACTTCCCTCACTCCATACTCGATGCTACTGTTGTTTTACTTGTACAAACTGCATGTCTGTATTTTTGCTTTAAACAGAAAATTAGTTTTTAAAAATACAAAAATGAAGAAAAAACATTTCTACGTGTTTACCAGCTCTGATATTCTTCATTGCTCTGTACAGATCTAAATTTCCATCTGGTATTACTTTCCTTCTGTCTGAAGATGCTCCTTTAACATTCTTATAGCATAGGTCTCCTGGTGATAAATTCAGTCAGCTTTTCTTTGTTTAAAAAACAAATATTTTTATTTTGTCTTCATTTTTGAAAGTTTTTGCTGGATAAAGAATTCTAAGTTACAGTTTTTTGTTGTTGTTGAATACTTTGAAAATGTCACTCTGTTGTCTTGCATAGTTGCTGATGAGATTTTTGCTATCATTCTTTATGCATCTGTATGCAAAATATATTCTTCTCCCCACCTCCTCAGCTGCTTTTTAAAAAAAACTTTGTAAGGTATGTGAGAGCACTAGTGACAAAGGAAAATTATCTATTTCATCTGTTGACCTATTTTTTCCCACACTGAAATAATCCTGACTTTAAAATGTTAGTAAAGAAAACAGTAGTATAAAATAATTTCTCTTCTTTAAAAAAAAAATGTACATTGTATTCCTATATGTGAGTGTGCATATTTAAGGTTGTATAAAGCCATAAAATTATAAACACTTTATGAAACTGGAAAGTGAAAAGATAGCACAAGAGAAACCAAAACACATGTTTAATTTCTACATCCTAGAGATGTCCTTTATACATTTTATCATATGTGAGGGATGAACAACTTCACCTCTCAGGCTGAGGCAGAGCACCAAGTCAGGAAGAAAAACTCCTTCCCATAACCTGGTTTTCTCTTTGTGTCCCACTCTGGCTGCTCTTACAATTTTCTCTTTAACACTGGTTTTTAGCAGTTTGCTCATGATTTGCCGTGGTAGTGTTTTCATATTTTTTCTATTTGGAGTTTTTACAGCACTTCTTGGATCTGTGGGTTTTCATCAAATTTACAGAATTTTTAGTCATTATAGTTTCAAATAATTGTTCTATCCCTGGGCCTCCCACCACTGTGCCTTCTGACTCCGGTTACACTTGTTAGATCGCTTGATATTGTCCCCCTGGTCACTGATGCTGTGCTTTTTTTTTCCTTTTCTTCATTTTGTGTATTTTTTATAATTGTTACATCTTCTGGTTCACTAATCTTATCTTCTGTGGTACCTAATATGCTATTAATACCATCCTGTATATTTTTAGTGTCAGATATGTTTTTCAAATCTCCGGATTGTTTGAAACAGCTTCCATTTCCTTCCTCCCCGCAGCCTTTAGTCTACTGCTAATTTAGTCATGCTACTAAGATGCCGTCATCTTTTACACAATGCCTCATGTACTATGATATCTTTTCAGTCCTACTGGTGGGCAAAGCTGCTCTCAGCCCTGGGTGAATTCCAGGAATTATTCAACTGATTGCTTTCTGGTGGTTTTCCGATAGTTTTTTCTCATGAATATGTAGGTTAAGTACTCAAAGACTCAGAAAGAATCCAAGGCAGATCTCCAGAGCTCTTTCTGTGTACAGCTCTGTCCCCCAGGTATACTGCCCCACAAATTTTAGCTGCTTTGTCTTGCCAAACTCCAGTCTTTGTGTCCCCAACTTGGTTAGACCAGTGCGCTCTCTTTGGATTCCCCCTCCATGTGCTGTGGCCTAGAAACTGCCTCCAGGCAGTAAGTGAGTGCAATCTTAAGGCTCATCTTGTTTGTGTTCCTTCTTTAAGTATTACAGAACTGTAATACCTGTTGTACAATGTCTGTCTGTTGTTTTATATACTTTTTACGGCTTAGAAATTACCTAAGATAGGATGGTATATCTACTTCTTCCATCATGGCCAAAAGTGAAAGTCCAGATTATATTCTTATTTCTAAACTTGAACCTGCGATTTCTCTGGGCTTCAGTTTCAACATGTGTCAAATGACATTAACTCAATCAGTAATTCTCAATGTCCCTTATCTAGGCTGGATTCTTCAGTTATCATGCTCTATCGAGCTCTACAAGTTCTCTCAGCAAATACACTGACGTTGTTGTATTAAGTAGGCTGCACATGAGCATCTTATACCTGGTGATTGCATGTGTCATTTAATGTTATAGCGGGCATTTCTTAATGTCTTATCTTTGGATAACAGTCCTCAATGCATGTGATTTATATGGAGCTTGACCCTGTCCCCTGCCCCAGGGGAGAGTATGTGACCTAGATCTAAGCCAATCAGCACATTCCATTCTCCTGAACCAGAGCTGCCAGTTCAGAGATGGGCATATAAGATAATTGGGCGAATGCCTGCCAGGCCTAGACCCGTTGCTCAAACAGTGTCTTTCTGCAGCTGACTAGAATCTGAGAATACACAGAGCTGGAACCTCTGCCAGTCACCTTGTCGCTAGAGGGAGCCTAAAAATGAAGACAGAGCTGGGAGACAGGGTTCTGGTGGCATTTTAAGTCCCTGGGCCAAGAGATACCTTCAGCTAACATTGGACTTTTCCCACTATGTGAGCCAATATTTCTTTTTGCCTTAGCGAGCATGGGATGGGCTTTTTGACCCTCACAATGGAAAGTCTCTCATCTGTTCCATCAAATGGTAAGTATCAGTCATGGGTTCCAAATGGACTTTTGAAAAAACACACTGAAGCAGTATCGTACAATTGGAGTAATGAGCTGTAATAGCAACCATCAAAGCAAAATCACATGCCTCCTAGAGATGGACCTTCTCTTTATGGGCAAGGGCACTGTGCAAGCGTGTAAGGCAGCGCCTCATGCCGCGATCAGGGTGTGGACCATGTTAGGGCTAGGACTCCAAACAAAGGGAGTTCTACAAAAGAGAAAGAGGGAACCTGACGTTTTAGGCCTGATTCGGGCAAATCCATTCACACAGCCAAAACGCTCTCTCTACTACAACAGACTGGAGGATATCACCTAGCATGTCAAGAATCTTTTGGTTCCCAAGACCTAAAAATGAATATATTCTTTTTTTTAATTTTTATGTCTAGATAACACTTTAATTTCTATTTTTGCTCCCCACAAAATACAAAAATTCAGAAACTAAGCAGTTGGTATGTTCTTCAGATGTGTAACACTGCTGGGCTAGCTCTCCTCTCCCTCCCAGCATTCCTATTTTGCAGCCGGAAGAACCTTAAGATAATTTAAGATGAGAGATTAACAGACTTGAAAAAAAAAAGCTATTGTTATGGTACTTATCAGGAAAATAATGTGTAGTGGTTTCTCAGATACCAGCAATGCTATGGTAAAATATTTAAGAAAGAAAAGTCAGTATTTGCATATGTTCTCTTTACTTAAAAAAAAAACAAACAACTTTCCTAGACCTACGTTCCACTTCCTTTGGTGTACATGCAAGTCTCTCTCTTCTCTCTGCTCTGTGGGGGCTTCGATGAAGGCAGGTGATATCTTTGTGTCATACACTGTTACATACAAATAATGAATGCTGACAAATAATGACAAGTTACTGCGATATAGGGAACTAGACAATATAGACAATAACTGAGGTAAGATGTTATGATGTATGTATTCTTCAGGCACATGCTTTGACTATTTTATTAAAGTCACAAGTAAGACTGTCTTCTGAGGAATGCTGACACAGTGGGTCACAAAGAAGATGAAGTATACAGGTATAATTTTCCAATTAAACAAGGTTTTGAAAAATAGAGAGATGAAATAGTACACATGTATCTCTCCTATTAACTTACAAAATAAGCAGAATAGAATTAATACTTAATCCTCAGTTAAATTTGGAAGAGGAGAATGGATGTATGATACAAGTGACTACAAAAAGTTGCCTTTAAAGTACTAACACTCCCAAATCCTTGAAGGTTAGGTATTATTTAGATACAAACTATGAAGTATGAAAAGAGAAGAGAATTCTGGAGGTTTTTTAACCTGTGGGTTTTTCCTAAGGATATATATCCTTGCTATTGTGGTGGGAGTCACATGCCAGGATGGTTCCCTACTTTGGGATAAATTTTGGAGAAACCGTATTTTCTAAAACATCAAGTCAGTAGGACAGACATACATGCTGGAAATAATACCACATTAGATGCAGTTGTCTCCAAGAGGGTCTTAAATTAGGATATGGGTTGAAAATAAGAATTAGGATAGGTTCTGCTGACAGAGAACGTGTCAGGCTCCTCCTCAAGGTGTTTAAAAGTGGTAATTGTAACATCTTAATTTTAAAGGCTGGCCTGGGGTTTTAATTTCATAAAAGAAATAGTACACCTAATACTTTCCACTAACAGCCTCCTAGTGAGAAAGACAAACTTGCAAATCTCTCTCCAAATTTTAAATCATTCTCTAATATTTTTTTTTAAAATTTCATTAAAGAAATAGGACACCTAATAAATTCTACTAATAGTCTCCAAGTAAGAAAGACAAATTTCCAAACCTCCAAATTTTAAAGCAACAAAAGCAAAAATAGACAAGTGAGACAGTATCTAATGCTAAATCTTCTGGGCAGCAAAAGAAAAAATCAAGAGTGAAAAGGCAACCCATTGCTGGATCATAATGCATTTTTTTTTATCATGCTGTCCTTTTTTGGAGGGGTGGGGGGGGGAATGTTTAATGGAGGCACTAGGGATTGAACCCAGGACCTTGTGCATTCTAAGTATATTCTCTATCACTGAGCTATACCCACCTCGCTTTCTTTAAAAATTTTTATTTTTTAATCTATTTTTTGAGTCACTGGGGATGGAACCCAGGACCTCATGTATGCTAAGTACATGCTCTACCACTGAGCTACACCCACCCCCCCACCCATCATAATGTAGTTTTAATTTTCATTTTTTGAGAACGCTCCATAATATTTTCTATAATGACTGTACCAATTTACATTCCCACCAACAGTGTATTAGGGTTCTCTTTCCTCCATTTCCTTGCCTACACTGGTTATCTTTTGTCTTTTTACCAAGAGCCATTCTAACAGGTGTGAGGTGATACTTCATTGTGGTTTTGATTTGCATTTCCCTGACGATTAGTGATGCTGAGCACCTTTTCATATACCTGTTGGCCATTTCTATATCATCTTTTGAGAAATGTCTATTCAGGTCCTTTGCTCATTTTTAAATTGAGACCTTTTTTTTTTTTTTTTTTTTTTTGCTGTTGAGTTGTATGAGTTCCCTATATATTTTGGCTATTAGCCCCTTATCAGATATATGACTTGCAAATATTTTCTCTTATTTCATATGTTGCCTTTTCACTCTGTTGACTTGTTTTCTGTGCAGAAGTTTTTAGTGTGATGCAGTCCTACTCGTCAGTTTTTGCTTTTGTTGCCTATGCTGTTGGTGTTATATCCAAATCACTGCCCACACCAACGTCAAGAACCATTTTCTCTATGTTTTCATCTATTCGTTTCTTGGTTTCAGGTAGGGGCAATTTCATTCTTTTGCATGTGGACATCCATTTTTCCCAACATCATTTATTGAAGAGACTATTCACTCCCCATTAAGTGTTCTTGGAACCCTTGAGGAAGTTCACTTGATTGTAGATGTGTGGATTTGTTTCTGGGGTTTCTATTTCATTCCATTGGTCTATAGGTCTGTTTTTATGCCAGTACCACACTGTTTTGATTACTATAGCTTTGTAATATATTTTGAAATCATTACGTGTAGTGCCTTCAGCTTTGTTGTTCTTGCTTAAGATAGCTTTGGCTGTTTGGGTCTTTTGTAGTTGCATATGAATTTTAGAATGGCTTTTTCTATTTCTGTAAAGAATGTCATTGGGATTTTGATAGGAATTTTACTGAATATGTAGATCACTTTGGGTAGTGTGGACATTTTAGCTATATTAATTCTTCCAATCCATGAAATGGGTTTCTCTTTTTGAGTTAAGTAGAACATTTAAAAGTCTCTAGCTCCATAAAATGGCTATGAAGAAGTATAAGCAACCATGTGCAAACCAACAAGAACTATGTGAGGTGTTTCTTTTTGGATTATTTAATGTTAGGCAGTAACCTTTCCAATGACCTTAATTATCTAGATTTACACTCAAGGTGTCATAACCAGTTCCCCAGCCAGCACAAACCACAAGAAGGATAGACAGGACTGAGGTCCAGAGGGTCACAATGCTGGGGGGCATGGTAGAGGCCTGGACGGAAGAGCATAATGTCTTTGTGGGCCTTCTCAACACCAGCAGGGGCAGAAGTAAAAAGCAGAGTAGTGAATGTTCATTTTTTCTGGCTTCCACAACATTTGGTAAGTACTATACAAGACAGCAACAGAAACACAGCACCTACAGGGACTGTACAGATGATCTTGTCCCATCTCCTATTTTCCCTCCATCACCCTCCACAAGGCTGACTGCCCTAGGCAGACAGAACTCCCGCTACACACTGATCTTTATTTTTATCTTCCTTTGCAAGTGACCCACATTAAGAATCAGGAATTGTGTGGGTATACATATACATATATAGTACAGAAATTCATAATTCAATTTAATCTCCTATTTGGAGAAAAACATTATTTATTCCTCTAAAATGTTTATGTTGGACACTCCATGTTCACATCCACGGAAGAAACAATGAGTGACATTACTGCTGAAGTTTAGTGAGGAGATATTCCAGGTTACTGTTCCCATTGTGTCACGTTGCACTTCTTTCTTACTACTGTTAGTTCACAATGATATTCAAATTTCCAAGCACTTAAAATGTGAACACAGATTCTCTAGTCAAATGTAAGATAGTGTGATGATATTTTGGGTTTTATTTCATTTTTAAAACCAACATGAATTTGATTTTAAAACATTGTAACAATACAGGTCTTAAGGTCATTAGAAAAATCTATTTTTGGGTCAAAATTTCCTGCTGCCCGCAAAGGTAGTTTCAAAATAACAACTACTACCACCAGCACAACAAAGGTCCCCCATGTCACACTGGGTGCTCATTTACTTAGTCATTCAACAGATGCTTCCTGAGCATCTACAAGTCATTTTACTAGCTCTGGGGATGGGGAAAGAGGAATGCGGGAAGAAAAGAAGGGGGAGGTGGTGGTGTGATGGTGGTGATAATGCAAAGGACGTGGTAGGCACAGTCCCTAAATATAACAGTTCACTGATTATTAACATAACGACTTAAAAAATTCTCTCAAATATAGTTTAATTCCTTTAAAAATTGACACATTAAAATGTATTCCTGTATGAGCCTTAATAAAGTTTTAATAATGGAAAAGAGAATAATTATATTAACAAATCAAATGCTTCCCAACATAATTTAATCAGAGGATTTTACAGTTGTTGAAGAACTTACAGATCATGCAGTTTAACTCCACCTTTTATACTGAATCTACTTTTATTTGTTGTTTCCTCTTGTATTTATCCTCAAATGTGAATCAAAGGCAGACTATAGGGCTTGGATTTGTCTGTGTCCTTCGAAGGAAAGGAAAGACCACTTTCAGAAGGAGTGCTGGCCATTTCTACCTTTCAGTTTATCAAACAGCAGAACGTCTAGTCCGATAGCCAGGACTGACGGGTTAACTATTATTGTGATACCAGTAGGTCTTGAATCAGTAATCTTATTAAATATCATAAGGTTCATCTTATGTGTTAATTAAATTACAGTACCAATTAACATTTCAGGATTTATTGCTTGCACATTATCTTGGCAACATTAACTCTATTAATATAATGTCGCATCTTTCAATTATATATAGAAATTCTGCAAGTATCTGAAGCTCTAAATTCTCCCAGTCACCACTTTAAGACTACCTTAAAAAAGAACTCATATTTTAAAGTATCTATAATTCTTAATGTTTTCTTTTAATTATTTAATTTGCCTAAGTAGCCAGGTTTCTATTATTATTATTATTACTATATGTAATCTTGCTTTTATTTTATAGAGCTAATTGAATTAAACATACCAAATGCAACACTGACTAATCTGAAGGGAGTGAAAGAAATACAGAGGATTTCACTGTATTCTGTGGTGCGTGAAAGTGCACTGCTCTTATGTAACATCTAGCTCTGCCTGGGAGCTAAGGAAGCAGCAATAGCTTTCTCTAGCACCACAGTCATGTCAGGGTTCTCAACTGCATCATGACCCCTGCAACTGGGCAAGAAACAGTCTCGGTAAGGATTCAGAAAATACATCCACTTAGGGGTAAACTGTAATAACAAAAATAGTGGCTACCAGGTACCTCCTACACATACCAGGAACTCGATTTTTCTACTGTAGAAACGGAGGTATAAAGAGATGCGGTAATCTGCCCAAGGTCATACAAACCACAGCAAGAGCCTGAGGGCAAGGACTGGGTCTGGGTTCTCACACCCTGTGGAGAGCCTGGCTGCAGGACAGTCACTGCTGCTGGGGTGCCTGGGTCTGACTTTTAATGGTAGGGGTTGTTTTGTTTAGCTCTTGTTTTTAGTCGGCTCAAGAAATCAGCGCTTGTGTGCTCTCTCCTGCTCTGCTGTTAGGATGGGGGCAGTTCTTAAAATGAGAGGTTGATCCAGGAGACAGTTTAAATTGTTTTCACTTTAAGTTATGCTGATCAACTTATAGGGTAACTGTTTTTAAAGGATGTAGCATGTTTACTTGTAAAATGATGACCTCCCTAAGAGAGACAACTATCTTTTGTGATAAGATTCTTTATCAAAATCCTTATAAGTAACAAATGGGGAGGGGGCAGGGGAGACCATGTTACATAACAGCAAAATGGGAAGCCTTCCTGTTTCTTTCTTTCTATTAAAAACAAACAAAAAACAACTAAAAAAAAAACCAACCTGCCTGGATTCTGGAGTTAGGCCCGGTTGATTTTTTTTTGGATTTCACCTTGGTGAATGCTTTCACCAAAGGTACAAGACACTCATGGCTTCACCCTCTGAAATGAGACTTGGCAGCTGTTCAACACCACAGAGCATCGTTACATAACAAGGCATTTTGAGAAGCAAAAAAGAAAACCACATTGAAATGAGGCTTTGGTGAGTGGGCTGGTGGTTGGGCAGAGCGCACTTTTACCAACATAGAAAACAGTCAATGGCAAAGCCACGTGAATGACTGTCGTTATGTAAATGCTCGGGATTTTTCCTATGGTAAAGCTCTGAACTGGACAGACTTACCTATCACAGGCAGCGACCGCCCAAGTGAGCGTTTGTGTGGGGGAGCCCTACTCCTGCCATGGAGTCTGAATTCTTTTGGGGATGTGCTCTAAAGTCAAGTATGACTGCCCCCCACCTTTTCTTTTTTATGCCACCGCACGGAAACCTTTTTTAAATATCAAGAGTAATGTCAATGGAGAGTCAAATTCTGAGACTTCTGACCTTATTAGCAACTCTAAAATATATGTAATACAACTCACTGTCTAACATAAGCTCTTCCAGCGCGTGAAAACTCAACTTTTTTTAAAACAGTCTGCCCAGGCTGATTTTAATTTTTTAGCTCCAGAGAAGGAAGCCGACTTCTACTTTTTAATGTGCCTTTTTCAAAAAAGACAAGTATCTTTAAAATAGTATGGGTACCAAGCTGTGAGTCACAACTGGTCCCATAAGTCAGCACTTTCTGGCCATACAAAATTTGCTCATTAAAGCCATATGTTAAATTAAAATTGAGAAATTACTGGAAGACACACCAAAAAAAAAAAAAAAAATCAGACTGCTTGTTTATGCAAAGGTTGACCAGATTTACCCCTTGCTTTTTAACCAATATTGACAGAAAGCATGTACAATGAACCTGACTTTTAGCACTAAAATGGCATCCTTAACAGGTCAGCCTGTCCCTGCCTAACAGACCAGAAGGTACGTCTTTGGAGATGTATTTTACAATCTCAGCCATTTGTAAAGACTGTGCATAGTTTTCTGCTTGAGAACCTAAATAGCTATTTCTGTGACCAAACATGCACATAACTTTATATTTACAAAAGGATGTATTTCGGGTCATTTTCCTGATAAAAGTCCTGTGAGAACAGGCTGTGTATCAAGCAGGAAGACACCGAGGCCTAGTAACCTGCATGGACTATTTAGGTTCACAAATGGAGGATGTGGTTGAGACTGGACATACACACTGAATGGTCTCAATTTCTTTTTTTTTTGCCCTTTTTTTCGGGGGTGGGGGTAATTAGGTTTATTTATTTTTAATGGAGGTACTAGTGACTGATCCCAGGACCTCGTGCACACTAAGCATGCACTCTACCACTGAGCTATATCCTCCCCCACAATTTCATTTTAAATCAAAGATACTGGTTGAAAGGTCAGGTCCCTAATCATATGTTTAAAGAAGGAGAAGAAAATGCTATTTGGCTTACCTTGAAATATTAGCAATCTTTACACAGTTCATCCATTTTGGAATGCATCCTTTATCCCCAAATAATTTGAAGTTCATAAAAACCTATTTTTCACTACAGAAAAAGCAGAACATATTGGGGGCTGGGTATTTAGCATTCGAGTAAAAAAAAAAAATGCTAGTGTTAAAAATCAGAATGAATTGCGAATTTGGAATGAAATTTCTTACTCCAGAGCCCGGTGCATTCTATCTGCTGAATAAATGGTGAATAAATTAATAAATCAATGGAAGATCAGGGTTTTCAGCTTTATCATCTTTTGAAAATAGACACCCTCTAACATCAAAACTAAAGCCATTCTGTCTAGACTAACAACATTCACGTCTCCAGAACTTCATCATAAAGTTGTGTAACTACTGGGAAGTTCCTACAGAAATGCTAGTGCATCTGCCCATTAAGTGTAACCATTCACTGTCCTTATGCACAGCTTCACACTGGATGTTCTCTGAATGAGGCTGCAAAGGACTGAACTTCAAGGCCTTATATCATGCTATAAATACAGGTGAGGGCTACACACAGCTTGAATCAACACACACACATATCATCTTGATGGAAAATGATTCAAGTACAGTTGGTAAAACACAGTCACAATAATTAAAACCTACACACACATGGTGAAAGAAAATACTCAAAAAATGAAGAGAAGCTGCTAGTGTCAGCAGCCTAACAGTCCCAGGGTAGCCATCCTCCTTTCATCATGGTCAATTCATTAGCAGAGGAGAAAAGACAGAAACTATGGGAAATGCACACCATCTGCTCAATCCAGATGCAACAGCACATGCCTTATAGCCAAAGCTTTTTACCAGAAACGAAAGGAGGTAAGATCTAATCCTCTCACGAAATATTCAACAAAGGTAGTTAGACATATTTGCATCAAAAGTAAGAATGCCAAAATCATTATTAAATGAGACCTTTTAAAATCAGTCAAGACTTTTACACTGAGTATACACTGTTCAAACAGAATGCTAAATCAGCACTAGAGAAAATGGGGTTGGATTCTATCACCTTTATTCAGCTATTCCTTAAAAAAAAAATGCTTACAACATCTTCATTCCTTAAACAGCAGGAACATTTTAGTCCGGTCATCCTAGTTTTAAAAAGACATACTTTAATACTGTATATTTCAAGAACTGTGCATTCCCTTTCTTGTAAGAAAAGGTTAAAAACAAATATTCTTACCTTGAAATTGTGAACCTTTTCATATTTTGGAATTTGCTCGTTTTCTTTCAGAGTTGCTCTTCTAACAAGTGATGTCAACTGCGAATAAGCAAAGAGTTTCAGAGGTTGCCAGATTGTCACAGACGACTTTTGAGAACCCAGTTTCATTCCCAAGGCTGCTATCAATAAATCTTGCTGACGGCCCTCTTGTTTTGATTTGTGAACTGTAGCTTTATTAGTTTTCCTACCCGACCAAGACTCTTTGGATGGCATTTTGGAATTCACAGGAAATAAAGAAAATCTATATTGATCTATGTCTGTCGATGAACTCTATTCAGCTAACAAATGAGCATTCTGCCAGCCAGCACAGAACCCTACCCTACAGAGAGCTGCAGAGAAACATCACGGAGAGGTGGAGGAGGATGATGAAGCACTTCTTAAAAAGAGGTCGACTAGCCAGAAAAATTCTTCTTTCTTCCTTTTTTTTTTTTAAAGGGCTCTATATTTAAGCTTCTGAAAACTTAAGAGTCTGAACAAAAATAAAGAGTCGATGCTAACATACAAAACATTCAGCATTTCTCTCTCCCTTTTTAAGAGCCATGCAATTTTGACAAATGATACACCTCTAAAAGCCTTCTTCTCTATTCAGTATATTAATGTCCATTCTGAATGCAAGATGCCTACATACTGCCTGCAGTCAGTTTCCAGCAACAGACACCCTGTGAAGCCCCTGGCAGAGGGTGGGGGTGGGGAGGGATCTGACAAGGAAGGCTGGATTAGACTGGTCACCGTAAGGAAGGAGCTAACCAATGAAAATCAAGCAACAGTATTTAAGTACTGTATTCCTCAACTCACTCTGTCTCTGTTTCTCCCTCCTCTCCTGTAAAATTTTCTTGCTGGCTCAAGGCAAAAAAAAAAAAAAAAAAAAAAAAAAAAAATCAGTGGGAAGACAATGAGCGCTGAATGAGTCATGCATCATAACCAAATGGAGTTTTTTTTAACCTGTTAAAAGCAAAGAAAAATTAACATACAGCACTAGGTTTTAAAAAGAACGCACCACTGCCAGGTAAATTATGAAAGGCTGATCTATAATCTTCCTTTGTGCGCGTGAGCTGAGGTCAGTTAACTAAAACCCAATGTTATTAAAGACGAGCAAAAGCTGATGAGTATTCTGATGAAGAAAAGGAGTTTAACTAGATACCACACTATTTCCCTGTACAACAAGGAGCACGCAACAAGGAGACTGCTAACACCCTGGAGCAGTCATTTCCGTCTGCCTACCACGAGCAGTTCTGTTGTGGATCTATGCTGGAATAGGTCAACCATTATGTGAATTCTTAAACTCAACACACTTTATTCAAAAAGCTCCAGGCTAGGTCATGGTGCATGCCGGCTGGGAATGAGTCCTCAAGTACACAGGTCCCAGATGTAGTGTAACTGTGCGTCGGGACCCTTGGCTGTTTGCGGGTGTAGCTGGATGCTGGGTAAAAGGCTCAAGTCTAGCTCCATTTAAAAGCAGTAACTCTACAGTACTTTTTTTTTTTTTAAACTAAGGTGTTATAGGCTTAAGTTTTCTCATATTGGTTCCCTAAATTCCTCCCATCTGTTTCCTCACGTTATGTAATTAAGTTTAACCCATTATGATTCTAAGGTTACACTGTATTTAAAGAATCTAAAACTCTATATTTAAACAAATTCAGTCCATTTACTTAGGTAACTGCAAAGAATGTATTTCAGATTTCATAACCTACAGGGGGTTTGAGCCCAATGCAGATTCTAGTTTAATCAGGGCATGAAGTAGTCCTTAAACCATGGTAGATATCGATAATATGGAATGATTGATTTTTTAAACATCTTCAAATTTTTTTAATTGTGTCTAGTCCTATCTTTTAAAATGGTTATTCTTTTGAAAACATTTCTAAGTAAAAGGCAAAAGTTAATATTTACATCTACAGATGTTTTATTTACACAAATTTATATCCTTTTACGATTAATACAAGACAAATTTTTTTGTTGTTCCAAGAAGAAATGCAATGGAAAGAATTTTCCTTGCCTAACCTAAATTGCTGTTCAATCTAGACCTAGTTTGTCATGTGATGACTGAAAATATAAAACCAGCCAACTCTCCAGTCATGTACAACCTAAAGTTCATCTGATTCTCAGAGGGCCTAGAAAAAAACAGACTTCAAAGGCAAATTTAACAGTATTTTTTTTCTACACAATATTTAACACTGAATATTTAGGTTACTAAGTTAAAGAAAACCATCACCCATGTGACCCAAGTAACTTTTTTTTTTTTCCTGAGCATTTCCGATCAAGGCCCTTTATTACAGATCATCCCCAGTCCTTCAGCTGTAGTAACTAAAATTCAGCCAAAGTATAAAAATATTCACGGTAGAGTTATCCAGAAACTCATTGCTGGGTAAAAGTAAACATTTTGTCACTGAAAGGCAAGGTCTACTGCAGACTCTGTGGAGTCCTACTGTCCTTCCTGAATAATTTTTCTACCTATGCAAGAAATATGGGGTTAACTACAACTTGGGCAACTACTTAGGGCAGTAAGGAGACAGAAAACAACAGTTCAGGATGAAAAAGTTCTTAGCTCCCCTCAAGTGGCTGGGGTTTGGTCACTCTTACACCTTTAATAACTGCATTTCTGCATGAATTCTGAGGAGTTCTCAAGTCAGAACTGCTAACTCTCAAATTCAGAACCAATGGCAAAGTTCTAATGTTCCAGACAAATGTATACCCCTCTTCCTTATACTTTTCTGGCCACATCTATCTACTTAGACAGTTACAGAATCTATTCCTTATGACTGTCACTGACTGACTATTTAGGTACTTATGGTCTGAAGTGCCCAGCTAAGCACTTTATGTATAGAACCCCACTGAATCCACAGAAAAACACCTATGAGGTCTGTATTAACCTCATTTTATAGCTGGAAGAACTGAGGCCTATAGAAGTCAACATTCCAAAAAACGTACAGCCGGCAGGTTAGGTGGTAAGTAGTGGCTGGGCTCTTAAACACTATGCCATATCCACTCTAGTGAGAAAATGAGAGGAAACCGTGAAGGCTGAGGGTAGTTGCTTTTTGTCTCTGATTCTATTCATGGTTTCTCTGGTTATTTTCTCCTTTCAATTTCAAGGAGTAATAATAGATGGTTAGACATAGTAAGCAATGAGTAACAATGGATGGTAAGAAAAATTAAACGTAACTCAGATATTTAGATCTCAAGTTCAGCACGCAGTACCTGCAGACCTCAGGCTCCATTCAAACGCCACCTTCTTCATGATGCCTTTGATGATTGGCACCAATTAGAGGTGATCTCACCCACCTATGAACCTCAGAGTTCTTCACTTGTTCATTAATTGTGAGATGTATCATGTTGTACCTCACATTACAGTTACCTGTCTCACTGTCGATACAGAACTGGGTCTTCTACATCTTAGTATAGATCCTGAATCTAGAACAGAACCTTGCACAAATACAGGTTCAATAAATATTTGGTTAAAAAAATAAAATCAAACGAAGGCAACGATTTTCACTGGGGGGACAGTGTGTTATAATAAAAATGAGATTTGAAATCAGAGACACTGACGTTTGAACCCTGACCCTGGGAGATTTGCTTGTTGCCTTGGTTATAACCTCATTTACATACTATGGATAATAGTAAGTACCTTATAGGTTACCGGGCAGTTTAGAAGGATGATACGTAAAAGAGGAAAGAACTACAGACAGCACTCAATAAATGATAGTATTACAGGGGTGCTGTGCCAAATACCAGCTGCAGGGAATGCTGTGTAGGATACAATACAGGTTCCCATCCAAGGAGTTAGCTGATTCATCTGCTTTTGGTTTATACCATATGGACATGCCTGGAAACTCTGGCCCTCCCCTTTATACTATGGTCTCTACCAAATTCCCCAAATTCTAGCTCTCATTCTGTATTTTAAAAGGCATATAATGACATGCATGTTAGCTGAGGGAGCAGGGTAGGCATGGGGTGGAAAGGTAAGAAGATTATCAGTATTTGTTAAGAAGCGAGAAACAAGGTGTGATGCTTCATATCGCTGTCCTGTTTCTTGGTTGTATGTCCAGGGAGATGTTGTATAATTGACATTTTATGGATGAAGAAATGCTCACAGAGTGACTTGCTCAAGGTCCCAGTTAGGAAGTGGAAATTCTGTGATCTGAATCCCTGTCTTTTGTACCCAAAGCCTGGCAGTGCTTTCTGCTACTTTATAATGAGAGTAGGAGACAGACCCAAGGCGTAAGGGATACTGGGTCTATAAAACAGAAGAAAATGGCTTCACTGGGTGGGGGTCTGAACTGGCAGGGCACGAGTCCCACAAGGTCATCCTTACTGGAAACACCAGCAGTACTTAGCTTTTTATTCTCATTGGGAATCTGGCTTGTCTTAAGACCTGACTCTGGCCATCTTTGATACCGATACCATTTTGGCAATGTCCACATGCATGAAGGTGACTGGCCTGGAAAAAGAGTTGGGGGATGAGCAGATTCCACAACCCTCTGTTTTCTGCCTGTGTCCACTCCACCTGCAGTACAGAGAAGTGGACGTGAAAACAGCAGTGGAGGGGGAGGGCATTGTGTCAGGAGTAAGGAACAGAAGGGGGAAGTAAGTGACCTGGGAAAGGAACGCATTTACTGTTCAAATAATTTCCACCACTGACCCTGCTACCCTGTTGTTTGTCTAGTAATAAAACTGTGTGCTGAGCTAGCGTCTCATCTTCACCAAGCGTAATACAACAGGATCACGGGCTCTGGAGCCAGACAGAAGTGCTGACTTCACCCCATCATCTACTGGCTGTGGCATGTCCTTGATCAAGCTACTAATTTATTTCAGTCTTTGTTTCCTTATGTGTAAAATGGATTACAAATACTTACACTATAGAAGTGTTAAGAATTAAATGAGATAATATGTGAGAAGCATTTTTCCATTATTCCTGGCAAAGAAAGTAACAAATAGAAGTTTCCCCTTCTTTCCTTGTATTCAAGAACTCATATTTCCAAGACTGGGGTTCGTATAATGTGTCACAGTGATACACATTAAGGGCCTAAGGCCACTGTCCAAAGCAATGTGAGCTTCAGGTCGAATCTGGTGGTTTAAGGACACATCATAAGCATCACCGTTCCATAATTTTCACCTTACCCTGTCCTGGCAATCTGAAACCCTGGGCTCAGACTCTGAGTACGTCCCTGTCCTCTCCTCCTTCCTGCCACAAACCCTGCTTACAGGGAAGGGTCTTATCAGTACACTGACACTAAGGTGCAATTGACCGATTTCACTTCCTTTTCCGTGAATATGTGGTGTTTAGTATGGGACCAAGACTAAAGCCAAAAGAATGAATCTCCAAATACTGAATGTCAGGACTCATTAATAGTAAGAGTGTTCTCGAGGAAACTGGCAGGACCTCACGCAAACAGCCTCCACCACTGAAGGTCATGATGGTGCCACAGACTCATGAGCACAACGCTCTAGTTAACTAAGCTAAATCAACATTCTACCCAAAAAGCACCACAAAGGAATGTTATAGCTGGCATGGCCCAGAGGCTTGGGGAGATGAAGAGTAACTGGACTGACTATTGGGTGATTTGAGTCACTGGTTCAGGTTTAGCAACATCCTGCAATCTCTATAAAATGTTGGAATAAACAACACAGCTTTTCCACTGTCAAGATTTATAGATCCAAGCAAGTTCAGCTCACTCTAGACACACAGATTATTCATACCTTTGTCCCCTAAATTATCATTTGTAACCTAGTTTCTCTCCATTAGAGCCAAGAATAGAATATATTCAAGGTACTTAACAATATGTCAGCTTCCACTTATTTACTGACAACTACACGGCACTATCCTAGTAAATGCTTTACCATGTATGAGATAGTTTAGTTGTTAAAACAATAAGGTTCTTTTTTTCTAGATAGGCTTTTAAAAAGTCATCGTTTATTCCTTTAAAAATGCTCGAGACTTTAAAACATCTGCAGCCTAAAGATATCCAGGTTTCAGGTGCTGACTGTTGGTCTCTCCATTGCCAAAGCCTAAACTTCAAATTTCTCTACCTCTGTTTTATAGATAAAGAAACAGAAGCTCAGAGACTCAGCACCTTGGCCAAGGTCACCTAACTAGTATGTGGTGAGAACAGGAGTTGAACCCGGGTCTACGTGACTTCAAATTCTGTGTCTTTCTTCTAGACTCTCCTGCTCCTCATATTACCTAAACTTAACATGCAACCCTGAAAGGCTACCATTTGTAAACATTTCTGGATCATTTATATTCTCATAGCCCTCAGATCACTAGTCAAGTCAGTACTGCTTATATTTGAATTTATAGCATCTACCACATTCATCACTTCCTCAAAATTTTCAAATGCATTTTAAGTCAAACACTAGAGACTCCTAGACAGAACTCTATAAATTCCTTAAGTTATGTTGGGATAAATAACTTTTTATGTTGCACAGGGAACTCTCATATCCGGCCAGGGCTCTAAAGTTTTATATTCCTGACATCAGTCACATCATAATTCCTAACTCGGTCTTCATTACGTAGCTCCTCTAGCATGAACAGAACATCCCCCTGAAAAGGTAACAATAAGGTGCACCAGTGCATTCTTTTCAGTGTATAATAAATTTAAATTACAGTATCCTAACACTCATACTACCAAACTCTGTGCACTCTAACATGCTCTCTGACAGACTTGCATGCAATAACTGTAAGACATTTGAAAACACAGGGCAAACAAAAAACCCCACAGCTCTGCCTTCCTTATTCTTTCGAGAAACAACAGAAACGATCAACTTCTCCAGAGACAGTTTGAGGGAGCATTTTGCACCCCGGGCCCAGAGAGGAGGGGTGGAGTGGCACACAGCCTGGTTTCCAAGCCTGGTTCTGACGGGTACCAGCCAAGTCACTGAATTTTTTTCTAAGTCCCAGCTGGACTAAGCGAACACCATGGTCTTCTCTGTATTTTTAAAAGAAATTCAAAAGGAAAAAAGGAAGGGCATACACATTCAGCACACAGGGATGTAAAGACGTTAGCGTGCCCAAGTGGGAAAGGCCAGCTATGAGCCCCCTCAAGGTGGCTCTGGCTAATTTACTGCAGGCTTTTGTGTGGTACTGTTTCGTAGGCTCAGAAACTTAATCTGTCAGCAAGGAGATCACATCTATTTCTCCAGGGGAGACTGACATTATAATACCAAGCTCATGAAGGTGATAGGTAAAAGCAGAACGATGGCTATCTGGCAAATACTAAGATTTGAGATATAATTATAAGGTGAGCGTCCAACATGTTCTCTTTTGGGTAACATACCTACACTGGAAACAAAAAATAATTAGGAACTGATGAGAATGGAATCAGATGAGTGGAGTGAGCGAGAGGAGCTGAATATATAATGCAGAGTTAGGACATTTGATGAATCCTCCACAATCAGGGTGGCCTTGCCATAAGACTAGAACACTCAATGCCCATTCAGGGAGGGGCACCTTCATTTTAAGTCAGGTTGAGATGGACAGAAACAGCTCTACCTCTATGAGTCTCCTTTTCCCAGGAGGGAATAAATTCTTTATGATGATTTTGCATATCTCTGCTCAAATATCTTAGGTGGTGATCTTAAAGTTAATCCACAGGACACAGTCTTATTTTTTAATTTACAAATTCTTAGCAGATACTAGACTGTAGCCCTGATGTATGGATAACAATTTATATAATAAATGCTTTGGGAAGATTAAATAAATGGAAAATGTTTTCCTGTCCTGAATCATGTAACAAGTTAGTACATACATGTAATTATATATAAAATTACATAATCAGAGTGAAATATTCTAGCGTAATTGGTTGTATGGTGATGATCATAACAACATTCTTTCTTGGTTCTTCCTAATGAAAAGCTGAAACTGGCCTCCATAGGAATGTCTCAATTTTCGCCCCTAAATGAACCTGAGGGGCTACTTAGGGGAATGTGCCATTAACATTTTGGTTTTTGTTTTACCCCAATTGTTGACACCTATTACTTGCACGACTTAAGGAAACACTTTTACTCTTTCGTAACAATAGAGATGAAATTAGAGTAGCACTAACACTTGATCAACAATTGAAGACTTTAAATTCAGTGCAAAACTCTGGGATCATAGATGTTTCCACTCAGAGAGCCTTCAGTTGCAATATACATACGGAAAGTACAACTAAAAAGCAAACTCCGATTGACATTAGGAGTATTTCTAGCTTGTAAACTGCCATAAGAGGTTATTTCAAGTTACTGAAGTCAAGTGAACATTTCACAATCACCCATTTAACAGAAGCAAGCCAGTGGATCAGAATAAAAACTGGGCACTATATTTTCAGTTTTCTCATTCCTCTAGTGACTTCAATTGATTAGGTTAAGATGAAGTCTATGTGATTTGGTTATTTTAGAAAGGACCTGTTACCAAGTTTCTTAAAACTTAAGTTATAAAAGCTTATTTGCTACATGTGTAGTTTGACTAGAACTTTCCAATTGTAATTTACTTTAATATTCATTTTAAGCATCAGTATAGATAAATGTGGGCTTATGGTCTGAAGTATACTTGTGAAGTTCAAACATACTTTTGAAAACCTATTTTTAATATTTGAAAATGTCAGCAGTGGCCTGAAGGTAACAGATTTAACTTCCATAAACACTTTCCCTGAGAAAATGGTAGAGCATGTGAATAATTCACAGATGTGTTAATTTTTCACCTTACTGCCAGATATTAATTTTTTTCTTTGTAATGACATTACCACACAGCATGTTTTACATTAAGAAAATGATGTTGAAAAAGTAAACATAGCTTGCATTGGGGCCTTCCTCTAAAATAAACTTTTAGATCATGTCCACAGTATTTCATCTTAAGAAATTCCTGTCAGTTCAAAGGATCTTAATGAAATTAAGAGAGAACAACCCCTAATGTGAATGCCTCTATTTCATATAAGAGATAATTAAATTCTTTCATACACACACACACACACACACACACACACATTCCTATACTGTGTTCCTTGGGAAACTTGACATCTATGAATGAGTTGAGGTATGTGGACCGATCAGTACATTAGAAAATAAGACACAGAAAGTCACACTGCAATCAACTTCCTGGGAAGAGGAAGAAGAGATTAAAGGATGATTTAACATCTATCTTTCAGTGACATTTTAATGTGTTGAGAAGGAGCCACTGTGCTGTTTTCCTCCTCCACAAAGGATAGGTTAATGGGAGATAATTTAAGGAGCAACTGAAGATCGTAGGTTGATAAGGTCAAATGTTATTTAACGCTATCTGGCCAGCTTAAGCTACAGCTTTACTACTTTTCCCACCAAAATGTCCTCAACAGCAGCCAACAGAGAACAGGGATGTGCAGGGATCCAGGGGTGGTCCAAGCTCCCCCAAATACACCCATATAGAAATGTGTGATATGAAAATGCTTTCCATCAATGACTACTGAGTCAAACTGATGCTCTGGGAAGCAGTGTCACAGTTTTCTTTAGGTCTAGCATGTCCCTGCCTAGCAGCAGCACACGCATCATCCAGTTTCAGGAGAGCAGGTCTGGGTAACTTAAGGAGTCTTACAAAACCCCCTCCAGCAGCAGGCCTGATTCCATCACCGAGGTGCACGGCAAGGAGTAATCTGTGAAGTAAATGGCTCAATAATCCTGTTCTAGTCTTATTTTCCAGTGACTTTAATTACTGAATTATTCTGCCTGTTTAGTTTTAAAAAAAATCCAGGCCTAACTCTTACACTGCCTCCAAATCAGGAGCACTTATTTACACAGCATTTTAGATTCTAAAAAGTGTTTTATCACATGTACCATCTCATCAGATCCTCACATTCCTGTCTTTCATTACGGCAGTGCAGCAATGTTAAGGTATTTGATCAGGGGCAGAAATGGGTAAGCAAAAGAGCAACTATGGGAACCCAGACTTTCGGACTTCACACCCTATCCTCTGCCCACTCTCCTGTGCGTCCCTGGGACCTGGAGATAAGGTCACTCTACACGTGAGGAGAACGACCCAGGAGTACAAAGACCCAGAACCAGCGCAAGCAGACACATTCACAGCTGAAAATGACCATCTCCAATTCAGCTCTAAGCCCAGCAAGTAGTTTACAACATAGAGAGAAGTAAGGTCAGCCCTGGTGATTAATTTCTGGCATTTTAAAAGCCCTTTTCATTAGTTTGAATGGTAGTGGGTAAAGTGACATGATGCTTAGTTACATGCAGATCCTTTGTCAAATGTATGCCAGGGCTTCAAGGAAAGTTACTGAGCAGGATGCCTGTTTCTGCTTTTGCACTGGCTTTTCCTGTTTTTTAAATAAAAACAAATCAATAAAACTACCTTTCAAACCAATGAATTGAGAGGGGTCTCTGAGCAGCTAATTAAGCTGTCTTTAGAAATAGGTAATTAAGCTTTCCATTAAAATTCACCAAACAGACATACATAATTTACAAGGTGGAAAGCCATTACAATCTCATAGGCAAACAATTAACTAAGGCTTATATTTATAACAGAGATTCTAGAATGGCCAATGCAATGAGTAATTAAGTAATTAAGATGCATTTTACTTTTAAAAGAATTTGGGGGTCTGAACATGTGGCCTGAAAAAGTGTAAATACTTCACATAGCCCACAAATTCATTAGGAGAAAATACAGAAATGGTTAATGTACGTATGTACAACACAGACTCTCTTAAATAATTTTCATTCAACAAATATTTTATTGAGTATCTACTATGTCCCAGGCATTAGTGAATCTGGCAAATACCAGAGAACAGGGTCCTATGCTGTTTTCAAAAGGACCAAATATTAAATGAATGGATATATATTTAACGAATTAATAATTGGGTTAAGTATTGTGTGGGTAATGGATTTTTAATCCCATTTTAATCCTAACAATCACATTTTCTAACAAAGGTTGAATTAATTCATGAAATTTGTCTATGCCCGCCTTCCAAGCCACTTCCTGCTTTCCTGGTCCTTCTGAGACTCTAACAGGCGACTTCTATACTCTCCATCCCAGCTCTCTCTTGCTCCCTCCTTCCAAGGTGGATGTGTCTTCCAAAGCCTATCTAGTGTCCTAACCACAGGGAACTTTCCTGAACACCTTATAGTTTTTTTATCGGAAATAATGCAGAGAGAGAGCTGCTGTTGATAAACTCTCCTCCTCTACCTGCCTAATCACCCTTTTCATAAAGAGTTTAAATAATTAAAAGAATTTTTTTAAAAACTAAAGTTCAGTGTTATTTATAGTTCAGTGGTTAAGAGTCTGGCTCCTCTGTAAAAGAATCTCAGCTCCACTTACCAGTTACAGGATCTTAGGAGAAGTCTCAGTTTCTTCATCTGTAAAATTGGAATGAGGACAGTAGCTACCTCACAGGGGTGAGATAAGGAATGGAATGTATGTACAGCACGTGCCTTCAGTACCCAGCATGCAAAGAGCTCTCAAAGCTCTCAAAGACTAGGTGGTGGTGGTGATGTTGACACTGCTGACATCATTGGTATCTGTCCTACCACCTAACACAATGCCTGGAACAAAGCAGGTTTTAATGCTGAGGGAACCAGCACACAAAGTTCATGGCACATTTGTGAGCCTTGCTAAATTCATCAGACTCAGAGATAAATGCCTGTCTGAATGGTCCCAGCTTCCTGCCCTTATGATATAGTCAGAATAGATTTAATACAAAAAAAATGGCCATTTCTTAAAATACCTTGCAGCGCTTGGTTTTTAAAAACGTAACGGCTGGCCAGAGGTACAAGGAAGAAGAGCATTTTAAATACTGTTTCCTCATTTGACAGGCAAGATGTATGCAAATATGAACTGAAAACATGATAAAGAGAAAATATGTGACAACACAGGTATCTTAGCAACATAGCTGACTAAAGGATGAGACTGACTGAGAACATTTGTTGTGCTAAGAGAACAGGTGCCACCTGAAATACAAAGGATGCTTGGGATTCATGAACTGCAGTTTTCAATTCTAAGGACTGTTGAATCACGGTTTAAATTAATATGCAGGACCAAAACAACTATTATTGGAGGAATAGTGCAAAGTGCCATGAAAATTTATGGATGAATGAAAACCCTCTGTACTGATGAGTTTAAGAAAATGTTAGAAGGAAAAGGGGATTTGGTAGTATTTACCATTAGTAAACCTAGTTTAAAGTTTGATTATTTTACTTCCTATGAACTCAAGCCTATGACTTGCTGAAAATTCCAAGATGAAACTATTTTCAAATGTGTGAATTAATAAGGAAGACATTAAAATAAGAAGTATGATGTTAAAAAAAATAACTTGCCTAAAATATCTCCTCCTGCAGGATCAGCTGTAGATTTTTTTTAAGTGGATGCTCTGGTAAAAGTTTTCACTGTTAGAAATATTAAACCATGTCATCAGTTGAATAATGCTTCTGTTGTTTTCATTTTTAAAAGAACCCGGTCTTTGAGATACCAAGTACAGAATTTAATGCATTATTTTATACCAATGGTACAGCTTTTAATGAATAACAGTATATTAAATTAGTTACTGTGGGTTACATATTTAGACAGTTTCTTCCTAACTCTGTCCCCTCTGTTGTTTCTGCTCTAGATTACATTTGAAAACTCTCCAAAAGACAGGGTTAGCCTCCTATCAAATGACGTAAGAGATACCTGGGTTCCTTCTAGAGTTGATTTTCTTGAGGAAAAGTATTGTTTGACTTGCAAGCTGAGCTCGCCGCTATTCCCGTGGAATACCATTTTTTACTTAGAAGAACAACTAACATAAATCCTGGTTATTCAGACTCGGCATTTTCTTAAAAATGAACACAATGAGCCTGCCACCTCAAGAAAGACAACTGACAGTCAGTGATAAAATTCAAACTTTCAAATGAAAGTAAGAATTTTGGAAATTTTGTGTCTGCCATCCTGAACCTAACAGCTCCTGCTACATACATGAGTTTTCTGATATGATCAATGATGATGTTAACAAATGTGATTTTTTTTTGTATCATATAAAGAAATGTGTCAATATTTGAAAGACCTAGGTAACTCAAGTGAACCAGTATTTCCCAAATGACCAAAGCATGATGTTACAGAATCATGGAGCTGAAAGATCCACTCAGAATTCAAGACAGACTGATGGATTTTAGTGTAACAGAATAAGAAATGCTTATATATAAGGTTTCAGATTCCACATTGCAAGTAATTTTTAAGAAACTATCACTCATCTAGTTTTGCTGTGATGTCAAAGATATTTTATCCAAACGACCTGAAAAGGCTGTAAGCCACTCCTCTTTACCAAACGCATATTTGTATGAGGTCAGGTTTTCTTCACGTAACGCAACCAAAATAACACATCACTCCAGACTGAATGTAGAAGCATTTACGAGAATCCAGTTTCTTAATATTAAGACATACATTAAAGAGATTTACAGAAATGTAAAAATACTACTCTTCTAATTAAATTTTCATAAAATATGGTTATCTTAATAATAATGCTATTATGTTAACATGTAATGGGTTTGTTATTGTTTTTAAACTGAATTAATAGGTATCTTCTAAAATCTGTTTTAATTTCCAAGGGAGTAAATAGATAAAACCCACACAAATAAAAGCTCTTTGAGGTCTTCAGCAATTTTTTTTTCTTCAACAATTTTTAAAGTATAAAGGGGAGTTAGAAGTCCAAAAAGTTTGAGAATCAATGATCTAATCCACTAGTTGCTTTACTATGCAACAAGATCTCACACATACCACACACACATACATAGAAAGACAAATATATTATTGATAGATGTCTGGGCCCCATATTGATTTTACTGAATTAAAATTTCTGCAGGCATCTCTACTGTATATGAAGCTTCACTGGTGAGACACTGATCTGATTTGGCACTTAATAAGAAAAAACTATTCATGACAGCATATTTTAGAACTTCAGAAAATAAAAAAGTCTGTATTACATTAAAGCTATTTCAAATTTTTTCTTCATTTTATTTCTCAAAAGTACTATTTTAGTAATATCTTTAATTTTTTACTTTTATAGTTCTGAAACAAATCTTTATTCATTGTTATTGGTTTCCCTGCTTCTGAGATACCATGAAAAATGATAAACTCAAATTGTGTTAAAAAGCTGAGAGAGTTTTTTGTTTGTTTGCTTCATTTTTCTTTTTGCTTCTAAATTATAATCAACTCTCTACAGTAAGTTTTACATGTAGTCTCTAGAGTACTGATTTGAAAGACACTTCAACTGCTTTCAAAATCTTGTTTATTTAGGAGGTGACTGTCAACTCAGAGGTCTTTTGTCAGTTTCAAAGACCTAAGTGAGTTTTAACTTTGACAATGCAATGCTAATGAGCACTTTGAAGGCTGAAAAGATGAAAACCCAAAGTGTTAATCAGATTTTAAGTCAACTATTGAAAATGTAAATGTGTTGACTTACCTTAAATATAATGTGACATGCTTTATTATAAATCTTAGTTACCAATATCTCATTAATACACAGATAAATTATGTTAATCATTTAATGTGGTTCAGTTATAAAAGCTTTAAAGAAATTTATCCAAATCTCATTCTATTAAGTATACTGAGATTAAAAACGCTGAATTACTGACAACTCTGCACGTTTATGTATAATTTTCACCATCACATAAGTATAAATCCTTTCTAATTTATTTGTGTTGTTCGTATGAAAAGAATAAGACTATCTGTATTTGTACACGTCTGTGGTACCTGATAAAGAAGGGAGAGCAGCATTTGACACAAACAACTGTTAGAGAACTAAGCTACACTATGGGGAAGGATGGTTTGTTTCATTTTTTTATATTTAAATTTTAAACACAGGTTTTCTTATTCTGTAAATTAGAATCTTTTTATTCTTTTAACATTTAATAAGAGTTTATTTTAAAAACTGAGCAGAAGAGTTGCAGTGGCATGCCTCAATGGGTGAAGGCCCATCTGAACTATGCTTCAACCCCCAATGAACAGGCTCCAGGATTGTTCAACTTCTCCCTTTTGAGTAACCCAGTTACTCAAAATACAGGGATCCACTCAGTCTAAACACTAACACAGCCCAATGTTCAGTCTCTATGATGACACCAAGGGCCTCTGGTGGAAGGGTCTAATTGTCCTATGTGATTAGAAACAAAGGGTGTACTATTAAAACACACTCAAAGAATCCCTTGATAACTCACCATAAACCTATCAGCCCCAAAGATACACAGGTTATCATCATACCCACCCTCAAAAGGATTGCTATAAAGACTAAAGGGGATAATCTGGTGAAGTACTTAGCAGACTTTCTCATGTAAAGAGGCTCAATAAATGTTAGTTACTTCTGTTATTATTCTTAGTTTTACAACTTTTAGAGATCTATACTGGGGAGCAAGAAGAGACCTTCAATTTCCTGAAGCCAGAAAAAATTACGCAACTGGTTCAAAGACTAGTCAGAAGTGGAGTCAAGCCTATGCTTAAATCTGCATGTTTTCACTCTGTTTTACCTCTTAAAGTTCTCAGAGTACAGAATCTTAAGTCTGAGAAACCTCGAGGGTTAACAAAGCAAACTGTGGTAGTGAATCATGACATCTGGAGGGAACTGAATGTCATCTATGAAGCTGGGCCCATCATTTCACAGCTGAGGCCCAAGCAGGCTGATGACATGCTTAAAATGACATCACTAATTAAAGCCATAAGATGAAGATCCCAATCTCCTGTTTCAAGGAGACACCCAATTTAAAAAATTGTTTTGGGGGTGTGTGGGGGAATGACTGAGTAAATAGGAGATAATATGTGATGGTCAAAGCTCCTTTGGAAGTGCTTCTATTTGAGAGTAAAGATGAATCTTTGTGGAGAACCAATCTCAAAAAATAAGGAATTAAGAGAGAAAAGGAACAGCATAAGGAGAGCATCTGAATTAGATGCTGCGCACTACACCAAAGCTATGACCAACACTAGCCTACGGGGCTACAGAGTTTCTTTCTTTCGAGCTCACACCAGATGAAATGTTAAAGATCCACTACTATGTAAGTATTCTATCCTAGAGAGAAAAAAATTAATTCAGCTTAAAAGTTTAGAATATTTTTGTATGAAACCCAAGTGAAAAATTAAAACCACTTGTTTAAAATCCAGTATCACTATGAATTTCTAAAAAATGAAAAAAAATCAGCCCCTTTGCAATAACTATGAACACTGCTTCCAAAAAAGTATCTGTCATATTCATTAATTAAGCAATGGCTTTGGTGGTGGTGGGGGGGCTTTATCTAAAAGGAAACAACAAAATTCACTATTCACATAGAAATAAATGGTGATTAGAAAGTTATGCTCACAAGGAAGCAAAATATTTCTGGTTTAAATAATAGTTCCAGCTAAGTCCCCCTGTGCACGCTGCAGATGGAACTTACGGAAATCCTTTCCTCTCGAAAAGTTTTAATTTAGAACTGGGGAACTGTAAATGGTACACGAGCTTGGCTATGATCATATAAGGAAGCAAATTCACAACTTTCTACATTGAACTAATTCAGAAATATTTCTCTCATGTAAAAGTTTGGTACATTTTAAAGATACAGACTATTCCAAGAAAAACAATTGTATATGTTTTTAACTTAAAGTTAATTATCTTGTTAACTTAAATTTCTGGTTAGTTATCCTCATTCCTAAAAGAATACTGATTTTCAGTGCATTAAATATCCTGGAAACAAATCTTTAATTTGAAGGAAGAAAGCTATTTTGCAAGAATGAACAAAATTTTGAATTTAAAAAGTCTATTAAAATGACTCCAGCATATCCTAATCTGAACTAAGCAAAACATTTTTACTTAATGTTCTTTAAAAAAGATTACTTAAGGAAGATTTATGATAAAAACAGACAGCTTATAGGGAAAAGCACTGGCTGCCAATTATTTAAGAAAAAGATTTCCTAGCAAAAAGAGTTTCTATATACTCCTGTTTCTTCATCATTTAAGTTGATGAGGATAATCCTTAAGTTTCTTTTTAACATTATGGGTGCACAAGACAGAAAATTAGCTTTATGATAAAGTCCATGGTTATCTTGGTCATTACTGGCCACACTAGTCCAAATTAGCTACTCAATAAATATTTATAGAATGATCAAATAAAAAATATATTAAAGGATTGGCTCAATTATTATTGTATAAAAACACAATAGAATGTTACATAACATTTAAAATTATAAAACAGAAATACATTAATTCAAATGGAAAGATTTTTCATAACCTAATAGTCAGTAAAGCAAATTACAAGTACTTTTATGTAGAAGAAATGTGCTCTCTCTCTCTCCGCCCACCTTTCTCCTTCTCCCTCCTCCACCCACCACATAGTCTAGAAGGATAAACAGCAGAATATTATTGGTTATGTTTTCCATCAACAGTGGGATTTAGTGGGATTTTTATGTTATTATTTTTCATTGTTTTCTTATTTTTGTAAGCAATGAACATGAATTACTTGTATAACAGAATTATAAAAGTTTAAAATAATCTATGCATAGGAAGACTAGAAATAAATCCATCAAAACGTTACCACAGTTGTCTTTTGGATAGTGGGGCTATGAGTAATCTCTCTTCTTTCTTTTTTTTTACTTCATATTTTCAACTTTTTAATAAAGAACATGTATTTCTTTAAGACTAGGGGAAAACACTCTTAAATTCATTAATTAGATAGATCAACACATGATCTATTTTTTAAAATTTAAGGACAGTTTTAGGTAACATGATTAGATCCATTCACAAATATCACCTCTCCCCCAGTCTTGAGAAACACTAGATCTCCGGAATGTGGCCAATAACCATGCGGGGTTCCAAGATGGTCACACGAAGAGGTCTTTGAGCCCCTGAGGGCTGCTTCTTAGGGGAAAGTCCAGATCACTAGAGGGCCTACTTCAGTCAAAGTGCATAGACATCAATGACCAAAATTAATGTGTAAATGATTTAACCGATTTTAAGCAATCAGAGTGAAGTCAAGGTTCTGCTTATATTAACATTCCCCTCATTCACTCATACTCTAATAGGCTTTTCTGAGGGAGACAGGAGAAAAGTTATAACCATTTCTCCAGGAATTTTATAGGCCCCGGGGTCCTCCCCTGGGAGCTGGTCACACAGGAGAATGTCATTCGTCACCTGGTACTGGGTGGAGAACTCTAGTCTGCGGACTCCTGAGTGGGCTATACCTGCATGCTGTCAGGGATTGTAGGAAGAGAAACTAAAATGCCTTAGTGGTTCTGATAAGCCGAAAAAAGTGCACTGGTGGTGTTGCCTAGGGAATTCTGGAATCACACCACTGCCACAAAGGACGCCTTCTCTCCTTGGAGTAGATGGGGAGCAGGAAGAAGAAATGGTAGTTTTTCACACTGTGATACCTGGAACCATGTGGGGCAGCTCACAGTCAGAGAGCAGGGGACCCTCTACCACCCCATCAACTTGACCGTGACAAACACCTGCTGTAGAAACTTCGCAGGCCAGAGAGGAGCAGCAGTGGGGGCAGCCAGTGGTTAAAGGAGGGCTTGCTGAGCGCTGCTGGCTCAGGTCCAAGACCCCAGCAGGGCAGAGAAGACCTTCCTCTCTCTACCTAAGAATCCACTCTCATTAGGCACCCATATTTATCAAAGTCTTTATTACAGGTTAAAAAGTGAAGAGTCCATAATGATAGGCTGTAACTTCAACAAGTTACAGAGCCCTGCAATCACTACTACATACCAACAATTCCTCTATTGCTCTCATTTCCCTAAAAACACACGACCTGAGAAATTTTACATCTAAAATCAGAGATAAGGAAGATAGGTATTTAAAGATAATAAGGTGCTGTGTTGATCATAAAGACAAAGGAAAAAGATGGAGGTAAGGAGTGCTATAAATGTAGAAAACTAAAACATTAAATAGGATGTCACCAGTCTTATCAACTATTTAAAAAAAATTTCTTGTCCTGATGGAAATCTAATCAGTGGTTGCCCTAGGCAGGGGGTAGGGGTGGGATTGTCTACAAAGGGGCACTAGGGAACTTTCTGGAGTATTGAAATGTTCTATATTTGATTGAAGGTGGTGGTTTCACAAGTGCATACGTTTGTCAAAGCTCATCAAACTTACATGTAATTGTGTGATTTCACTGTATGTAAATGATACCCCACTAAAGTGCATTTATAAAAAATTCTCAGTAAACGAGCCTATAAAGAGATACGGGCTCACTGGTAGAGCTTCCCCCATTACAAGAGAAAACAGAAGCTTCTCAAGGGACAGGGCACCACAGTTTTTTTCCTCACTATGAACCTGGGCAGTAGCCCAAAGTCATTCTGAAGTTACTACGCAAACTCTACCCACAACAGGGATCCCTTCCTGTTGAGTGGGAGAAGGGATGGGAGTTGTAAATCTCTTAAAAAGGTGCTAAACAATCTGCAGCTTGTATAAAAGCTTCCGCTTTTGAAGGGAAGTTTTATAGTAAAGGTGACCTTTTATCAAACATTGCTGGTAGGTAAGTACAAGCTGCAGGAAGATGTTTAAGTTGTATGAGGTGCAAAATTTAATAATATAAAATAGATCCTCAGCCAACCTACAGCGGTAGTGGATTTTCACTGGATGGTTTTAGGAGCTAAGGCAATAGAGGGTAACAGGGCTGATTTATTCAAGTTACTGAACAAACCACAGTGAAAATAATGCAGCAGCAATAAACTTAAAAGGAGACATACAAAGAAGGACATGAGTAGTAGCCATTAGAGACATCTATATTATCGAAAGAATCTAATTATTGCAATATAATGCTCAGGTTTGAGCATTTTTGATCAGTCATGGTAACTTGAAGGAAACCTAAGAAGAGTTAAGAACTAATTTATGAGGCCATATAAAAACAACTGTTTTCATAACTGAAGGAAAGGCTTAGGGTGTGGCTATGACTTACCAGTCTCTGAGAGGTTAAGAGTTTACTAAAACTGAAGAGCTAATTCTTTTAGCACTGCCCACAGGGTTAGTTTGTGAGCAACATGGGAAGGCCAGATTACTGCCTGATAGTCTCGACTTGCTTTGGACCACAAATGCCACTACCCTCCTAAAGCCACCGGAGTTGATTTCTGTTTCATTAAGTTAAAGGATGGGGATCTTGCCACCACTGATTATTTCCCCACCAAAATGCTAAAGGCTCTGAAAGAGCAATTGTGAAAGAATTTCTAATAGCTTCCTTTTCCGATCCACAAACCAGTAATTTAAGAGGTATTTTATTTATTTAATTGGCCCATATACAGAAATCTTCCAAAACTGCAGCTGGCCTGGAAAATTACAATTTGGTCTTCCGCTGGCCTGGTTCTTTGGAGCTGGGGAACTCATGTTTATCTTCCATCTTCCTCTTTCCATCTGGTTTTTCCCTAATGGCTTTCAATTACTAATCCTTTCTGTGGGTGATAAGATGGAAGGAGAGATTCACACAAATAACTTCCTGGACCCTGTTTGAGTTTTCATTAATCATCACAAGCATGAGATGCTCTGGTGGGCTCTAGGTTGTCCTGACACATGACAGCGTTGGGAGGAGAGGCCCCCACCCAAGCCCCCGCAGCTTCTTTGAGCATATCCCTAAAGAGGTGCATTTATCCACCACCCTCCACAAACTATTTCATGTCACAAAGACAATTTTTCTGTAACTCAGATGCTTTAGCTGTGGAGTGAGGACTGGCCCTACCTCACAGGGACATTCTAAAGATTCTGAGTTCTTAAAGGGAAAAACAGAGTATCAGGTCAAGTGGGACTTTTCTTCTCCAGTCTTAGGACTGAATATTAGGGCCTTGAACTTGGTTGAATTCATATAATATAGTAATTTATTTGTTTATTTAGTCAACAACAGTTTATATAAAACTCAAGGTGGGGAGTCAGAAGTGAAAGAATACTGAGGGATTAAAGACTTGAAACTGGGGTAGATGCCAGAATATCATATTAATTTCTGATCCATGAGTCTGAAAAACTAATGTTCTTGTCTAAAAAAGTGTTCCCTGTGATCTGCTGGGCTATTACAGCAGCAAGCTCAAATCAGAGTACGTCCAACTTAAAGTCTGCTGAACACCTAATACGACGCAAATTATAGGCACCCTGCCTCTTGCCATCAAGCGTCTAAGTGTTAATAGGGTGGAAATAATAAAAATATTAAAATGTAAGTTCTCTGATGCAGGGCTTAAATCTTGTACATCTTTTATTATTTTCAGAACCTACCCTGTCTCCTTACAGATAGGAGACTGATTTAAATGCAATTAATTTTGATAGGAGATGAGTCAGTTCATGAAGACCAAAGAAGAATGCGGACGACACTCTGCTGCGCTCTTAACTTGTTTAAGTTCCGAGGCAACTTTTGAGTAACAAGAAGAATTTACTTATATAGATAGCTCATGAAAGACTATTTAGAAAATAAAGTGTGAACATTCAGGCAAAGGATGGAGAGGGTTTACCCAGCTGGAGTTGAGAGAACAAGCAGACTCAGAAGTTAGGGGAAATCCGAGGGAGCCTAAGGGCCCAGCATGGAGTGCAGGAGCAGTAACGGTCCACCGCTAGGCGGAGAAGCAGGGGCCTTTCTTGTCTTACATTCAGGGAAACTGGAGTTAAAATTCTGGTCGATACTAAAATGTAGATACCACAGGAAAATAACATATTTCAGCCTTAAAAGTCATTAGCACGTTATTGGGCAAAGACACATGTTCCCTGATTGACCACAATTAGAAGTATCACAGTGTTATTAAGAGATTCCACTTTTTGATGAAGCAAGTAGGAGACTTTTGATGTTATCTTGTGAACTCAGAGGGCAGCTGAAGCACTGAAAAACGGATCAGAAGAGAAACCCGAACATGCTGTTTCTCGTAAAGGCAGAGGAACAGCACTGAGACCATGAATGGGCATCCGGCTGGTGATCGCTCTGATCTAGAGTGTGGTAACGCATCACATACAAGGAAGGCCACTTTACAGAACCTCATTAGCACTCATAACCACCAGTTCAGTGGAATCCATAGTCCTTACTTTAGAGACTGAGGCAAACTGAGACTCAGGGAAGTTAAGGCCTTGCTGAGACCACACAGACAAATATATACTTACATTACGTAGGTTGTTTTTTTTTTTTAAACTGTACTTGATTTTTTAAGAATGATGTTGACAGACGAGGACAAACTATTAGAAGTTCTGTATGGAAGTTGTAGCCTTCCTCATAAACTACTAAATTGATTTTTTAATATAAATAAGTGACCCTATGCACACCTGGCAGTTCTCTGAGGGCCCGTTTGCCCCTGAACAACTGATCCCAACCTAGAACAAGCCGCAGAGAGAACTCAGCATGTAAACTTGACCAGTGGTCAGGAGGGATGGATGCGGATAAAGGCAGAGGCAAGGAGGACAAGAGGAGCACAGTGTGGGGAGGAACAAAGAAGGAGAAAAACACCAGGCCCAAAGACGGAGAAAGCACAAATCAAGTCAGCAAACACAGCTTCCTGAGGATTGCTTCATGCTACCTGCTCCCTAGTATCGATGCTTTTATAATGATTGAGTATGGTCTTCTTGCTGACCTCCACACTGAGATTATATGCATACAGAAAATGTGCTATATATATTTCTAAGCAAAGTAAAAATGTTTACAAGAGTTGCTTTGTGGGAGGCTAAGACAGTGAGCAGACCAGCTCCTTCTGCTTTTCCAGGGGACAAAGACCCCTGTCACTTTATGGAGGTACCCAAAGAATTCCAGTAGTTCAACACGGCTTGCACTTCAACTTCAAGTTTCACAAGGCTTTTCAATATGGATGCGTCTGGTGATCCCCAAAGATGTCTTTGAAAAATGAAATTTAAATATAAAGTAAATTCCTAAAGAATCAATTAATATGACAATATGCCAAGAACTGCACTCATTCCAAAGAACAACAACAACAAAAAATATATCCACACTCAGACACATGTAGGTTATGTAGGCTGGTGAAGTTCCAGAATACCAGTAAGTTGATTCTGCCCACCCTTGTCATCACAGGTCATCCTGACATGTGAGACAGGTTTGGGGCTCAGAGGGCTAAATCTGAAAATAAGGATGTTCTGGCTAGAGTCAGAGTTCTAACTCATAGTATGGTTCCTGAAATGTAAATTATATATTTTATTTGATAGTTTATATAATTAACAATTATACGAGACATTTTCAAAAGCATAGTTTTCAAAGACAAAATTACACTACTGATTAGTGTAAAAGTACCATAGAAACAAGTGCATTCTGCCCTCGGTCCAGTATCTGCCTCACCAACTGTACTATAGTCACTATTTGGAAGAAGAAACCATTCAAATACAGTTGCAAGATAAATTTTTAAAAAGTAACTAATGAAAGTTGGGCTCTTGGCCAATCTGGAGCGCTAGAGTTAAGCCGTTCTAGAAGAGAAGGAAGTCTGGCTTTTCAACATGCTACAACTTCATGATTAAATGTCTCTCGACATTTTAAAAAATATTTATTTTTTAAGTTTCTAATTGCTATCTGAGCTGAGGAAGTGACTTAAACAGTTAATGAAAAGAAATGACACAGACATCACTTGGAAAAAAATTTTCCCCCTCACCAGACGCCACCAGATTTCCTAGGGACAACAAAGAATCTTCAGGATTCACTTCCTGTGGCAAAAAGCTTTATGACCATCCTGCCAACCTTCCACAAAAGCTCAAAGGCTCAACTTACACCTTAAGAACTGAAAAACAAACAAACAAACAAACAAACAAAAGTGTAGAATTCTCATCCTTCAATTTTAGAACAAGGGAAGACCTTAAGAGATCACCCAGTTCAAAATTCCCTAAAGTGGGTTTAATGAAACATTATTTTCCTAAAATGTTCTGAATAGGGGTGGGGTGATGCAGGTAAGTTTGGAGCATTCTTTTTTAATATATTACTTTTATATTTATTTGGGGGGGATTAGGTTTATTTATTTTTTAGAGGAGGTACTGGGAATTGAACCTAGGACCTTGTGCATTGAGCTATATCCTGTCCCCCAGCAGCAATCTTGAGAGTCATAATGCATATGAGGAGTTAGCAAAGCTGAGAAGCCTAAAGAAAAGAAATGGTTGTTTTTTTTTAATTCATTTTTATCAAAACTATTTGAGCACAGGACCCTTTTTGCAGTAAGTATTTAATAAAATCCTGTGAAATTAATGTTTTGTAGAAAACCCCGTCTTATATATGAAGAAAGTGAAGTCCAGACAGCCTAGGGGATTGCTCAAGGTCATACAGTTGGTTAGTGGATAAGCCAAAAACAGATCTCATCTTTTCAGACCCCACTTCAGTGCTCTTTCTCGTGCTGTGTTCTCTCTCTTACAACACCTGCACTCCCTGAAGGGTCATGGACTATACAAACCAGACTCTGGAAGCCCTCCTATGAAAGGTGGGAAACAGTCTCAGAGAAGTGAAAAGGCTTGCCCAAAGTGACACATAAAATCAATGCCTGCAGGAGGACCTAGCTCTTAATTCCAATGCTAATATCCTTTCCACAGCAGCACTAAAGCTCCTGCAAAGCCAACACTTCTTGCCTCTGAAGAAAAGGAGTCATGGACAACAGGGGATTTAGCTATTCAGGACCCAGTGAAATGGTTATTAAAGCACACTTGTGTCAGTAAGTATTTCATATCAGTTAAACATGATTGTCTTTACTTACAAATGTCATCCACTGTGACAGGGAATCAATGTTTCAAGCTGTTGAACAGGTCATCATCCCTGTCCTGTTGGATGACACCTGTAAATAAAATAAATCTAGTTTTGAGTGAGTAGATTTTAAGCCAACTAGATTTAAGATGCATGCAGTTTAAAGCAAAGAGCAGTTTTTAAGATGACTCTTAATCAAGGTCTGCTGAAATGGACACCTCCCAGGGCCAGCTCTTTCACCCTAGGTTGCTGTCACTGGCCTTCAGCACAGAAAAGTGCAGGTAATGTAACAGGTAATGTTGCCTGAATACAAAGGGAATCACGGATCCTAGAGCTAAAAGCGTCCTCTATGCTCTGTCTACCTTAGTCTCTTGCCTCTGTGAACATTATTTTCATTTTGTAAGAGGGACAACCAAGGCCCTGTCAAGCAAAAGGACTAACCCAAGGCTAAATAGCAAAATATCTTTAGCTCTAGTCCCTTCACGTAGTACAGCATATGTAGAACACATTAGCAAAGGTTATCACGAAGCTGATGAAATCTGAAAGACTCATAGGTACATATTTTAAGAATCTTTCATAAATGTTAACTTAGAATACTCTAGCACATCTTCATAAAATGTGATATCAGTATTAGATATTTAAATGCAAGCATTACTAGAAAATGCCATGAATGAAAAAAACAAAACAAAACCAAAAGTGAGAAAATGGGAACTAGAGTGAAAAAGACAATATTAAATACAGTATGCATTTAGGATTCTAAATTATGGTTACTTCCAAAAAAGATATGTGGTTCCTAACAAATAAGACTATATGAAAAACCACTTGCTACAGTCTATAATTTAAAATGTTGGTTTCTCTGGAGCCACAAAATGCTACTGTAAGTAAGATCTACTAGAGACTAAAATTTGGGCTGGGCAAGAACATTTGAAATTCCTATTCTGTACTAAATACTCTAAGATAACTGGAAGTATTTTAGGATGCTGCCTTGAGGTAATATGACTGTCACCAAACTCATACCACCAAACTCATACTGAGTGCTAAGCCCTGTCTGATTATTTTATACATACTATCTCATTCAATCAGTCCTCAAAAGTTGATTATTATTACAATTTTACAAATAAGAACATTGAAGTGCAGAGAATTTAAGTAATTTGCCAAAGTTCACTCAACTGGTAAAATGGAGGAATCTGCACATAAGTCTATTTGGTGACAGAATCAAGCTTAAACCACTATGCAATACCGTATTTCTTTAAAATAGCAACTGAAGACACTCAAAAATATGATAATTAACAAAATTACAATTAGAACACATAAAACTCCCAACTAAGTCCCACACAATATAAAACATGAGGAAATTCTCACTCTTTTTCTTGGGGGATGAGGGGGGGGCCTAGGGATAATTTTCAAAGCAAAATAATCCTAATGCCAAGGAATTAAAACTTCTGATGTTAACCTTAAATATATTGCAACTAAAATATGACAGCGGAAAACTTAAATCGTCTTTTACAATTAAAGAAAAGTAAATTTTCCTGATTCAATTACTTCTTAAATCCATAGAGATAAATCTTCTGGTTACTCATGACTGACTGGTTCTCAAAATCGTATAACAGTTATTGATAGACTAAATTTAATCAAGTGTATTTAAGAATACAGATATATATTAATTTGCTAAAGAACAGAATTTTTTATAAAGTAAATTATCTTTAAGGGAAAAGAATTTTGATAGATAATGTGATCCCCTCAATTTTTAATGTAACATAGCTGCTATAAGTTATGCTTTGACCAAAACCCTTAAACTTTATCAACAGGGGCCATTTTTCCAGCATATTTTGAAAACTGTGAAACTGTTAAAATAGGAAATAACCAGGGATATAAAACATACCTGACATATTTTAACTGAACAAGAACTAGATATATGCAGTATCACAGAAACCAGACATCAAGGCAAATGCACATCCTTCCCAGAGCACTGTGGAGCACCAACCTCTTCTGGCAATAATGGTTTTCTCAAAAGGACCCCAAACAGAAGAAGATAAAGTGTGGTTTCATGGTAGCTTACCCTTTTCTCTGACACCCCATCCTGGCCTGTAGAATCTTTCTCATCATGTGTCTCTTTCAGGACTGGCATATGTTTTTGGTATGCTGGCTCTCTGTTTAAGGTTGTGTATCCTATGTGCTCATAAATTGGGTTTATCGTCATCTTGGCAATGTATTCTGCTGCCTTGGTTTCAATATAGAGAGTAATCAATCCATCAGTCACCAGATCGTGGATGGACTCAAAGCGCTTCTCCCCAACAAAGTGCTTTCCATCGTAGTAGAGCCTGAAGTTTCTGGTTTGACTTCCAAATCTGCCTCAATGAAATGGGAAAGATGTTTTTAAGAAAAGTAAGCAAGTGAATTCTTTCTGAAAAAAAAAATTTAATACTACTACTTTGTGTGTATCTTCTTTGTTTGTTTAAATAAACTGTGGCTAATCTCTGTGAATCGTCTGGAATATGGAAAATTAAACTTTTGAACACAAAGAATGAACTTGCAACAGCTAGGGATAACTATCCAAAAGCACGCCTACTGTAGAAGGAAAAATTTATTCTTATTTCTCTTTTTAAGCCACTTCATTATGCCTATAGGAAAAACAGGGGAGAATAAACCTCATATCCTGTTAAACACACTCCATATTCAACTGGTCAACTACATGACATATGAAATTTCTATATTAGCAGTTCTCTTCAAGCTGGTCAAATAAAAGTATTCAATGTATAACATATTTCAGAGCCCAGCACTCATGTCTTTTAATGGGAAATCCCCACTTAGGGCTCACCTGAGTGTGATGCCAGTAATCATTTGAAGCAGAGCCGATTCTAAAACCTGAGTCACAGAATAGGGCAGGATGGCACAGAAACACACTTTTGCTCTTTCTAGCCATGGGTCAAGGACCTGCTCTTCCCTTTTATACAGTCATTGTTCTGTCTGCTTGTTGAGTCTGGGCAAGAAGTGCTTTTGATATATACACACATATATACATATATATATAGAGAGAGAGAGAGAGCATGTAAATCATGAACTATCAGACTCTTGAAATTCTGTTCTCACTTTTGAGTCATGTTTCAGTAACATTTAAAAGAAAAAACTGGAGAATGGTTTACTTTTCTGATAATTTCAGTATTTTGCTTCCTGTAGCAAACCTCAGAAATGGGTCCAAGTTGGCATGTCTAGCATCAGTGTCCTTGCAAGATGACAAAGGCAAGGACACGCACTGACTTTAATAAAAGCTGATGCCAAAAGGCACCAAGAGCCAGCATCACGGTCTCTGGAAGGCTGGCCTGCATGAGCCTAATTTAAAACTAAACAAATCAGAAAGGATATATTTAATTTCACTGTTAAAAAGACACAGAACAGAGATGAACTAAAATAATTAATAGCTGTTTAAGGTTTAAATAGGACTACAAACTTATGCAACAATACTATTCTGGTACAGTTATATTCCAGGAAGACGGGAGTTAGAAACTTAAGATTTCACTTTAAATGTACCCTTTAAAAAGGAAACAAAAAAAATTTTTATAATGGCCTGAAGTATCTCTGTTTCTGTAGTTCAAGTTGGACTTTAATAATTATTTCATCTAGAACCCAATACTCTATCCATGCTGGTCCTTTTTTTAAAATAAAATTTATCTGCCTTTTGGTTCTTTAAAAGCAATTAAATTTTGATTTATACTCAAGAGAACGATTCATAAAATTCTATTTTCCCATTCTCATTTTCCTCTAATATTAAAGACATATTTCTCCCAAGTAAATTTTCATTATAATGTAAGTCTAAAAAGTTGTAAGGTAAAATTTCTACACCAAAGTGAAATATAAAAGTTTTTTTCAGTTTAATATGCTGCTTTTATTATTTGCTTTTCACTAATATTCATCATCTGTTTTTGAAGAAATAAACACAGAAAGCCACTTTATGATTTTTGTAAGGTTCTTACAGCAACAAACACTCACAGCACTGTTGAACATTAAATTCCTTTATAGGTCAGTTGTATTCAGAACCATTTCAATAAGGTATTACACCATTTTACTCTGGCAGGGGCTTAAGATTTTATAATTGGCATTTCCACAATGGGTATGGCATTTAAAACAAAGACTAAGCAATGGTGACAGGCATCTGTCACTCAACTGTCTTCTGAATTCTGAGACATACGGGAGCAGAGGGAAGAAGGGAAGATGGCTGAACTGGCCTCACCTGCATTGGGATAGTTAGATCCAAAGAGCAGAAATCTAAGGTTAGACTTCTTGGCACTTTACAATGGAGCTATTTCCACGCCATCCAAAGAGAAGAAGGTTTCCTGGCTACCTCTAGGTTACTGGGCGAAAAAGCACAAGTAAGTTTGTCCGTTTCTCTTTCTCAGTGCAGTGATCTTAAGAGGCCCCAGGTATGCTGCTGCCCAGTTCCTCCTCAGCTTGTACTTGAGCCCGAGACTTCCAGTTCAATCAAGCTTCCAGCCTTAAGGGAGCTGATCAGGTAACAAAAATGACTCATAATATGGGTTGATCAAGACTTAATCTCAAATGATAAGAAAATGATTTTCCATCTTAGAATTATGATTGAATTTTTAAGAAAAACTGCATTATTTTTACCAACGAGAGTATAAGCTCTGTTTGCCTACTCTAGATATCCCTCTTTTATTTTGGAAGCTACATAAAAAAATAGCATCATCACTCTACAGACTGACAGAGACTTCTCCGCTTCCTTGATCTGAAAGGCACGATGGAAAATCTTTGATTAAGGTGGGGACTAAGTGTGTCTGTTCTACAAAAAAGAGCCATAAAAAGGAGGTCCCCAATCTAAAAGCAAAGAAAGAATCCTTCCTTATAAAAGTTTATCACTCACAGATTGTCATTTAAACAACAAACATTTAACAAGACACCCAGGAACCGTTAAATATTAGGCAGTTCAAAATAAAGTTTCTTTTCCCTTGATAACCTCAATGGGAAATAGACAAACATAAAAACAAGTCAATACAAAGACAAGATGAAACGTTAAATTTCAAAAAGTACACCTTTAGATTGATTTCTAAAAAAAATGATTATAATAATGTGTATAATCTTGTTCACATACAGAAAAGTCACATTTCTATACAGTGATACATGAAACCAAGTAAATCCAGTACCTCCCTCACACTATGAAAACCAAGAAACTCACTGCTTAACAACATTCGAACTTCTGCACTTAAGCCTGCATGAGATCTCAGAGCTAATGTTTATGGCCAAGTACAAAAGACCCCTGCAGTCTTGAAACAGGGTTTGGCCAGAGGCAGGCAAGTCCTTAGTCCTGTGGGTTTAGCAGGAAACCTTAGGCTTTGGCATCAGACAAATTAAGTTTAAATCCTCGATCTCCCACTTCTTAGCTGGGTGATTTGGGAAAAATCATTCTTCAGATTCTGCATCTAGGAAACAGGAATAACACTACCTTGTACAGTAATAACATTACATGTCTGTGAGGATTACATAAGAATATTTAAGTCAAAGCTAAGTACAGCTGATCCCTGAGCAACACAGGTTTAAACTGCACTGGTCCATTTAGAGATGTGGGGTATTTTCAACAATAAACACTACAGCACTACACTATCTGTGGTTGGTTGAATAGGTGGACCCAGAAAAGTGGATACAGAGGGCCAATTACAGGTTACACGTGGACTTTCCACTGTACAGAGGGTAGCTGCCCTAACTACCACACTGTTCAAGGGTCAGCTGTATGTAGTAGGTTCAATAAATAGCAGCCCATTTCTCCTTTGTCACCTTAGACCTCTGCAGAGAATGACAGAATGAGTTATCAAACAATAAAGTAAAATACAAAAGACATTTGATAAATATGCATTGAAGGCAGTTTAAGAAATAACTGGTAACACTGGTTGTACAGGAACATCTCTGTTCTGGTTGATTTTATAGTCAATGAAAGGCAAGGGGGAGTTCTTTGTGAGTTTTCCTCCTGGATGTCCCTGAGTACATTTATACCATGTGGTGAGCTGAGTGGAACTACAACAGAGCGCACAGCAGGAGCAGAGAGGCAAGGCGAGTCCTTCCATTGGGCCTTGGGAGTTAGGTCTCTGATTCCAAAGGAGAAAGGTCAGGAAACATACTGAAGCAGGACACAGTAAATGGACCTAGCGACAACTACTGAACTCTCGATTGCAGGGTACTGATTTGTAAAAACCATTAAAGTTAAACCATTTTCCCTTCCTTTTTATAGGAAACTCTTCTTTACATCTTTTCTTACATTTATTATCTGCTTGTGCTCTTACTTTTTAATAGCTATTCACTTTTTGACAAACATGCTTGAAACTGTATAGGCCCAACCCACACCTAGATAGAGTTCAACAAGATGAAAATTCACTTTCTCCCCAGTGGTACAGTAGTTAACAAACAGAAAACAAAGGCTGGGATAGTCTCCTCGGAACTGCTACTATTGTACATAATTACTACTTTCTAGAAAGAATGTCTTTTTCTCCAGTGATTCCAAGTTTGGGTTTTCATGTTTTGAAAAACTGTTTAATGCTGTGCCCAGCTGCATTCAGATGAATCTCAAAATACATAATTGTAACATCTAGCTTTAAAAAGTTAACAAAACCCTTAATACCATCCTTTCTATTTTTTAGCAAGTAAATCATACTCATAAAAAATTCAGTCTAGAGGTACAAAGTGATGAAAATATGTACAGAGAAGAGTCCTTGGGATTTTACTTTACTTTTTCTAAAACCAAGGATTAGTTCTGATTTGAGGCCAAAGTATTTGGAAGGATCTCTTCAAAGGAAAGCTGCAAGCTAACAGATGTTTTCTGTTAAGAAACAGAAAACAACAGATATACAACACACTTGCCTAAGTTAACAATAAAATGTTAGAACTATTTCCAGAAACCAACATACTAAAACAATTTTCTGTATCATAACTATATACTTGTGTATTGTTTATCAGAGTCAAAGAAGCTAATCTAGTGGTGAAATACAACTATCTCATAAATTCTTCTAATCATAAACATACCTTTTGGAAGAAGGGTTAAAAAAGGGACAAAATGATGAGGCATTCACTTAAATACGAGATATGAATTTAGATTGATTAACTAAGAAAGGCTAAGAGAGAGAGAATACAGCTATATATAATTTCAAAATACCTTCTCCATCTAAAATTCTTGTTAGGACACTACTTTTGTCTATCTTGGTATATAATTTTGGATGGCAAGATGGGTCAAAATATTAAAATATGTGAACTCAAGAAGATATTCCCTTGGCAAAATAAATCATCTTCAAGAAAGAAGCAAACCAATGTGCCTAACAAAACCTTCACAGGTGGCACCAGGCAGCTCTGGAAAGTGGAACTGATATGGAAGGAATCAGTTACAGAAGGTCTGTCTAAGAAGCAATTAGACATTCCTCCCCCCACTCCCCAATCCTGTCCCCAGTGCAACCCCTTCCCCGACTGTAGAGGAAGACTTGAGTTCTGTTATCTGGACAGTGAATAAAGGAGATTTTGGACTGAGGAACACTATCCGAGTTGAAGGCAGAGGTACCATCCTGAAAACTAAGTAAAAGTTTTCAGTACTGAAGATTGAGACTTCATCTCTCTTCACTACCAGGTTCTCAGAAGGCTTATTTGTACTTTTCCTTACAGGAAGAGTAGAAGATTCTTCTCTGGAAAGTCTGATAAGCCTAACTGAAATGACTTAAGTATAGAGAATTCATCCTATAATTGGGAGGCTTGCCTCAAGCTCTCAGAACCACAGGTCAGCTTTTTAGTGCCAAATAAAGTTAAATATGTGCAGTCGGCCAACCATCACCTGGAATCTGAGGAAAGTTTCTCTCATGAAGGACAAAGACAAATAAACAAGCAGAATCATGGGAGGAGATGAGAATACTTTTTAATTATCAATATGCTCAAAGAAACAAAAGTAGGATATCTCCTATTTCTATTCCTGAATAGGACTTAGCAAGAAACATTAAGATGCTATAGAAATGGAACATAAAATACATAGAAAAATAAGAAGGAAACACAGCATAAACAAAAATTTTAAAGAAATGAAAGATAGTTGAGAAAATATTTAAGAAGAGCAAAAAGACAGAAAGATGAATAAGAGAAAAAAATAAGATGGAGAATCAACCCAGGAAGTCCAACATCTAAATAATAGGAGGTCTGAAGAAAGAGAAAAGAGAAAATAGAAGGGGAAGAAATCTAAAATATACTTCAAGAAAATGTATCATAATTGAAGAACATAAATTTACATAATGGACAAAAATAGGCCCACGTCAAAAGGCTAAAAGGTGCTCAGAGTACTGCAGTAAATACAAACTAAATCTTCAGAACGGCAAAATTTTACAAGTCTGACAATACCAAGCACTGGCAGGATATAGAGCAGCTAACATAACCAACACATGGCATACTGTTTTACAAAATGGTTTTAAATTATCTAGTAAAGTTGAATATATGCAAATCTATGACAGAGCAATCTTATTCCTAGGTAATATTCTGGACAATATGAGTGATTTATGTGCACTAGGATGGACGGGGACACACACATACACACACACACACACACACACACACACACACACATACAGAGAACAATGCAAGAGCAATGTTCAGAATGCCAAAACCTAGAAACCACATAAATTCCCAGTAGAGTAAAAAAATTGTGGTACATATACTGTGATGGTTACTTTTCTATGTCAACTAGAAGGGTGTTTTCAGATGAGATTAACATTTAAATCTGTGAACTTTGAGTAAAGCAATTTGCTCACCATAATTGGGTGGGTATCATCCAATCACTTGAAAACCTGAGCAGAACAAAATGACTGGCCTTCCTGAGCAGGAGGGAACTCTCTAGCAGCCTTTGGACTTTGCACCATCAGCTCTCCTAAGTCTCAGGTCTGCGGACCCATGCTGTAGATTTAGACTTGCCAGCCTCCACAATCACGTGAACTGATTCTTTGCAGTGAATATCTTTCTATGTATACACACATCCTATTGGTTCTGTTTCTCTGGGGAACCCTAACACAATAAAATACTATATAGCAAGGAAAACAGATACATGCAACAATATGGGTGAACTTTCAAAATACAATGTTTGGAAAAAAGAACAAGTCATGAAAGAGTATACACAGTGTGGTTCAATTATACAAAATAGTCCTAAGGTAGGCAAACTCCAGCTGCATTATATAGGAATGTACATATGGATGTTAAGACCATAAAGAAAAGCATGAAAAAGATTATGTGAAGTGAGTCTGTAGTTAACTACAGTATGGAAGGCGGAGACAATGATAAGAAAGGGAAACATGGGGGAACTTCTGGACTACCGTTAATATACCTTGACGTGGTGGTAGGGACTATATAGGTTCATATATATTTAAATGTAATCTATTTTTAATACTAGACATGTAAGCTTTATACAGTTTCCTGTATGTTTTATTTTATAATACACTTGTTTAAAGAATAAAAGTAAAGAATACAGCATCCAAATGAAAGCCAAGACCTTTGCCTGGAAGAAAAAGCAATCAGAAACAGATTCCCTGTAAGTGCTTTACACATAATTTTAGAATATAAACTTAAAAATAGAATTCAATGATGAGTTTTTAAAAGAATGAGGGGAAAAGGGAGATTATAGAGCTAAGAGAAACAAACTGAGTATCCAATAATATTACCATATATCTAATAAATAACTAGAAATGGTAGGGAATAGGACCAACAAGACTGAAAAAAAAAAAAACTGGCTTGAATAAGCACACTGAATGCAGAGGAGAAATAAAAGAGTATACCAATTATAGGGTAGATAACAAACACAGAAGACCAAGACAGTATAACATAAAAAAATGCCTCTCAAGTTCAGATGCCAACAAATAGAACAGAAAAATTACTCACAAATATAATTTGGGAAATAATCCAGGAAGAAAAGAAAGAACTAAATCTCAAGAATGAAAGAGCACACTGTTTAATGGATAAGTTTATTAAAGATCTATCAACATTAAAACATATACTAGTTGAAATTACTAAATTTGAAGAATAAACAGACTTTTTCAGATAACCAGGCAGAGGAAACAGTTCACACAGGAGGAAAAACAAGACTGTTTAGATTTCTCTACATTAACAATAAATGTCAAAAACCAGTGGTATGACAACCATGCAGTGCTGAGAATAAGAAAAAATATAGTGAGGATACTCTATCCAGACAGGCTGTTTTAAATTAAAGACAACAGAAGGACATTCTTGATATAAAGTTATAGCTTCTTTTCAAAAGAAGTCTTTAGAAGTCAATGACTGATAATGTTAATTTGGGGTATTTTTATTTTTTGTTTTTGTTTTGATTTTACAGATACTGCATTTAGTAGTAGCAATTTAACATTTTAAAATATCGATCCCTTCAAGAAATCCCTAGAATTTTACCTCCATTAACAAATGCCCATCCCTAACAACAGAACTGTATGTATTAGAATTTCACTTCCATGAAATCCAGTGACTCTTTCCTAATTACACACTGGTGGATGAGTTCCTTTATGTCTTTAGGATACCAGTTAACAGAACTGCCAAACCCAAGCAAAGACTTCATAAGTGGGGCCAGTCTTGATGACTGTTCCACCACACTAACCGGTCTTCAAGAGGTCCCAAAAGTCCCTTCAGTTCACAGAGAAGATTATTCACTGGTAAAATCTCTTTTGTATACAATTATAGTGATGGTATCTTGCATCTCTAAATTTGTAAAATCCCTTTCCTGTTCATCTCTTCCTGTACCCACTCACTCTTGCCAACCCCCAACTTCCTCATTTCTATCACAATCTCTTAGTAACCAATGATCATTATACAGAATGCCAGGGGTAAGTCAATGGATGTCACAGTCAAAACCATGCACAAATAACAGCTTACTGCTTTCCTTTGTAACACATCAGTGATGTGTGTTTTATACTAATGATTCAGTAAGGCTGGGGAAAGATAATTTATTTATGCAAGTATATGTCAATGTCATTCTAGAAAAGAAGGTATGTGTACCATGTAAATCTGCATCATCAAGAAACACAATCATATTTCAGTCAACCGTTCAACTTGACAGCTAACTAAATTATAATGAAAGATTAAAAAAATGAGAACATGTTAAGATAATTAAATGCATATGACCCAATCAAACATATATGGAGGAAGAGTGGATGTCCTGGGACTACAATGCCTGGCAGAGCTATTAATTAATAACGTGCTTTGTTGAACCTTACCTACAGCTACTGGTTCATCTGCCAATCATGAAATGAAAATGCACGTTGAATGAGTAAGGTATAAGAATTCTGGCTTCTACTTTACAAAAACCTTAATTCTGAAAGATGAGGCTCTGGAGATAGAAGAGACCTTAGTGATTGTCTAGTCCTCTGTTAATGTTTGTTGGGAGGCCCCCAGGTCCCACCCCAGGACTTCAGACTCAGAATCTGCACTGTTAAGAAGATCCCAAGCTGGTCCTTAGGTGGATAAAAGTTAGAGAAACACCAGTCTAGTCCAATCCCCTCACATTACAGATGAAGCAATAATGAGGTCCAAGTTCCTAAAACAGTAAATAGGTAGGCTAATAAAAACAAACCAAAAACCTCAAACAAAAATTTAAAAAACCCAATCCACTGCCTATATGTTTTTTCTCTACCAGTAAGGACTGCTTTACAGTGTCTCCCTGGAAGGTCTCCTCACTCAAAATGATTTTACGTACACTGTTCTCCCCAAGCACCTCTACGCACAGCCAAATCAACAGGTCTTCACCCAAACTGAGCAATTCTCTCATCTCTTCTCCCCCTTCAGAAGACCATGCCTACTTCAACATCCCTTAATAGAACCACCACCCACACAGTCAACGCTGCTGAGAGTTTCATAATTATCTGAGGCTCTTCAATCTCCCTCTACATTTAAGCTTTTTATTGGTTGATCTTTCTGAATCAACCCAAACTCCACCCATTCTGCCTAAGTTTATCCAAGACAGATTTTATCACATCATCTTCTGTCTTGAAAATTGTTAATGGTTCATTACTGTTGAATAGAATTAGAAAAGGCTTCATTAATACCTTCCCCTAAGTTGGCCAGCTAAATGTAACAATAAAAAGTATTCTAAAAAATACATGTGAGTAACAGAATTGCCAAAAGATAAGCAGATTACTAGAGTTTTGTTGGGTGTAATTAAAAGAGAAGTGATAATTATCATGATACGGCGTTTGTCATTTAAAGAGCTGTAATGCTCTTAGTGTGCTGATCTGGGTAACATGAAACTGCCTTCCACTGACAACTGGAAGTAAATAAATGAAAAATAACCTTTCTAATGTAGTGAACCAATTATAATAACTTTTGCTATCTCTGTTTTCACTTTACTATTAAATCAGAGAAACACTATTATGTCCAGACAATAAGTAAATGTATATGTTTACTTGAAAAGTATTCCATACACATTATAATCTTGTTAAAACCAGGGTAGGTCCAGAAACAATGTATTTGTATAATAACAATAGATTTGGCTTATTCAAGAGTTGGTGATTAGTCCCACTAAAAGCTTATTAAAATCTTGTTTCCCTGAGTCTACTACTTCAGGATAAAAAGTCACATTACAAAAGAATTTTACAAAGGCATGGAGTTAAGTATGTGTGTGAGTACTTGTTGGATTCTATACATGTATATAAGTGTGTGGGGGAGTACAAACACAAATCCACATGTTCATATACGTTTTCTAGATTCCTACTATTTAATTACTTTAAACAACAAAATGCTTTTTATCATTTCTGTATAAACTACACAAGTCTAAGTATCTTATACAGACTATAATTTAATATTTTTCTTAAAGACTCAGGTTCATTATCATAAATGTACTACTAAAATTTTGGTATCTGAATACAGAAATATCCCAAAAGCTACTGTAGTGTACTGAAGTTGCTGTACCCTGATCCATACTGCCCCTAATTACTGAAACTAGAGTTTTCTGGGTTTTTTTTAATTTTTGGAGGGAGGTAATTAGGTTTATTTGTTTATTTTTAGAGGTACTGGGGATTGAACCCACAAGCTCATGCACGCTAAGCGTGTGCTCTACCACTTGAGCTATACCATCCCCCACAGTTCTTTTTTTTTTTTTTAATTGCAGTATAGATTTACAATGTTGTGTTAGTTTCTGGTGTACAGCACAGTGATTTAGTTATACATATTCTTTTTAATTATAGGTTATTACAAGCTATTGAATATAGTTCTCTGTGCTATACAGTAGGACCCTGTTGTTTACCTATTTTGTATATAGTAGTTTGTTTCTGCTAATCCAAAACTCCTACTTTATCCCTCCCTCACCAACTTTTCCTCTTTAGTAACTATAAGTTTGTTTTTTATGTCTGTGTGTCTGTTTCCATTCTGTAAATAAGTTCATTTGTGTCATTTTTTTTGGATTCCACATATAAGTGCTATCATATGATATTTGTCTTTCTCTGAATCCACAGTTCTTCAATCTAGTTTTATATTTTAAAAATCTTTGTAGGTTATCAACTGCACTCATCTTTTTTTTTTTAATTGAGGTGTGTTCATCTTCTAATTCGCTACTTTTAATCTGCAGTAGGTTTGGGGGAAAAGACAAAAGGATCTGTTAATACTGTATATAAAGCTGTATTAAATAGACTGCAGTGGGGATTACTGAGCACTCCTTTGCACGGAACATATGGACTCTGGCAGCTAGTTAGCCACTCAAAGGCACTTCCCAGTCTCTTGGCCATATTTTGGAGACCTGAGGTCTGAGCTTCAGATAAGTTGGATGTTACTGTAGATGATCAGAGGCAGGCCTAATTTTGGTTAAGTATTTACCTTTAAGTTTATTATCTACTGATCATTAACAATTAGCAATCAGCAAATTACTACATTAAATGCATCATAAAAAGCCTCACTTAAAAAAATCTATTAATGTATACTTTACACACAATAAACTGTACCCATCTAAAGAGCACAGTTCAAAGAGTTTTGAGACACTACCATCACAGTTAAGATTCAGAACATTTGCAACACCCCCCAAATTGTCCTCATGTCCTTTTGCAGTCTATGCCTCTGTCCCTTGGCCTATTCAACCACTTACCTGCTGTCACTGTAAGTTTCTACTATTTCATGTAAATGGAATCATACAGCATATATTCTTTTGTGTCTGGATGTCTCAGATTCTAACACAAAGATCTACCTTAAACTGATGGATACAGTTCTCATCAGATTGTAAACACAACTAGACCAGGATTTCAGGCTATGGAGAAGCAATAAATAAACTGTGATTGCTACTTTGTTTATGAAGTTGTTCTTAAATAGCCTCTTATCTCCAAAGATGGTAGGGATCAGACATAATCAATCTGCTAGCTGGGAAAAAGAATTATCAACATAGCCATGGTTGTTACTTGTTGACTTTTAATGGCCAATAAGCAAATGCTTAAAATGTAATATACAATGTATCTGTGGGTGTTCATTTTAATAACATTATTTAGTATTTTTTGAGTGTTATGTGCTAGGCACTATGCATGTATTAGTCCAAATAATTCTTCCAATATGTATGAGTTGTTACTACTACATCCCATTTTACAGATAAAGAAACTGAGATTTAGGGAGGTAAGTAATTTGCTCAAAGTCATACAGAAAATGCTGGAACCAGAGTTTGAATTAGGACTGTCTGACTGCAAAACCATGTTCTGACCTCCAACCATATATAATGAATTAAAATTACAGGCCAAAAAGGTTGTCAAAAGCCCAATAACTGGGTTATGTATCTCTTGGAGCAACACAGCAAAGGAATAATGAGTACCTGTCAGCTTAACGATCCCTAGATAAAAGCAATAAATGGAATGAAAAATGGATTTCTTCAGTTCCTTATTTGTGTAAAGAACTGTATCACAGGGAAGTAGTCTATCTGACAATTATCCAACACAGTTTTACTAAATAAAATAATTAATTAAAAATTCAAGGAAACAATGATGAAAAAGACTTACTTCATGCCCCAGAGGATTTAAGTTCATTTGTAAAGACAGAAAGACATGCATGTAAATAGATTACTGTAAGTGGTACTTTGTTCCTAGGTATACTGAAGGAATATGCATAGATATTTTCAGAAAATAAATTAATAACCATGAGATCAATAGTACCAGGTGCAAATGTGTTTGGCAGAGAGTGAAATATAATCTTGCACATTAGGTACCATTCATAAAAATAAAAACAACTGAGCCATAAATAGACTTCTGAGTGAGCCTAAAAACCTGGCAGCAAACATCTTAGGAAAAATCTGGAAGACCTAGCAGTAGTCAACCTGTGGCTTGGAGAATGACCACAACTGAAAGCAGAAACAGAGCCAAAAGCTAACACAATTGTCTGAAATGAGCAGATGGGGAGCAGCAGGAGGGATGAACACTCACTGAGGATGATGACAAGAGCCACAGGGCAGCTATTTCAGTCGGGGGTAACATGAGATATTCATAGGAGACCTGTTCTACTAGACTCAGGGAAAACAGGACAATGTATGGAGGGTGTATAGGGGGAGGACAAACCAGAGGAAACATTCAGTATATTTAATGAGATAAGGGTCATGTGTATCAAAGATATATAAGAACAAGAGGGAGAAATAAGAATTTCCAACCTGCATTCCCCTACTGAGACATCAAATTAACAATATATGGACCAAAATTCTTTTATGAGAACTCTAGAAACCATTTAAGAAATTGCAGTACCCCAAGCAAGTACAAAGCCAAGAACAGCTCCACTGAAACAGGTAAGAAGAGCTGTTTCATTTTAACCATAATCACTGCTTCCCCAAGTCAGCACAGCTCAGCTTGGCTAATGGCTTTTCTCTGGGCATAGTGGTGGGGGTAGGGGAGTGAGAGGGAGATAAGAGTGGAACATGTTTTCCAGAGGGCTGCCCAAGGGATGGGTTACTGTCTCACGTGATTCAGAGTGCTAATGGAATTGGCACAGTCTGGATACCTGGGGGGGGGGGGAGGGTAAGTGTTGAAAGCAAGAGAGAGTAGAGGCAGCTTCCTACAGCAAAAGAAGGCCTGTGGGTGCCCCAGACAGATGCTGGCATGGTTTGGCACAATTAGGAGAAGGTGCCCAATTGCTGCTTCTCTCTCAGGAAGGAGGAAGAAGAGTAGGGCAAGTGTCCAGTAATCCAGCTTTTCAGATTGGTATCTGTTTTGCGTGATCTGAGAAGGGAGCTGGCATACTTTGGATACCTAGGGGCTACTGAAAACGAAGAGGGCAGGGCAGCTTGTTCCTGTAACACCAGAGAATCTGCGGTATCACAGACAGACACCACACAGTACAAGAGATTACAAGGTCCTGAAAAAGAAACTGACAAACCTCTCAAACGGGAAATCACACAAACACAAGTGCAGAGAAGTCACATTCCCTCAAAAGGTGTCAGAGGCCCCCAGTATCTCCACCTGGACTGACTGATGATTGGCCTCCTCTATATGAAGCCAGTGTAAAGACTGGGAGAACTGGCTGTTTTCACAAACGCATAAAACTCAAAAAAAAAAAAAAAAAAATCACAAATTTGGGGGAGGGTATAGGTCAGTGGTACTGTGTGTGCTTAGCATGCACGAAGTCCTGGGTTCAAACCCCAGTATCTCCATTAAATAAATAAACAAACAAACCTAAATTACCCCCCCAAAATTAAAAAAAGTAAATTAAATTAAAAAAAACCCAAATTAGATGAAGACTCAGGGAAACAAGGCACAATTAATGGAACAAAAATGAATCTCCAGAAACCAACCCCAAAGAAATACAGATTTATTAATTATCTGACAAGGAATTCAAAATAATTTCCTTAAAGAGGCTCACTGATCTAAAAGAGAACACCAACAGACAACTAAATGAAATGGGATCAGGAGAATGATACATAAACAAAATGAGAATATCAACAAAGAGACACATTATAAATGAGAACCAAGCAAAAATTCTGGAGCTGAAGAGTACAGTAATCAGTAAGATTGAACAACAGAGTTGATCAAGTAGAAGAAAGATAAGTCATTTGAAATCACTGAGACTGAGGAGCAAAAAGAAAACAGAATGAAGGAAAGTGACATTCCTAAGGTACTTACGCTGCATCATAAAGTGGCCCAATATATATATTATGGGAGTATTAGAAGGAGGACAGAGAAGGGAAGGGACAGACAGAGAGAGCTTATTTGAAAAGACAGTGGCAAAATACTTCCCAAAGCAGAGGAAGTAAATGAACACACAGATTCAAGAATCTCAAGGAACTCCAAGATGAACTGAAAGATGTCCATACCAAGATGCACTACAATCAAACTGTCAAAAGTCAAAGACAGAGACAATATATAAGTAAATAATATAGAAAGATGTAATTTATAAGATCAATAACACAAGTGGAGATGGTAAAATATAAGTTTTTTGTATACAATTGAAGTTAAGTTCTATCAGCTTAAAATATATTGTTATAAGATGTTTCATGTAAGCCTCATGGTAACCACAAAGAAAATACCAACAGAACACACACAAAAGTAAATGAGAAAGGAATCAAAGCATGTTGATACAAAAAAAAAATCAATGAAACACAAGGGAAGGCAGGAAAGAGGGACAAAATAGCTTTAAGACAGACAGAAATCAATTAACAACATGGCAATAGTAAGTCCCTTCTTCTTCAGTAATTACTTGAAATATAAATGAGTTAAACCCCCAATCAAAAGACAATAAGTGACTAAATACATAAAAAAAGATTCAACTATATGTTGTCAACAAGATACTCACTTTAGATGGAAAGACCCATAAAGTCTGAAAGCAAAAGGATGAAAAAAGATATTCTATGTAAATGGTAACCAAAAGAGAGAAAGGGTGGCCATACTTATATCAGACAAAATAAACTTTAAATCAAAAGCTGTCACAAGAGACGGAGAAAGACATTATAATAATGGTAAAATGGTCAGTTCACCAGGAACATACAACAATTGTAAATATATATGTACTTAACATCAGAGCATTCAAATATATGAAACATTCACAGGACTGAAGGGAGGAAACAGACAGTAACACAATAATAGTAGATTTCAATACCCCACTTTCAATAATGGATAGAAGTAGACAGAAGGACTTGAACAAAACTATACACCAACTGGACCTAACAGACGTGGAGAGAACAGACACCCAACAGCAGCAGAATACACGTTCTTCTCAGGCACACTAAAAACACTCTCTAGGAAATATCACATGTTAGGTCATAAAACAAGTCAATAAATTTAAGGAGACTGAATCATACCGAATATCTTTTCTAGTCATGATGAAATGAAATTAGAGTAGTAGGAAAACTGGAAAATTCACAAATAAGTGGAAATTAAACAATACACTCTTGAATAACCAATTGGTCAAAGAAGAAATCACAATGGAAATTAGAAAATATCCTGAGACAAATAAAAACAAAAACATAAAGTATTAAGAGGGCCGTTTACAATGAAAAACCCCTACATTAAAAAGGAGATTCAAATTATGTGTAGTTTACCATACAAGAACCATACCACAATAAAGGTGCTAAAAAATATAAAAAAATTTTAAATGTTTAAAAAGTTAAAAAAATAAAAAGGAGATTCAAATCAACAACCTAATTTTACACCTCAAGGAACTAAAAAAGAACAACTAAAATCAATATTAACAGAAAGAAGGAAATTAAGATTAAAGCAGAAGTAAAATAGAGAATAGGAAAACAATAGAAAAAAAGTCAACAAAACTAACAGTTGGTTTTTTGAAAATATCAACAAAACTGACAAGCACTTAAAGACAGATATATAGACAAGTAGAACAGAAGGGAGAGGCCAGAAATAAACACTCATGTATATGGTCAAATAATCTTTGACAAGGGTACCAAGGCTACAGAGCAGGGAAAGGATAGTCTCTTCAACAAACGGTGCTGGGAAAACTGTATATCCATATGCAAGAGAATGAAGATGGATCTTTATCTCACACCATATACAAAAATTAACTCAAAATGGGTTAAAGATCTACATGTAAGACATGAAACTGTAAAACTCCTAGAAGAAAACAGGGGGAAAGCTTCATGACAATGGAATGAGCAATGATTTCTTGGATATGATACCAGGAACACAAGTTAACAAAAACAAAAACATAAATGGGACTACATCAAACTTCTGCACAGCAAAAAAAAAAAAAAAAAAAAGCAATCAACAGAGTGACAAGGAACTTACAGACTGGGAGAAAGTATTTGCAAACCATTACCAGATAAGGGATTAATATCTAGAATATAAGAACTCATACATCTAAAAAAAAAAAAACCTGATTAAAAAAAATGGGCAAAGGACTTGAATAAACAGTTCTTCAAAGAAGATATACAAATGACCAACAAGCATATGGAAAGATGTTCCATATCACAAATCATCAGGAAAATAAAACGCAAAACCACAATGAAGTGAAACCTCATACCCATTAGGATGGCTACTATCAAAAAGACAAAGTAACAAGTGCTGGGGAAGACGTGGAGAATCTGGAACCCTTGTGCACTGTTGGCAGGACTGACAATGTTGCAGCCACTACAGAAACCAGTATGGAGGTTCTTCAAAAAATTAAAACTAGAACTACCATATGATCTAGCAATCCCACTTTAGGGTAGATATCAAAAAGAACTGAAAACAGACCTTAAAGAGTTATCTGCATATCCATGTACAGTACAGCATTATTCACAATAGGAGAGATGAAACCTAAATGGCCCCTGAAGGATGAGTGGAAAAAGAAAATGTGAGCCAATTACAAAAAGAAAAATACCACGTAATTCTACTTATATGAGGTATTAAAGTAATCAAACTCATAGAAATGGAAAGGAGAATGGTAGCTGCCAGCAGTTGGTGTGGGGATGGAGAGTTGCTGTTCAGTGGCTACAGAGTTTCAGTTGTGTGGGATGAAAAAGTTTGGAGGGGAGGGTGTAGCTCAGTGGTGGAGTGCCTGCTTAGCATGCATGAGGTCCTGGGTTCAATTCCCAGTACCTCCACTAAAAAAAAAAAAAAAAAAAAAAAGATGAAAAAGTTCTAGAGAGCTGGTGGACAACAATGTGAATAGAGTAAGCCATACTATAAACTATAAACTATACTTAAAAATTATTAAGAGGGTATAAAGATACATATATATGTAGTTCAGAAAAATGAGAGTGTAGATTAGGAGTACCAAAAGGATACTTCACAGAGACAAATTAATAACTGGTCTTCCCTCAGCAAGTCCAAACACACCTTCAACAAGACAACAGAAGTTATTATCCTTAATCCATCTGTTGTCCATGTGGCTATCTGAAAATTTATCCCTATCCATGGCACAGGAGGTTTCTGAAATCCAAAAGATTCTACTATATTTATTAATTATATATGTAAAGTTCCCATTTTCCCTCAGCTCAATTCACAGGAACTGTTTATTTTTATTGAGAGGAGAGTTGAAGGTTTATTAATATTTTCAATCAGTAGAGGACAGACATGAATGTGATTAAAATCTAGACACTGAAACATTTCTAGTGCAAGGGGAAAATGAAAGGCTTCACCAATTAATTAAAAACAACACCTACACTGAGCTCTAAAGCCACATCCATGAATACTTACATGACATTTTATAAAGTCCTTAATTGTTCTTGGCTTCAACATTTTTTACTTACGTAAGTTGGAAAATGATAAGTCACAAAGGTTAAAGCTAAAATTAAAAAACCACACTCCTTTATATATGAGATCTCTATATATTCATTATAGCCCCACGAGAGTATAAAGACCGATTTATATTCCTGAGATAGAACCGGACACTGTGACATAACTCATTAACTTCTCTATGTACTGGATATGACGAAGGTTGAGTTTGTAAAGGAGAAAACCACAAACCCCTGTTCTTTACATCTTCATCTGTGTTCTCTTCCCTCTTCCCAATCCTAAGAACACACTTGATTTCCTTCTGTTTTTAAGATACAATGAATGTCACCTACCTGTCACCTCTTCCTAACCTATGTTAGTTCTTTAAAAACTAAACGCAATTAAGTCACAGTTTTCTAAAGAGCAAGTGGTGGCATTTGGCTGGGGCAGGGAGGGCAGTTTAATTAGGTAGGAGCATGAATTTAATATGTATCTATTTCCAGTATCACTGTACCTAATTCTGCTTATCAATAAATCTTCAAAATTCACTTGTTGGCCGAATGCCAGGCTCAACTACTTAAATTTTAATGTATATCATCAACCATATATATAATATGCACTTATCATACAGGGGTATAAATTTTACTTTTATCTACACTATAAATGTCACATCAACATTCAAATCATATACATGCTTTAGTGAAATGGCTTATAAATGTGAAAAAATATGGAGGGAGGAGAGAAGCAAAGAAAGAGAAGAGTTTCTTTTCTCATTTTCTATTGATATATTCTGGCAAATTCTAAAACTGGTGTATTCTGAAATTCTGAAATCTGTGTGTTCTGGCAAAATCTGACTAGAAAAAGTTGGTTAATTATTTGGAACCTCATGCTTCTTCCTGTTCAAAATGGGTGTTTCAGTTTGTAAAATCCATTGAAACTTAGAGAACAAAAGATGATTTTTCCTAAAATAAGCAGTATCTTAATCACTTCGTATACTTACTGCATTTTCATTATTTTGTAGATTATAATCTGAGAGAAAATGCATTCACTTTTCTGTATTTTGACAGGGCAGAAGTCCACCCTTGAATAGCCAGCAGCATAAATCACAGAAGATTGATATTTCCCTTAGGATTATAACAAAACTGTCTTCAAAGAAACCTGTGTATGTGTATGTATGCGGGGTGTGTGTGTGTATGAGAGATATACACACACATACATAAATGTATTTTTTCAGACATTTCTTAGATACGTTAGCTCTACTGTCAGAATAATTTAAAAAATTAAAACACTCCAAAGTTCAGTTCCACAGAATAAAAGTATTCCTCCTCTCCCATAATTCATAAAAGCAATGCAAAGTTTCATCATCCTATCTAGTGGCTAGCTGAGGTACATATATATGTATGTACTTTTATTTTAGAAACAAAGAAACACATAACTTGATTTAAAAAACACAAAAATAATTACAATGGAACGGAAAGCTTGCTAGACGAGATAGCTCTGACAGCCTAGAGAGAACAGGCTCTCCTGAACTGATCACAAACTGTTCTCTCCTGGGACTATCAACCAAAACAGGTGTGTAGTGAAAGAGGAAAAGAAAGGAAAGGAGAACCAGCCTTTCGTATTTCCCAAGACGAAAGACCTGCCTCTACATAAGACAAAGTCTGACAGAAACCTGTCTTTTCTTCTTGCATCAGAGACTGCCGACAGTCTCCAGTGTCCATGCCCCTCGTCCTCCTCCACGCCCCACTTCCTGATTTTCTGCAGTGAGAATGGCTCCCTATACTGAACACTACGTTCCTCAGCTTCCCCCGCCTTGCTGTTCGGAGTCGTTACTGAGGCCCAAGGGCAAGTAATACCAATCTTCAGCCCTTCTGTCTCTTACCACCTGGAAATGGACCTCGGTGGTCCAGCAGCCACCTGAGATAAATCTGGAAGCCACACACAGGAAGATAACAAGATGGCACTAGTGTGGACCTATAACCTCACAGAGGGCCACACTGGCCTTGAAATACCTCAAGATTTCTCGGTGTGGGAGAAAAACAAACACTGACTTTGTATTAGGAATGGACACTTTTCCAGTAACTTTCAGTCAAATCTAATCCCAATTCTCATTCTGCACTACAAAAGAGAAATCCACTTTTGTTTCTGTTACTTGGAGATTTTCCTTTATGAGGGCATGTCTTTCTCAGTGAGTAGAAGATGAAAATTTTTTTAAGTTATTTTTTGAGGGGGAGGTAATTAGGTTTTTATTTATTTATTTTCAATGGAGGCAATGGGCATTGAACCCAGGACCTTGAACATTCTAGGCACACACTCTACCAGTGAGCTATACCCTCCCCCAATATGAAATTTTTAAAAAGTGATATTATGAACAACTTTCTGCTGCCACCGGCTAGCCTGTCTAAGAATACTGTGACAGTAACAAAATAAGAGAACTAAAAAATGTGCAAACCAAAAGGCCCTAAACTATTCCATTACTTGGATATTATCACCTCAAAAGATGTGTGTGTGTGTCTGTTATAACAATATAGTGAAAATCAAGGGTAGAATTTAAGTTTGATGGGGATTGGACTTGATTGGAAAGTTCCCAGAAAATTCCAGAGCTTTAAACTTCCTGGTCTGCCAGCAGGATAGGCTCCACTGCCTCCCAGGCTTCCACACTGCATTGCCACCTTCCTTGTTTCCTTCTAAATATGCTTTTGAGCCAGTGGAGTCTTTTTGAATAAAAAGTGCTATAGGAGGGCTAACAGCAGAAAAAAACTTGGGAACTGAAAAGGTAGTGCCCTCAGGAGAGGACAGACATGCATGTACAAATTAGAAAGAGTCATCATGCTATAGATAAGTTTAAAAATCACTGATAAAAATAACAGGAATTATATTTGAATAACAGAAGCAAAATGAAGCTGTTAATAACATCCTGCAAATATGTTCTTGTCCCTGTGGCCATAACCCAGTGTATACGCCAATGTGTAAGGAGGTCAAAGATTTGCCACATGTAGTGGCAGTAACACAGATAGTGTCCTGTATCGGGGCTGGCAAACCACAGCTTATCAGGCCACTGCCTGTTTTTAAGTGGCCAATGAGCTAAAAATGGATTTTATATTTTTCAATGGTTACATTTTAAATGGCTGTATATGTACCTATATAATATAATATTCTCACTTGGCCTGCAAAGTCTTTAATATTTATTATTGGATCTTTTACAGAAAAAGTTTGCCAACATCTTGCTTGTATTGTTTGTTTCCTGAGGGGAAGGTAATTAGGTTTCTTCACTGATTTACACTTGGAGGAGGTACCAGGGATTGAACCCAGGACCTCATGTGTGCTGACCATGCGCTCTACCACTTGAGTAATAGCCTTCCCCCTGCCAACATCTGATCTACATGACTAACCATGTCTTTTTGACTAAGGTTTAAAGAAAAGAAAAATAAATCTAACTTCAATTTTAAGAAGCTAGGCAAGTTCCACAGTTTAGTTAATAGCAGTATGATATTAAGAACAATTCCTAACAATTAGGAAAGAAAGGACTACTCAGAATTTGAACCACTGGTTAGCAATTAGCAGATAAATCTACTTGGTATTGTGTCTTCTGGTATGAGATATTAATAAGAGCTATTTGTAGTCAAAAAGTTAGGGAAGTACTTATAGAAAGTGGAACAAATTATTGTTTTTTAACGTGTATATGTGTGTTCATCTTGTTTTACTCTAAGACTCTCAGAGTCTTAAAATAATAATCTCCAGAGCAGGATACAGTAGACACTAATTCCAAAATTCCTTTTACCTTTCTTCTGTGACACCTATGAATTATCTTGAAGAAAGTATTTCAAAGAATACAGTTGAGGAAATATCTACCTCATTGGACATCAGAATACATTAGTGGGAGATTAAAAAGTTAAATGTATAAAATACATCATAAAATCTAGAAGAGAACCAATTTAACTATCAACTTCTTGTGGAGGTGGTGCTTTCCAGGCTAAAGAAGAATGACTAAATTATTAAGAAAAAGATTCACTGAAAACATAAAATCATTTTTATCAAAACCAACAAAAACAGAAAAAGCATGCATAGTAAATATTATAAATGGTTGCATACATAATTTATAAGGAATGTACAGGGCAACAGACATGAATAGGTCACTGAGAGAAAATATAAAAAGTAACTTCTTAGAATGTGTTCACTATTGCCCTCCTTTTGCTGTTTTTCCTATTCAAATCAAAAAGAAATTCAAACTTGGGTCAAATCACAACCCAGTTTAAAACTCAGCCATGTTAAAGACTTAAATATAAGACATGACACCAAAAACTCCCTAGAAGAGGACATGGGCAAAACATGCTTTGATAGAAAATCATAGTAGTATTTTCTTACATCAGTCTCCCAAAGCAAAAGAAATAAAAGCAAAAATAAATGGGACCTAATCAAACTTACAAGCTTTTGCACAGCAAAGGAAACCATAAACAAAACAAAAAGACAACCGATGGACTGGGAGAAAATATTTGCAAATGATGCAACTGACAAGGGCTTAATTTCTAAAATATACAAACAGCTCATACAACTCAATACCAAGAAAACAAACAACCCAATCAAAAAAGGAGCAGAAGACCTAAATGAACATTTCTCCAAAGAAGACACATAGCCAACAGGCACATAAAAATATGTTCAACATCCCCAAGTATTAGAGAAATGCAAATCAAAACTACAATGAAGTATGAACTCACATTGGTCAGAATAGCCATCATCGAAAAGTCTACAAATAATAAAATGCTGGAGAGGGTGTGGAGAAAAGGGAACCCTCCTCCACTGTTGGTGGGAATGTAAACTGGTGTAGCCACTATGGAGGTTCCTTAAAAAATTAAAAAATAGAGCTGCCAAACAATCCAGCAATCCCACTCCCAGGCATATATCTGGAAAAGACGAAAACTCTAATTTGAAAAGATACATGCACCCCAGTGTTCACAGCAGTACTACTGACAACAGCCAAGACATGGAAATAACCTAAACGTCCACTGACAGATAACTGGATAGAGAAGTTGTGGTATATATATACAATGGAATATTACTTGGTCATAAAAGGAATAAAATAATGCCATTTGCAGCAATGTAGATGGAACTAGAGATTACCATACTAAGTGAAGTTAAGTCAGAGAAAGACAAGTATCATAGGATATCACTTACAAGTGGAATTTAAAAAATAGTATGAATGAACTCATTTACAAAACAGAAACAGACTCATAGACACAGAAAACAAACTTATGGTTACCAAAGGGGAAGCAAGGGGAAGGACAAACTAGGAGTATGGGATTAACAGATACACACTACCATATATATAATAGATGAACAACGATTTCCTATCTAGCACAAGAAACTATATTCAATATCTTATAACAACCTATAATGGAAAAGAATAAAAAAAGAATATATATGCATAACTGAATCACTTTGCTGTACACCTGAAACTAATATAGTATTTTTAATTAACTATACTTCAATTTTAAAAAATTGAAAAGAAAAAAAAAAAAAAAAAACCTTGGCCATGGTTCCCAAAAGAAAAAATCCTCAACATGACCCACAGGAAGCAGATGGTGCAGCCTCATCCTTTTACTCTCTGCCCCCTGGTCACATCCTTTTAGATTAGAAATTCCTGAGGCTGCTTCAGCACTAGAGCCACTGGCATATGTTGGACCTTCTTCTGCCCAGGGGTCTCTCTTTATCTCTCTCTCGCCCTCTCATACTTACTGTCTTCCCTTAGCTTCACTATTCAGTTCTCAAATCAGACTTTACCTTCTCAGAATAGCCTTCCCTGGTTGCAGTCCCTTGGATTTCGATCAGATTCTCCTTTACACAGTCATAGCACCCGTGCTTTCCCACCACAGCGCTCATATCAGTTTTTAACTCTATGTATTTGTGGGCCAGTTTCATTAAAGCCTAACCCTCTCACTACCTGAAAAACTCCTTGAGGCCAGGGGTCTTGACTGTCCTGTTCATCCTTGTATTCCTAGCACCCAGAAAAGTATCATTATGATTTTTTAAAAACAAAGCAACAACAAAATACTTTTTAAAAATGCCAAAAATATTATTTATTTTGAGAGCAGAGAGCCTATTGAGAATATTTTTCTTTTCCAACTTTTCTGCATTTTATATCTTTTCTGTAGCGTACAAGTTAATAGAAACCAAAAGTTTACAATGGACCTAAATTTAAATAAATAAATATAACAAGTGAAAATCAGAGTTAAAAAAATTAGGAGGTGAAACTTGACCTTTTGAAGAATTAATTCAAGTAGCAACTTCACATGCAAAGTGGAAAATGCTCATGATATAAGCTAATTGAAAAAGTATACAATAAAATAGTATACTTGGTATGAAGCCATTTTTGTATAACTCAGGAAAGTACTAGAATTTCACAAATTACATTTTTAACAATGGTTATCTCTGAGTAGTGAGATTAGAGATGATCTTTTGCTTTTCTTTCTGCTTTTCTACTTTTTTTCCCCAATGTTTTCTGTTTTTTTCTAGGAAAAAATTAATCTCTCTAAACAGCCATGTACTTTTGTGGGTTTGCAATTTGATTCATTTTATAACCGATTTTTAGGAACACATCTATTTTTTTCAAATAAGTGATGCCTCATATTAAACTACCCACTCCCTACTGTATGATATCAATTACTTTCTCTAGTTTGTTTTATTAAAGCATATTTGACCTGAGGGTCCTTCATAGAAATTATTACACCAGTATTTTTTAAAGTTCATGGCAACATAGTATTATTACATTTTAAGGTAAATTATGCTATCCTTTTTATCAATTTTAATTTTCTGATATTGTAGGACTACTACATTCTATTGTTGTCATGCGTTTTATCACCTACTCTTATAATGAGAAAACTTCCCCAAAAGTGATTTATACGCTTAACTAAGAGAAGCAGAAAAACATTTTTGAAAAATTATTCTGCAGAACATTATTTCCCACTTATTCCAAATAGCACAACAAGAAGGTTTGCAGGAAATAAGATGAAACCATGGTAACCAACTAAACCTATCATGAGCTATCAGATCAAAAGAACACATAGTACATTGCACGTCAACGCCTACCAGCAGTATAATCTTTCCCCAGTTCCTTTTGATCCTTCCTAAACGTGAAAAAAGCTTTCAACCAATTTTTGTATTTTAAAAATATGAAAGCCCCTGTACCAATATCTACCATAATTCTCTAACGTTTCCCAGGAACTCCTTGGCTGGGTTCAGTTTAAAAGTAAACATAATGCTCTGAGGTTCAACTAGGAATTGTTCTGTTTTGTTTTTCTCCAATCATTAGCAAAATTACATGTTTTACTTCAATGCATTTTATCACTTTCTAATACAATAGCAATGCTTTCTTCATACTAAATCTTCAGAGGTGTAAAGATTAAATAATTCTCTAAGGAATTCCTCTTTAATAGACTCTCACCAGCATTCTAAACTCAAAACCACAATAAACTAAATCACAAATGCATTTACATAATACAGGGGAGCCCATTTTATCATCTTGTTGCCCACTCTACTGCCAATCATCAACCCCTACCATAGGAACTGAAGATAAACTCACAGAATCTAGCTCAACATGTTCTTAAAATTACAAACCATCAGCTAAAACTACACAAGGTATTGATGGCTTTTTAAGGCATTAGCTATTTATTACATAACTAGCAGACAACAGAGCAAACCTCTGGAAAGATGACCTCTGCTGCTGTGGTTAGCCACTACCTAGTAATTATCACTTACAATAAAATACAATGTACATACATGCCTAAAAATATATGTATATTTCATACATGATCACTGTGAAAAAATAGACAAATAATTGTGAATGGCATTATCTCTATGGAGTAGAGATAATTTAGAAGTATGTGGTGGGAAAGTAATGTAATTTATCATTATATGCAATTGTCTTATTTGAAAAAAATTTACCACATTCATGTATTGTTTTCATAATCATAACAGAGATGTCAACAAACGACAAGGATGCAAAAATGCTATTATTTTTATAATTATTATTGTTTTTCTCTGAAAAGTTACCCAAACTCACTATAAAATTATTTTCATAAGCATATACGATCACCAAATGATTTAATAATGGAATTTTAGCTTAAATAATTACATTTTATATATAACTTAATTGGGCTTTTCTCTTTTTGGGGGGGGAGGGGTAGAAAGTTAACCCTTGAGAATTCGTTGGAGTAAATCTCATCCTCAAAGGCTTTAAACAAAGGTTTATCTGTTTTATAAAAATGGTATTGTATTGATAACTTAAATTTTTTATTAAAAATTCATTGACTTCAAAGGTCTTATGTCACATCTCTTTCCAACTTACATCACGTGGATGTTCTATTATTATTTTGGATGTTGCTTTTAACAAGTTATATTTTCTTTTTCTTAGCTTTTTGTTCCTGATTGAGCAGGTCAAGCCTCAGTTTTCTTATCTGTAAAATGCAGAAAACTATAGTATATACTTTATGGGCTTATTTTGTAGATAAAACTGAGTTTTCCAACCTGTATGCCAGGAATAGAGGTTACAAGCTACCGGGTATCAAAACTGTCAGCCCTTTCAGAGGCTGGGATGGTCGGATGCAGCTGCACTCTTGGGCTGGTCACATTTGGCCACAATCAGTCCCCTGCATTTCCCTCTCAGTGTACAATACAACAGCGTAATTTTCATTGGATGCCACAATAGGAAAAAGTATTAGAAAACAACAAAAGATAATTCACACAAGGAATTTACCATAGTGCCACAGTAAGTATCCAGTAAATGTTAACTATTATTAAATGTATAAAACTAGTAGGGCCATTAATAAAATATATGGTTGCACCAAATCATTCATAGGGAAGAGACACATTATCAACACATTCTGGGGCTGTCTCTGGTTACCAAGAAACAGATGTTAAATTTTAAAAATCTGGTATGCTTCCTACTGTGCTTTAAAGTAGATATACAAGTTAGATTCCATTTTCTCTTGCAGTGTAGAGAGTCAGAGAGTCAGAATTCTCTCTCTCATATTAAAATTCCTGTGGATTAGCCAGAAAATGTACTTGAAACTCAGTTCCACCTTAAATGAAATGCTTGGTGGAATATGCCTTATGCTGTGCCTTAAAAATACAGAACCCAAAAATATCCTGAAATCTGATTTGCTGATTTCTCTATGATCTGCTTTAAACCCATTGCTATGGATGCATACTTTTGAGAGGGAACTGAAGTTACAATAGACAGAATACTAGTGAATAAAAACCATGCTGCGCAAAAAAATCTGAAAAATGAAGTACCATTCCAGAACAAAGTACAAATTAAAACCACAATGAGATACCACTTCACACCCACTAGGATGTCACCCCCACTGTTTAAGTTAAAGACATAATAAGTATTGGCGAGGAGTAGAGAAATTAGAACCTTCACACATGGCTGGTGGGATTATAAAATGGTAAAAACCACTTTGGAAAAAAATTTGGCAGTTCCTCAAAATTTTAAACATAGAGTTATAATATGATCCAGAAATTTCACCCCTAGGTGTATAACCAAGAGAAACAAAAACTTATATTCACCCAAAAGCCTTCATAGAGCATTATTCATAGTAGCATTATTCACAGCAGCCCAAAAGTGGAAACAACTCAAATGACCATCAACTGATGAATGGATAAACAAAATGTGATATTTATCCAAACACTGGACCATTACTCAAATATTATTCATTAATAAAAAGAAATTAAGTGGGGAGGGTATAGCTCAAGTGACAGAATGCATGCTTAGCATACACAAGGTCCTGGGTTCAATCCCCAGTATCTCTTCTATAAATAAAATAAGTAAAACCTAATTACCCCCATCCCCCCCCAAAAAAAGTCAGTAAAAATAAAAAATATATTAATAAATAAATAAATACCTAATTATCCCCCCAAAATAAAAAAAAGAAATTAAGTACTGATACATGCACCATTGTAGATGAACCCTGAAACAGGCTAAGGGAGAGAAGCCAATCCCAAAAGAACACATATTATACATGATTCCACTTTTTCTGAAACATCCAGGATGTACAAATCTACAGAGACAAAAAAGTAGGTTAATGGTTCCCTGGGGCTGGGACAGTTGGGGAGAAATGGGAAGTGACTGCAAATGGGTCTGGAGTTTCTTTCTAGGGTGATTAAATGTTCTAAAATTGATTATGTTGCATAACTTTGTGAAAGCACTAAAAACAACCGAATTGTAAACTTTAAAATGGATGAATTGGTATGTTATTTATAACTAAAAAAAGGAAAAGAGTTTTAAAAAAAAGAGTAAGACACAATGTTCAAAAGCCAAGCCTGGGGATAAAGTTAGGGGTAAAAATGCTGCAATTTCATAATACACAGAAACAGTGGTTGGCTGCCACAGGGTAGATGTTTCAGAACACCCCTGGATAGGAGGTAAATCTTTTTTGGTCCAGGGAGAAAAATCAGAAAACAGGAAGAAAAAGAACTGGTGAGGCAGTTAGCTCTTATTTTTTTTTTCTTCTATCAATTTAACACTTGAACAAAAGTCTTTTAAGTTCATTTATCAAAGAGGTGTGAAAAAAAAAGGGGGAAAAGTTGGGAGGGGGTATCTATCTGAACTTACCAAACAGAAGAAACCCGGTAATATTTTTTCCTTCTTTTCTCCCCGCTACTCTCAACAATTTAATTCTAATTTGTTAACCAAAAATGAGAAATAACTCAAAGACTCTTTATAGTCAGCCTATACATTTTAAGTTCTTTTCCTCCTGTAGACGGATCACATGGGAAGTCATTAATCAGAAATTTTCTTGGTGAACATGGAGTCCAAAGGAAGAGGAACTGAATAAATCAAATGTTTAATAGACTATTTCTCAAAGTGTGTTTCATAGAGAGATTCCACAAAAAGAGGGTCTCATGATCAAATAAACTTGGGAAATGCAGTAGAGTTCTATTCCCAATGCTCACAGGCTCTGAGGAGTACTGCAGGAAGACACCCAACTGACTTTTTAATGACAGGGTGACTCACATGGTTCCCTGTGTGAGCATCTCCATTCTACAGACAGCACTGTCAATGCTGGCCAGGACTTCCCCTCACAGACCCTGGACTCTTGAACATGCCTCTGTGACTTCCTTTCCTATTGCCCCAAAGGCTGACCAATTCTTCTGACCAGTAATTTCGATAAAGTGATACATTCCACGTAGAGTCAAATCTTAAGAGGTTTAGGAGGTACTGTCTTCCACTTTGGCCCAAGTTGCAGCTACTGTCTTCGATTTTTCTCAAAATGAAAATAACCCTATAGATTTTTCTGTCTGATTGTAAAAAAGATACGTATGGCATTGTTTTAAAGAAAAAAAATCATTCTTTTAGACACCCAGCTACTAACATATATACCTTACACACACACACACACACACACACACGCTAGTATGATACTAAACATACTGCCCTGTATAGTGAATTTTATTTTTCAGATTAACATTGGGTATATTTCAGAATTTATCAAATAAGAAATATTTTTAAATATATAATAAATATGTCCAAACATTATGCTTTCTCAGTGTCTAAATTCTCATGTATTTTCCACTATCTTAAAATTTTTCCAAATAATTCTTATCTTGATGGTCAGAAGATGAACAAGAAGTGCCGAGCACTATACGTATAAACCCTTCTCTGGAATATGTCCAAAATCTGTTCTGGAATATTCAGACACAGGATTTGGAGGTTACCAAGACTCCTGCACATGTGTCATCTTGCTCTCCTCCCAATTTAGAGGAGCTAAAATGAGTCATACTCAACAGAAATGTCTCTAGAGTTGCCAAATTTGGAGTTAACATTTCTCCTCAAAGGGAGCCCTTTACAATTTATAAAGTATCTAGAAACTCTTACAGAACAGTACTCCATTGCTCAAGGAAAACTGTTTTCTAAATTAGCTGAATAGTTCTGGTAAAACTTAGGTCCCACCACCCTGTCTACTCATTTATTCTTATTGCTCCCACAATGAAACTTTTTAAATTACAAATGGACCCATTACTCTCCTCTATTAAAAGTCTTCAGTGACTCCCACTCTTACAGATAAAGTCCAAATTCTTAAGCATGAAATACCAAGTTTCCCTGGCATACTTATTGCTAAAACTTCCTGCAACCCCAAGCCCCAGCAGCCTGCCATATACCAAATGTTCCATGCTGTTCTAGACAGTCCTTCCTTGGCTTTTTCTTCTTCCCACAATGCTCTTTTTTTGTTTTTGTTTTTGTTTTTGTTTTTAATCACATCCTGTCTTTCTGCCTGGCAGTCTTACAGTCTACCTTTCAGAGGTGGCTTAAATATGACCCATTTGGATACTACATGGCAGAATACAAAAGCAATAAATGCTGCTGTTTTTGATGGTGCAGTTACCCGGGAGATTATATTAATGTTCCAATTTAATGATGAAGACCAAACCCCTAATTTCCATGAAAGGCCTTGACCCACATTAGTGACATCTCAGAGTTAATTATTTTAAGGTATATATTAGTCAAAAGTACTATGGGTTTCTCTGTGCTAAAATTATTAACATAATTAGGTTTTTAATATCATCTTTAAAATATTAAATTCTTTTAAAGTCAGTTTGGAAACTATTTAAAATCAAGCTTTGAAAATATCTTTGACAAGAACATCATCAAAACAGAATTGACATAACTTTGGTGCCTGGCCTTGTCTAAATCTTTCTTTGGAACTCATACCAGATTTTCTTACTATTTACTGAAACTGGATTACTATATTAAGAAAATGTTGATGTTTAATAAGAACTTATTAGGACTAAAGATCTGAAGAAGTGCACCATAAACTGATCCTCACTATCGAAAAAAGAAACGACTTTAATGAATACCTCCTGTGCTATGCTGTGTAAATGGTATCCATTTTCCTTCCTCATGCCAACCTTCTTCCTTCTTTTCAAACAGGAAAAGAAAACCAGGTTTTTGTCTTGTTCCCAAAGACTTATCTTCCAGAGGAAGATGATCTCATCTCCCAGATCCAAGAGCAGGTGGTGGTTAGACAAGCAATCAGTACCTGCGTTTCCCAGCAGATCATTACTGGCCAGTGGGTGGGAAAGGGAGACCCGCACTGGCCCAATCAACTTGAAGGAATGGATGCATTATGGCGTGAGAGGAGAGAGTCCCTCGCTTTTCTTACACAGGCATAAACAGGGAAGCACGCAACTCTGACTGCCCCTAACAGCCACCTTTTGATCACAAGGAAAATCAGCCTTAGACTGGAGCTGACACTGACAGTGGCCATGAATAAAACAGAAAGATCACAAGTCCTTGATGACATCGCTGGGATATTCATCATCCATGCTATTGCATTTCTCTGAATTTCTCATTACATGAGATATCTCCTTAAATAATTTATTGTTTAAGCCAGGAGAGTTTGTTTAGTTTGAATATCAGATAATAGTTAACAACTGAAGGCATCTCAATGGAGAGAGAATTTGATTCTCGAAAGTGGAATGCTGCTAATCACAGGCTTTTAAAAGGACCCTCTTAAGAAATAATGGGATTATAATCCCTATTTTACAAACAGGAAATAAACTTGGAAAGGTTAAATATATATAATAAGGTCAATCAGAACTTAGGTTTGTCAGACTCTAAAACCTATACTACAGCTTCACTTCCAAAGTTCCAAACTTGAGAGTGGGTAATTGCAACTGTTTTGTGATACATGTTTTAAAATCTCAATTTCTTATTCTCTCTGACCTTCCTCTTCTCTTAAAAACATACTTTGCACAGAAAGATTTCCTGTTTATGTCATTGGTATCCTAAATGTTTCTTCTTCAAGCTTTCTTTTCTAGTTTTAATAAAATACATACTTTTTATGTATTTTTCTCCTCAGTAAAAATAAATTTAGCAGTTCAGGCCACTGAGAAAAAGGGGTATTTTATAACAAAGGGACCCAGCGTTGACAGGGAGCATAATAATAAGTCAAAATAATGCATAATTTTAGTCTTGATGCCATGTTAAATGTGCACTCTTACTATAGAGGTGTTTTTAATATTTCCAATGAAATTCTTGGATGAAGTCTAAGCAGGTGTGCTCCACATTAAATAGGTGGCTGAGGAAGAATAAAAGACCCTAATGGTCAGCACTGATTCACCTATTCGCACGTTTTAGTCAAGGTAGAAAAAGTAAACAGCTATTAGAATCAAAATGTTATTTATAAATTTGAGTTAGTAAAGACCTTCTTGTATTCACAGCAATTCCATTTTTTAAAAATATAAAATTTTCAGATAAAAATAGTGAAAAAACTAGTTTTGAATGGGCTGTAACTGAACTTATGACTCTTATCAGGTATAGTGGTGGCAGTGAGAAAACAGATGCCAATATACAAAAGGTCATTTTATATGATCACTTACATTAGCTCTCCACTAGTCTTATCACCTTCTTATTTCACTATTTCCAAGAATTCATAGTACAGTGCTTATGTAATTGTAATAGTTATTTATAGCAAACAATCTTTTGATAGGTTATAGTTCAAGAATATATAGGAAAAGATGGAGAAAATGCAGGAAAAGATGGAAAATTTCATCAAAGAATTAGAATCTTATTAAAAAAGGAAAAGAAAATTCTGGAGCTAAATAACACAGTATATGAAATTAGGAACTCAATGAACAAATTTACAGCCGATCAAAAATAGCAGAATAAAGAACTAGTGGACTGGAAGACAGGTCAACAGAAAATGTCCAAATTGAAATTCAGAGATAAGTCAGGAAGTTAGAAGTTCAGAGGAAAAAAATTAGAAAAGTCAGAAATAATCTATTACGAATAAACCTACAGTTACAGTATAGTGATATTTAATAATTTTTCTATTTCTTATAAGCATTCTTTTGTATATACTTAACATTTAATAAAAAGGATAATATAAAACACGCAGTCCTATCCTTTTCATTTATCACTCCACATGTACAACACTGAACTCACCACTTTCTTCTTCTAGTGAAAAAAATTATAGAATGACATAAAATTTTTTAAAGAATTAATTCTAAAACTATGGAAATCATAAAGAAAAATGTTTTCAACCAAACTTCTTCAACTATTTTAGGTTACATACAGCTGATCCTTGCCATGCTATTTCACTGAACTACAGCTAATCCAAATGTTGTCAAAATCAACACATAAAAAAATCCCAAAGTCATACGAAACACTTCATGAGATATAACCTACTACCTGGGAGAGCATCTTACTTCAACTACATACTCCAATCATGTGGACATCTGTCTAATGCTTCATTGTATAAAAGACTCTGATTGAGCAACAATCTTTTTTCCTGAACCAAGGAGTCCATATGAGCAAAGGCAGAAAAGCCAGATCAGACCCAGCCTGAAATTCAGGCTGAGATGGGATGTGGGAGATGATGGGGAAGAGGAAAGTGAAATAAAAACCACAGACCACCTTCCACATCATGCAGTACAAATCTCTCCTGACTGCAAAAAACTAATACAATGACAGCACACATACAATACATCTTCCCCAAACTAACACCTCACGTTATACACAAAGATCATCAGTGAAGGTTAGGCTCCCCCAGGTGCACGGGAGATGACGAAGGGAGGTGTAATCTTTGAAACCTTGTGCCCTACTCAACATCACAACTTTGCTGATCAATGCTTCAGATTCTAAGACTGATCATTTACAATTCCGTGGAAAATACATTAGCGAGGGCAAGGCTGGATACGGGAAGATTTCTTAGTTATGGAACTTGTCCAGAAAGTAGCATGATTGAAAAGGAGGGGAAAATTTGAGAAATACTTAAGAAAGAAAAGATTGTTGGGTTAGGCTTGTGAGATGAGCAAGAAAAAAAGTTCTTTTAACCATTAGATAATATAAGCACAGTCCCTTGGGCTTTCCAGTCTATGAAAAGATATAAAATATGAACAAAAACATAACAAGAAAACTACAAAACTGAAGTTAATTTCAAAAGCAATTTATACTAAAAAAACAAACGTAATAGTAAAAAATATTTATTTGATATGGGATACAGTGTTTGGCATGATGGAAGATGGGGACCACTAAATGAGTAAGGCCAGGCCTACAAACATCTTAAAATAGAACTAGAAGAAAGGAAAAATGACGTCTTGGTTTTAGTCTTGTGAACTGGCCAAATAACAGTGTCACCACCTATTAAAGGGAATACAGATGCTATAGCACTCTTGGGAGGAAAGCTGGTAAGCTCAGTTTGGGGCATACTGAGGCTGAGGTGCCTATGGAGCAACTTGAGATCAAGGATTTATTCCTAATTTTAGGGCCCTTGTTTAACACAGTAAATGCATAACGGACACTGATGGCTATCAATTCAAACTGCACCCCCACCTCAGTGGATCACGCATTATGTCAAAAACAAAACAAATTGATGTGAACTGGGAGGATCATTAGTTGAAATGGGGAGTACCTGGTAAGATTAATACAGCTTCTATTTTATATTCTGTTTAACACTTCCCTGCCACACATCTAGTTAAAAACAAGGAAAATCGTTATTTTCCTTGCATGTACATTACTCAAAACGCAAATTCACAAATTCCCTACCCCTGGGACAACCCCTTTTGCTCACTGCTATTTCTTTTCCATGTGACAATTTTATAATAATTTTCAAAAACAAAAGGAAAACTGTATGTTACCCCAGACCTATAAGTTAAAGGCTCTCTCATCAATCTCACGTTCATCTATGTTCTTCAATTCAATTCTAGGATTTCCTGAGCCAAAGTGGATAGTGAGTGATTATAAACTTAAAGTTATGAGTAGCATGAGAGAGGGTGAGAGGGTGGGAATGAGGAAGAGCTTGGAAGGTTTGGGTACTTTTCTCCAAATTAAATCTTTGGCCCTAGGGCGTTTGCTGGTGTCATTCAATAAAAACTGCATGATGAGCACATTATGAGAGGCAATGTAGTATAATGGAAAGTACCTGAACTTTGCAATAAGGCGAAATTGAGTTCAAATTCCAGTTCTGTAACTTACTACATGATCTCGGAGGAAAGGAAGAGAGTGTTTACAGATCTGTCTCCCCTCTCATCATACCGCCTTCTTCCTTATTTTGTCCGCTAGCCTTGACATCAAGGATTATCTACCCCAGGCACTTAGGTGACCACCTATTTGGAAAAGTGGCGTTGTAGAATCCGAGAATTAGAAAATGTTACGAGTAGAAAGAAGCAGAAGGTCACTTCAAGAATTTCTGTGACTGGCTCCAAATCAATCTTCTAGTTCATTTAGCGGCAAAGTTAATAGGTATTTGAATTCCCAGCCCAGATTTTTGCCCCTATATACCACAATTTAAACCTGAAAAACAATATAATTAGTTAATTAAAGGGGGATTTACACTTCATAATCTGTCATAAAAAGTAAATTCCCATAAACTCCTATTAACAAACTCTATTCCTCAGGTATGCCGTTGATTCAGAATTCACCGTGAAGTAATACTGAATTATACCATTCTTCTTGTCAGAAAGATTAATATTAAATCTGGTGGATGGGGGTAAGAGCCGTCCCTGCTCACTCACCTAGGCACAAGTGACTAGAGAAGGAGTTAGACACGGTCATATTAAGAGTCCTAAGTAGTAACAGCATTTTCCTATTCTCTCTTTGTGGCTAGGAAAAGAAATGTTATTTCTATTTCTTTGGCCTCTTTCTTACAATGTTTCTACTTTTAAATATTTTCCAAAGAATAGATGAATGAATAAGTGCACGAATGAACAAATAAAGGAATGAACAAAGACAGTGGATAATCATTCCAAACCTCTGGAGAGGCAGCAATGTAGGATGATTAAGAACATAGACTCTGAAGCCAAACTGTCTGGGTTCCAATACCAGCTACATGAATTATTAAATGTATGACCTTGGCCAAGTTACTCAACCTCTTGGTCCTCAGTTTCCTTATCTGTAAAGTAGAGACAGTAACTGTATATACATCCTAGACTTGTTGTGAAGATTAAATGAGGTTAGAGGCCTGGCAGGAGGTAAGCCCAATGGATAAGCATGCTATTGTATTATTGTTCTGTTATTATTGCAGGGTTAATGGAAATACTTGTTTCTGGCCACTGTTCTGTAAGCTAAGAATAGCCAAAATGCTAGGCAAAGTTCAGTTAATAGGATAGAGCCAAGAGTTCCCCAGAAAACTGCTTCAACCAAAAGCCAACCATCAGCTTCAATTTTACACGTTACAAAGATCTTTTCTCTTAGTTCCTTCCCTTATTCAAGAAATAGATGGGAGCTGAAACAGCAGGACAGATGGGAGAAATCCGGTAAGATAAACAGAAGAAAGCAGCTACAATAAAAATGCTTTAAAAGTTTTTCAATTCTTAATAACTGAGTGCTACCATTCATGAGGAATTTTTTAAGACTCTCAAAGCTATTAAAATGGTAATTAGGTCCCAAGAAAACAAGAACCAATTCAATTACATGCTGGATGCTTTTAAAATTTAAAGCCCTCTATTAAGAGGGTTTTAAAGGAAGCACAGTTCTAATTACAGGTCCAAGACCAACCTTAAAGCCAAAGTGTAGGTTCCTGGCTGACGCTGGCTCTCCCGAATGAGGTAGCTCCCCTCAGCTACACTCAGGAGCTGGTCTGCAGCTTCTCGGGAGATCATGCCGTGAAACCTAAGAAACAAAGTCAATTCAGAAACTGCATGCTTTCCATCTTTTTCAATAAAACAAGGTAAAACAACCCCCCACCTTCTTCTGTTGTTTTTTAGACAAAGTACTGCCATATAATCGAAGGGGAGCAGTTGGGTTTAACTATGCTTGTGTTTCTCTGGGCCTGGCCCCTGGCCAGCTTCTCTGTGGTGACAAGAACAGGACCAAAGCAGCAGCTCTCCAATCCATTTAACAATCACGGAATCAAAATTCACATCCGTCCATGGAAGATCAACCACCTCTCTCAAGAGGATGATTCCCTTCTCATGTAGCTGCGTGACCATATGGACATGCTAAAAAATACACAGAAATGTGTCCCACTTCCTTTCTTCACACTAGTGGCACTGCTCCAAAATTCTGGCTCAGAGTGTATGCTGGCAATTTTCCAGGGCCCTGGGTTGCCCTTAATTGGCATGACTGCCCAATAATGTGCATAATCTGCGTCAGTGGGTACTCAAGCCAAAAGCAAACAACGGTAATACTTGCTTTCACTCCCTGCTAAAACCTTATTTTTGATTAACAGAGAAAAAAGGAGGAAGAAGAATAAACATGAATAACACACTCCTTATACAGACATGGTAGATTCACCTATAACATTCTGACAAAAAAAAAAAAAAAAACACTGAAAAATAGAAGAGGGTTCATGTGGCAAGTTTTTGGAGTTTTTCTCATGGGAAAGTTTCGATTTTCCTCAATTTAAGTCTTGAAGCAGTTTGTGCTATCATGACAATTAGAACAACAAGGTTTGACGACACGCTCCTGGAGTTTCTTATCTCTGTAAATTCCTCAATCTTTCAGAACCAGTTCCACTCTGATTCTGCTGGAGCAAGAAGATGGCAACCTAAACCTGATGATTAGATCAGCATATTGGTATATTATTTTAAGCTTAATAACATCAATTAATAAAATTAGTAAAATCTAATATCTGCTTGTTTTTATTTTCTACTTGTTTTTTAAAAACCCACTTAATTTAAAAGAAAATGTCATTCAAAGAAACAAATTTTGGAACAAAACTTGATAGTGGTTATTTAAAGACTCTCAAAACTAATGATACCAGTTGACCCAAAATTTCCACCCCAGAAAATATGCACTAAAATATTTCTTACTGTGTTACTTTTAACACTACAGTTTAAAATCAACCTATATGCTGAAAGCAGAGAAATGCTAAATCACGGTACAATCACAAAGAACACCAGTGGCTCCGTCTAGCTCCTAAGTGTTATGTTCTATTCACAAGAGTTTTGAAAATTTAAACAGAATTTAGATAATTTAAAAATATTTGCTACATACATTACTGTTTATCTGATATGGTCTTAAGCCATGAAAAAAAATTATTTTATTTGGGGAAAAATGGGATTATAGGTGATTTTTATTCTTTTCCCCAAAGGGCTAAAGTTCTCTTTTTTTTTTAAATAATCAGAAGAATTATGGCTTTTAAAAATTATAGTATTTTTCATAAAATAGAAAAATGCTTATTATTAATAGTAAATGGAAAAACCAGGCTACAAAATTATATGTATAATATGTCAATTTTGTAAAAACCACTAATAAGATAGATCTTCAGAAGATAATACTTCAAACTGTTAACATAAGTTATTTCTAGGCAGCATGAATTTATTAACAGAAAATTTAGAAAATAAATTATAACTATAGAATAAACCACCTATACCCTACTGTATGCATATACATGTGCGTATGTATCTACATGCTTAATATAAACATACATAGAAATATATACTTTTCTTTATATACATCTAGAATTACTTACTTACTTATATGACTTACATCTTTATTTTAACATTACTGCATGCACATTTTCCCATGCTATTTTCTTCTCGATACCTGACTCTATTTTCTATATTTTCATCAGTTGTGACAATTACATTTGTAATCAGAAAAATAATTTAACTCATTCAAACTCGAAAACCTCCTTCCTCTTCCTTTTATTTTTACTAAAAAACATCCATTTACCTGTCTCTTTTACATACTCCAATCTAGAAAATGTTTTCTGATAATCCATACTTACTCTCTTCCATAATACTTCGGTCTGTTTTCTACCTATTGGGAAAGAGAAAAAGAGTATCTGTCAAAATGGAAAGGTTCAAAACATAACTCAACACTTTGAACATGTGACAAACTAAAGCATATATTAGGAAAAAAAAATAGGATTAGAAAAATCAGAGACTGGAATCCCAGTCCTCTCAGCAGACTGATCATGCCATTTGGACTGGTCACTTCAACTCACATACCTTTTTCTTATTTATGAAACACTGTATATGTAAAAAGAGTTGAGCTAAATTATCTTTCACTTCTAGAAAAAATATTTATATCACTTTATCCCAAGAGTAAAATAAAACATCCAAAAATTTAATGCCCACAGTTGTGTCAGAACAGACTGTGGCTTTCTCTCCCAGTCCCTCCCTTCCTGTTCCACAATATTCTCCATTCTGTTAACATCTCCCATAATCTTGCCCTTTTGTTCTTCCATCAGCTCTTCCTCCCTACAGTTTATCTTCCCAGGCTTTTTCATGGCTGGTGTGCTCCCCGTAGCTACAGAAAGGCCCAGCAGGATAGATTCTGAGGAATTTTACTGGGTAGACTTAAAATATTGGCCCTGTTCATTCAAGGAACATCTACTGAGTGGCAAGCATGTGGTAGGTATCGTCCTACCTGTAGTAAGACAAAAACTGTCATTACTCTTTCGATATTTACATTCTAATGATGAGAGACAGACAATAAAAAAAATTAAAGAAATCAAGCAAACATGAAACCAGGAAGTAATGATAAATGCTGTAATGAAAATACAAGTGAGGAACATAACAGGGAGGACTAACGAGGTATTTAAGTTAGGTCATCAGGAAAGGTCTCTGAGATGACATTTAAATGGGGTCCTGACAGGAACAGAATAAGCTTTCCTGAGGCGCTACCTGGGTGGCACCAAGGACTATATTTATTATTGAGTTATATGCCTTAACTGTATTTGAAGACGATTTACTCCTCACAGTGAGATGAATTATTCTACTTCATTCTCATAGGATAGTGTTATCAGTCTTGTCTTACTGATGAAGAAACAGAATCAGAGAGGTTAGACCACTTGTTTAAGGTGACAAAGTGGTAGAGCCCAAGCTAAAACTGGGATTCTCAGTCAGCAGTATCAAAACCCAAATACTTTGTCTGTCTGACACTGACTCATCTGAATTAGTTAAATATGGCAGTTCCCAGAGCAACTCAAAGTCTATCCTTTCTGATCTCCCTTGGCCTCTACACAGAGCCTGACGACCAAGACTGGATGACCCACTCACTGGGCATCAAGGTCTGATACTGTTTTCAGCAAACTTGAGATATTTATTCATCATGTAGAAAAAAATTTTGTTTCAGTTAAAAACTATGCATGATTTATAGCATACGATGATGGCTTATCTAGCCCAAATCATTGAGCTATTCTGGAACTCTCTAAGATGCAGGTAACCGATATCTATATATATATAAACTTTTCCTGCATAGTAGTGGTTCAATTGACTTCTTTCCAACCCCCTTCCCAGGAGAAAAATAGGTCTTGTCTCTAACTGCAATTCATCTCAACATTCCTTGACTTCATATAAATATATACTATTTTGACTTTTACTTTGAACTGATTATTAACATTGGCCTGGTTTCCTCATATCCTATGAGTAAATACATTTTAAAACATGTGTTCATCTTCATACCTGTAGGAGAGACATGATTTTACCTTTTCCTGAAAATTATATATAAATAATACTTAACCCTTAAGGAATCTTCTATTGTCTGCTGAGGTTGCAGTGAGGTTATTTACCATCTCAAAATAAATTCCACCTGATTTGGTCCTGTTGCACAATTTCTCTGCTCATAAAATTCAGTGTGCTAAAAATATGCCAGTTGGTCTCTACAGCTACACATGACAGCTATTCTATTTTTAGGTCCAGAGTTTATTAGGGTAGGGTCACGCATCTGCTTGAAAGCAAATCTTTGCTTTTGAGATGAAGATTCAATGTTTAGATCTTCACTTAAAGAATTAATTTAAGGTTCCACTATTTTATGATAAAATGTTAATCAGAAGAACAGTTTTACAGCATTTACTCAAACTAAAAGTGTGCAAATCCTTGGTATTTACTGGAAAGGAAAACTGACACAGGTACACATGAAGACATAGATAAGAATGTTCACAGAAACACTGTTCACAGTCATTTTTAAAATGGAAATAAATATACACCAATAAGGAAATAACTAAATTGCTTTATAGTATAAATAATATACATGGTTCGAAGGAATGATGTAGCTCTACAGGGACTAACATGAAGACAAACTGTTGAACACAAATGTAAGTTACAGAATAATAATACAATATGACATTTAGGAAAAGCATGTGCACCCACAACACATTTATAGCATAGAGAAAGATCTGGAAAAATATATACCAAATTCAAATAGTTACCTCTTGAAGCTGAGAGATAACTGAATTGAGGGGCCCCACAGGAAAGGCAAAAACGGGACTTCAGTATTATCTATAAATTTTTAAATAAAGAATATCACCTTTAAAAAACAGAAACCAAGATTAACTTTTCTACAATATAATACTGGAGCCTCAGACATATTAGAATGGGGTCCCCAACATTTTGAGATGAGGAGCTCATGGCCTTTCCCTTAGATCATGACATCTTTGCAGGTGGTTGAAGGTTACTTTTATCAGGCCTATGTGACTGAGGAAATAAGAAAGTGAAGTTCTTGAACACATTCTACTCACTAACGAAAATCCTGGACAAGTACAAATAAGTAATAGTGAATGCTGAGGGACTGATGGCCCCAAATGGTGTGGTAGTCCAATGGTGTTGGAACAGAGCAGGCCCTGCAGGACCCTCCTGAGCACAAAAGCCTCTTCATGTCCCCCATTTCCTGTCTGTAGAAAAAGGCTTTAGTCTCCTAGGCCTTCCCTGAGTTACAAAGAGCAGACTCAAGCAGCTACTAGTTATGGAAGTGAGGGAATACAGAAACAAAGGAAAAGCACTCAAGAAACAACAGTTCAATGATAATACAGAGTCCCAGTTCCTCCTCAAGGAAGAACCTGATACATATCTTACGGCTGTTCTGCAGGAACTAAGACCCCCACCAGGAAGATGGTGACTTCATGCTGATCCCAAGCAAGTAGATGGACTCCAGACTGATTGGAACCAGAGGTTAATGATTAAGATTCCTGAAACACCACCTGTTACCTCTCCACCAACCAATCAGAAGAAAGTCATGAACCCTGTAGCCCTCACCCCAAATGTTGCCTTTAAAAAACCCTTCCCTGAAAGCCATCAGGGAGTATGGGTCTTTTTAGCATGAGCCACCTGTTCTCCTTGCTGAGCTGTGTAATAAATGCTGTGCTTTCCTTTACTACAACCCAGTATCAGTAAACTGGCTTCACCACATGGTGGCCGAGTGGACCCAAGTTTGGTTCTGTAATAGTGTTATAATCTAAGACAAATACTATTTATTTAAGTCCATTAAGTCCCTAATATGCTTCAGCTGATTGCCTAAGTAATCTTCATAACACACTTGATTTTGGCCTTATATTGCTCAATAATTATTCTGCTTTACCCAAAAGAAATTTGAATTAAAAGAAAAAAGGTAACACTGATGATTAATACAGAACTTTTATAATAAGCTGTAGGTCCAAAATAAATGCACACACCAGTGACATCTTTTTCTACGTTTCTATAATGGAAATGTCAAATAAAACTTAAATTTAAAATAAGTCTTTTTTTCTCTTATCTAGATGGTGAAGGGGATCAGAAAATGCCACCCCAGAATATGCCACTTTAGCATAAGGATTATTTTGAGCTGAAGGCAATTAAGAAAGAGCAAACACAGGAGGAGCAATCTGCCCTCCCCCTTTCTGCCTAAAACCAGGGCAGATATAACTTCCCTTTGTGACGGTGTCCTCCTCCCCCCCAAAAAAGGGGAAAGAGAACAGAATGACTCCAGAGACAATTTTTATCTCCCAAGATGACCTGAGTCTGCTAGAGGAGCACACTAAAAAACTCTTATTTACTATACATTTCCCAATCACCCTCCCACAACTCCCCACCCCTCTCAGAAGCTCCAACCTCTTTTTCCTTTTCTAGTCTCTTTTGCACACTTTATCAACATTTGTTAAAATGGTATATAAGCCCCAGTGTGTAACTGCCTCTTTGGGGTTTTCATTTATCTGCTATAAGCCCCTCCTCCCCCATGTGCACATGAAACAAATCTTTTCTCCTGTTCATCTCTCTTTTGTCAGTTTAACTTATAAGCCCCAGACACTGAACTTAAGAGGATAGAGAAGTCCCCCTCTCCACAATAGCATTTAGATGCTTTGCAGATGTCTTAAGACGTCATTATTTAAGTAGTGATCTGGAACAGTCTTTTCAAACTCACAGACAGTACAGCATTACACTGATAATCAAATGAAAGGATTAGTCACAATTTATGATAGTTAATCATAAATAATGATTACGAATGATCCCAAATTAGTTTATGTGCAAACAGATCAAACTGGGAATTTAAGTGTTATATGCAATAATAAGGTTTATGTGTATACAAACATTTGTATGCTTATTTCTAAGTTTTTAAAGTTCATAATAATAGTCAAGGAACTTTTTACAGGATAAAACTGGTTGCAGTCAATGTGACTAAGTAAAACATGATTTTAAATTAGTACTTGTGCTGAATTACATGCTTTGCTTTCTCTCATTTTCTATACTTAACAGTTAACTTTTTTATGATAGTATGTCATGGGTAGAAAAAATGGGAAATGAGAAGAACAAAAAATTCTAACTAAAAATAAAAGGTTCTCATAAAAAGTTTTAGCTTGGTTGGCATAAATGTTGTATGTTCTGCCACCAAAGAAAGAAAACTTTAAGTTACTCTACCATTACTGAATATGACATAAAGTGCATATAGCATAAGAATTTGATAACTAAACAGATGTCATTTTAGAATATTTCAAATATCAATGGAATTCATTAAATTAACATTTATTGTAGAGTTTTGTAAGTAATGACCTATTTTCTTCATACATAAAACATTTTAATCAAATTCACCAAACCAGTCTTTCAAATTAAAGTCTTAGTTCTTTATTTTATTTTCCACAGAAACAAAAGAGCGTGTTTTATATAGAAGTATTTTGTTCTCCAAAGGAAACCTTAAGACCATAAAATAAACAATAAAAGTATTATAAATGTTAATTCCCTTCCCCTCCTCCCCCACAATGTTATAGCTTCATGTTTCAGATTATTTTACTGAGGAAACCCTGTTCCATGGCTATTGCTCAAAATAGTAGTTCCAAAACACTTTTTTTCTAATTCAAATTCAATTTTAAAGAACATATACTTCTGAAGGCAATGCTACAAAAACAATGAACTAGAACACTGCCAAAATGTTCAATGTACCTCCTTCCTAACAGTGGTACTGACCTTGTCAGAAGTCACAAGAAATCATTATCTCCTTCTTGTTCACATTGTAAAAAATAGTACAGATAGGCTGGCTCTTTAAACCTGGCCTGGAATTCTATAGGATGCTTCTTGAAAGTTACGGTATAGGTATGCGAAATTTTAAGAAACGATATGATCTTGGCCAAACATTACTAATTTTTCAGGGAGCAATCTAGAGTATGTATATAAAGCCTACACACACACACACACACACACACACACACACACACACACACACACACACACACACACACACACACACACACACACACACACACACACACACCACACAACTATTTTCAAGTGTCAAGATTTTGTTTTGCCTGGTTTTTCAAAATGGCTCACTTGTTTGGAGGCAGAGAAGAGGGATAAGGGAGAAACAAACACATTTGGTGTTTGCTTCCTACAGTGGTAGATTCTGAATTAAAGGCATGTAAGTCAGTCAATATTCAAATCTAGCTTTGGATCTATTTTTTAAGTTGCAGGGAGAGAAGGAGAGGGAAGGACTGGAAGGAAAGGACAAGGAAGAGGAAGGGGAGAGGAAGGAAGAGAAGGAAAAGGACGAGGAGGAAGGGGTGGAGGAGCTCATTTAAAACAGCTCAAAGACAAAGACTAGAATCAGATCACCCAGAAGGACGTACAGCATGTAGACAATGTAGTTTTCCACTGAAGCACACATTTTCCACTACCTCCTACAAATTAAGTTTTTCTCATTGCATTTTACACCACAGAAAATATCATGTGGATAATAGTTAAACTTCAACTAGCTCAAAAAATTAACTTCTGAAAACCTCAAGAAAAAGCAGTGCTGGCACAGTGGAAAAGTGGGTACCTGTCAAAGAATTACAGAGCTGAAAACGACTTGGAGGGAAAAGGTGACAAAAATGAAATCAGAAGTGTTATGGAACTTAGAAAGATTGTTCAACATTTTACCCTCTGCTGATAGTAAGAAAAACTTCTAGGTATGTGCCTTCCTCCTCAATTCTGTAAAAACACCCCTGTTGGTACCATAACTGAGCAAGGGAGAAAGGGACCCCGTACCTGTGGTGCAAAGTTAAACTCTGACAAGCAGATGTTTGCAGCAAAGTAAGGATTTACTGCAGGGCTCTTGGCAAGGGATTGAGAACCACGTCTGGGATCCACTCCCACTTTGTCTTTGAGTTAGGGTTTTTTTTGTTTGTTTTGTTTTTTTACAGGGGAAGAACAAAGAGGCTGGGGTTAATTACCATCATGACATTTCTGTGACATTTCTTAATCACAGTTTCAAAAGTCAGGATGTCTCTGGTCTACAATTCTCTGGTCTGGTGGCCCATGGCTCAGGGGTCTGTTAGCTCATCTTGCCCTGGAGAAACTACCTGAGTTTGTACATTAATGATGATTTCCATAATAGCAATTTTAGGACATTAAACAATGTTAACAACAGTAATTTTAGTCAGCTGACTCTAGCTGATTAGTGTTCAGTTAGCACTGGTCAGAGGTGACAAGAAAGAGAATAAAGAACTTGGTTTTAGGGGAACTCAAGATCAGCACTGAGACTGAAGTTTTAAGCATAAAGATGTTTTAGACTTTAGCCAAGGAAACCATTAACCTACAGCCTGCCAAGTAGGGTAGCTTTCTATCTGCTGTCAGATTTTAAAATTCAATAAAGACTATTTACATTTTTTAAAGCTCTGTAATTATTATTTATTGACCTACTGAAAGCCAGTTATTCATCTTCTTGATATTACTTATTTTTTCATTAGCAGACTACATTAGAAAGGTGAATAGGTAAATTTTAAAAAACAAACTTCTTTCCCCACTATTCTCCCACCTTAGGTTCCAGTAACTTCTAGGTAGTACGGGTAAAGAGGTGGAAAACTATCAATCTGTTTACCTAACAGTTAACTGACAAAGGGATTGTTTTTGGAACCGTAGCTGTGATCTGCAATTTCACAAATCTACTCATCCCTCAAGGTATCACAGATTCTGACATCAAAGCATCCTACTACCCAGCAGTTTATGAACAATGATTTTTAAATAAGAGTAAAAGGTGGAAAAAAACAAGTTCATATTGGATAGCACAAGGAACAATATTCAAAATTTCGTAGTACTCTATAATAAAAAAATATGAAGAGGAATATATGTATGTATACATATGACTGAAACATTATGCTGTACACCAGAAATTGACACAACATTGTAAACTGACTATACTTCAATAAAAAAGAAAAAAAAGAGCAAAAGATGACACTAAAAAAGTCTCAGAAGTAAAGTAAGGTGAAAGCAGGCTTTTGAGTGGATAGGCTGATTTTAAAATAGCTGGTTTTAATAATTCAATACTACTCAACATTCATAAAAAATGCTTTCCAGCTGTGGCGCATATTCTAAGTGTTAAATAAGGGATCAGCACAATACCCAAGAGATATATGAGCATAATAATCTTTATTTTTATAGAATCAAAAGTTGAGCTAAAGGCTGTGTCAGCACATAGAAGCAATCAGTAGTGATTCAATTAAAGTGCTTCTGTCCCACTCCTGTACCAAACTCTTATGTGCCCACCTAGGAGAACACGTCCTCTAAAACAGAGTAAACGTTAAATGAGCGCTTTGCACCTCCCATTCGTTTAACAAGTGTTTGTTAAGCACCCACTTATGTGTCAAGTACTGTTCTAGGCACCTGGGAAATACTGATGAATGAAACAGACCAAGATCTCTACCCTCACGGAGCTTATATTTGAGGAAGGGAAGAGAGAAATAAATGTAATTGATAATGAAATCATATAGTATGCTACAAAATGAAGAGTGTTCTAAAAACAAAGTAGAATAGGTAAGGATTGGAAATGCTGGGGGTGATGAAATATAATTTTAAGTACAGTGGTCAGGATGGGCCTTCACTGAGAAAGGAAAACTTGAGTAGACCTGAAGGATATGAAAAATTAGCCATGTGGGTATTAGAGAATATTTCAGGAAGAGGAGCCAGTGCAAGGGCTGATAGAGGCACTGCTGCAGTATCTGAGGGACAAGGAGGCTGGTGTGGCCCAAGCAGCACAGGGGAGAGAGGGAAGGGCAGGGGACAGCAGGAGATGGGAACCACGAAGGGGACTGGGAGATGACACAGGGCCTTGTGAGCCACGGTAAGGGCTTGGCTTTTACTCTGAGTAAAACAGGAAGCCCACGCACAGTTTTGAGTAGCAGCGCAACATTATCTGACTGATGTTTTAAAAGGAACATTCTATGAGGATAGACCATGAGGGGGAAGATCAGTTAAGAACTATTTCAGTTACACAACTGAGACAGTAGAATAATTTACGACGACTATGACTAAATCGACTAAATATATAGAATAACTAGTCACAACAGAAGTTTATTTCCTGCTTACACAGGCACACCTCTGAGACATTGTGGGTTCCGTTCCAGACCACTGCAATAAAGTGAATATCGCAATAAAGTGAGTCACATATATTTTTTGGTTTCCCAGTGCATGTAAGTTATATTTACACTCCACTGTAGTCTATTAAGTGTGCAATAGCATTATGACTAAAAAAAAAAGTACACATACCTTAATTTTAAAGTATTTTATTGCTAAAAAGTGCTAACTGTCTTCTGAGCCTTCAGTGAGTCATAACCTTTATGCTGGTGGAGGGTCTTGCCCTAGTGCTGATGGCTGCTGACTGATCAGGGTGGTGACTGGTGAAGGGTGGGGTGGCTGTGAAAATTTCTTAGAATGAAACAACAATGAAGGTTGCCTCATCAATGGACTGACTCCTTCTTTCGTGAACAATTTCTCTGTAGCATACAACACTATTTGATAGCATTTTACCCACAGTAGAACTTCTTTCAAAATTGGAGCCAATCCTCCAAACTCTGCTGCTGCTTTATCAACTAAGTTTATGTAATATTCTAAATCCTTGGTTGTCATTTCAACAATCTTTACAGCATCTTCAACAGGAGCTGATTTTATCTCAAGAAACCACTTTCTTTGCTCATTCGTAAGAGTAACTCCTCATCCATTAAAGTTCTATCATGAGATTGCAACAATTCAGTCACACCTTCAGGCTTCACTTCTAACTCTAGTTTTGCTGTTTCCACCACATCTGCAGTTACTTCCTCCACTGAAGTCTTGAGCCCCTCAAAGTCATCCATGATGGCTGGAATCAACTTCTTCCAAACTCCTGTTAATGTTATTTTGACTTCTTCCCATGAGTCACAAATTTTCTTCATGGCATCTAAAATAGTGAATCCTTTCCAGAAGGTTTTCAATTGACTTTGCTCAGATCCATCAGAAGAATCACTATCTATGCCAGTTTATAGCCTTATGAAATGTATTTCTTAAATAAGACTTGAAAGTCAAAACTCCTCCTTGATCTATGGGCTGCAGAATGGATGTTATGTTAGCAGGCATAAAAACAACATTAATATCATTGCACATCTCCATCGGAGTTCTTGGGTGACCAGGTGCACTGGCAATGAGCAGTAATATTCTGAAATGAATCTTCTTCTCCGAGTAGTAGGTCTCTCAACAGTTGGCTTAAAATATTCAGCAAACCATGTGGTAAGCAGCTGTGCTATCATCCAGACTTTGCTTTTCCATTTACAGGGCACAGGCAGACTAGATTTAGCATAGTTCTTAAGGGCCCTAGGACTTCGGGAGTGGTAAATGAGCACTGGCTTCAATTTAAAGTCATCAGCTACATTAGCCTCTAACAAGAGAGTCAGCCTGTCCTTTGGAGCTTTGAAGCCAGACACTGACTTTTCCTCTCTAGTCATCAAAGTCCTAGATGGCATCTAATCTTCCAATGTAAAGCTATGAATTCCAATTTCATTCACATTGAAAATATGCTGTTTGGTGAAGCCACCTTCATTAATGATCTGAGCTAGATCTTCTGGAGAACCTGTTGCAGCTTCTGCATCAGCACTTCCTGCTTCACCTTGCACTTTTAGGTTATGGAGATGGCTTCTTTCCTTAAATCTCTTGAACAAATCTTTGCTGGCTTTAGCTTTTCTTCTGCAACTTCCTCACCTCTTTCAGACTTCACAGAACTGAAGAGTTAGGGTCTTGCTCTGAATTAGGCTTTGGTTTAAGAGAAGGTTATGGTTGGTTTGATCTTTTATTCAGAACTGTCATTACCTGAGACGTGGAAGGTTTGGAGAGGAGGGTCAAAGGTCAGTTCTGTTTGGGATGAGGTATAGTTGAGATGTCCATTAGATATCTGAGGGAGGATGCAGAGTAGGCAACTGAGTATTTTTATAGTTTGGAATTTGGGGAGAGTGGACTGGACTGGAAATATGAGTTGTATTAAAATCTGAAACTGGAAAGATCATCAAGGAGTAAACACAGGAAGAGAAGAAATGAGGATCAAGGACCAAGCCCTGGGGCACTCCAACATGAAGCAGCCAGGGAGGAGAAGAACCAGCAAAGGACCCTGCAAAGGCAAGAGAAAACCCAAAAGACTGTAACATCCTGGAAAGAAATGAGGAAAGTCATCACCTGTGTCCAGCGCTGCCAACACGATAAGCAAGAAAAGAACCGACCACTAGATTTTAGTGCGTCACTGGTGACCTTGTCTAAGCTCTCCTGTTGGAGTGAAGGAGACAAGCCGGGCTGGGCAGGGATGGGTTTCAGAGAAAATAAGAGGAGCAGGATCGGAGGCAGCAAGTACAGACAACAATTTCAAGTGTCTTCTACAAAGGGGAGCAAAGAAATTGGGCAGGGCAGATAGAAAAAGTAGGGTCAAGAGAATTTTTTAATATGGGAGAAATAACAGGATGCTTGTGGGCTGATGACAATATTTAATAGAAAAAGAAAAACCACTGATGACGGAGGAGAGAGGGGAATTGCTAGGACTACGTCCTTGAGCAGATGAGGGGAAATGGACCTAGTGGAGTGGAGAGCTGGTCATTATCCATGATACAGGCAAGAAGGCAGAACCTGTGGACCCAAATGCTAACAAGGTTGAGTCGATGCGGTGGCGGACATCTGTGGGAGCCCTCTGCTGACTGGTTCAATTGGGAGCAAGGTAGGACGCAAGATTATGAACTGAGAATTGGGAGGTGTGAGGGGAAAGAGAGGGTGAAATGTCTCAGGGACGCACAGTATGACTAGTGGGGAGCACTAGTTCGAGGTTCATATATTTAATGTGAAGCCTGGTCAGAACTCGGTTTCTCTCCAGCCATATTCAGATCCTTGGGAGTATGCACAGAGTGGGGAGAGGTGGATTTAAACAGGATTGTGGTTTTACCAAGCAGGTATGACACGAGAGAAGATCACGCAGGGGAAGCTGACTGGTCCCCGACATCTACGAGACCCCCTTCTCATTCAATCCCACGATGATTGGTCCCCAAGGCCTGTGGATTCCAGTGCTTTACACATTCTCCTTTCCTGCCCTTCCTGGCAAGATCTAGAACCAGTTTCTTACTGTATTCTTTATCACTTGTCGCTAGGATTATCAAAACCCTTCTTACACCACTCTTTTCGTCTCTAAAATGTCCATTTCCTCCCTGGTCTATTTTCCACACTGCAGCCACAATGTGCTTTCTAAGCCTAACCCTAATCGTGTTTTTCTCCAGCTTAAAACACTTTCACTTCTTTAGCTTTCAAGATAAAGTCCAAACTTCAAAGCTTAGAACACAGAAGTTTTTATCCGTGATGCCTGCTTAGCACTCTGCTCTCATCTGTCACTCTCCTACAGGACTCGGCCACAGGAACTGCACACATGTAGCAAGGTGACTGCCACAATTCTGCTGAAGTGCTTGGTTTACTGCTCCATTCCCCACCGAGACAGTAGCTGTTTGAGGAGAGAGATCCTGCTTTATTCGACTTGAATCCTGAGGACTTAGAATATTGGTTGAATGAACAAATACATGTCAAAGAAAGAATGGAGCCTCTCCAAGAGACACAAATATACATGCTTCTGCAAACCATATTATAAAAGCATTGTGTTGAAAAGTAAATTACACTAAGATACCTCATTCACATAAACATTTAACAGTCTTTATCACACACACCACTCATCACAGCCAGTTATAGGTAGATATAATCTACCAGAGTGAGGCAGGTAAGGAAAGAAATGACTACAGTCAATTTTCTATAACTATGCCTAATGGGAAACCTTCAAAGACATGTGCTAGCAACAACATAGCAAATACACACCTCCCTGGTATTGTGGCTAGAATTAGAATACAATGTCAAATGTGTCACTTTCTCTACATTTTTCATTACACTAACAGCACTGTCTTGAGTCTGGCACATTTTGGTCCAACCTCAGTCTGTTTTACTCATGTAACCTAGAAAACACAACTGCAGTTGTTACAATAATGAGGAGCTGTGTTCAAAAATGCTATCAAGCTCCCTGCATTACCAAAAATGAGTCACAAAGAGAAGAGGTTTGGCTTTCTGAGTTTAAGAGTTCTAACTACATTCCCATTGTTTGGCTGCCAGAAAAAAAAAGTGTGTCCAGTTTAAGGCTCCATGTTTAAGGATGGTCAAATACCAAACTGGTTTGAGTTATATCATATTAGTATGAATTAACTAAAAATATGGAACTTCTTTGATATCTCTAAATACATAACGTGTATCTCATATACTTATGTAATTTATGCTCATGTCTGTCTCTATGTATACATATACCTATGAGTCACTTAGTAGCCATCTAGGTTATCAGATCAATTGTGGCGTCAAGTGCCTGGGTTCAAGTCACCCTTACTTTAGTGATGCTGGCAATTCCGATCTGCCAAAGAGAAGCCGTAAAGTGCTTCCTTTAAGTGAAAAGGTGAAAGATCACAACTTGATAAAGGAAAAAATTGTAAGCCAAGGTTGCTAAGGTCAATGGTAAGAATGAACCTTCTATCTGTGAAATTATGAAGGAGAAAGAAATTCATGCTAGTTTTGCTGTCTCACCTCAAACTATGAACTGCATCCAGTGTGCAGTAAGTCTTAGCTAGGATGAAAAAGGTTTTACATTTGTACAGTAAGATACTTTGAGAGAGAGACTACATTTATATAACTTTTATTAAGTATATTGTTTTAACTGTTCTATTTTTAAATTATTGTGTTTATCTTTTACTGTGCCTAATTTATACTTGATCTTAGCCAAAAGGCCAAGAAGCGATTCTGTGCCTAATTTATAAATTAATCTTTTCAAAGATGTTTATGTATAGGAAAAAAAATAGTGTATATATATAGGGGTTCAGTACTATCCGCGGTTTCAGGCATCCAAGGGGGGTCGCGGAATGTATCCCCTCTGGATAAGGGGTGACTGACTAGTGTGTGTGTGTGTATGTGTATGTGATATTTCTCAATAATGATAACTGTGTTACTCTGGAACTTTTCACAGAACTACTGCCATTACCTCACTTTCAGCCAAAAGTTTAAAAAGTTGTGTCTGGTCAGAGCATGGAGCAAAATGGAATATTTTATTAAATAGCATTTTTTAAGTTCTCACTACACGTCAAATTATTTCATCATCTTTGATCATGGCACAGCAGCAATGAAATGCGCCACATACTCACCAAGCACCACGTTCATTCCATGCATACCTACATGCACACTGTACATCTACATATATTTAAACTGCAACAGGACATTTAAAAGATAATCTCCCAAAATCCCTGCTTGGTCCTCTTTGTGACCAATTATATACTTTCAGAGTTATTCAATGTTTTTTTTAAGCCAGATGTCACAATAACAAAATCTATTTCAACATTTTCTTAAACAATGAAGCAGTTCTTTTTAATGGTGTATGATCTAAGAAACTTATTATGAATCGACATTACCTAATATAGTCCTTATTCAATCTCTCCAACTGTATCCAAAATGTGTAGCTTTATATATATATGTATGTGTGTATGTATATGTACACACACACACACACACACACACAGCCAGGACTCTACCAAGGTGCATGCATTACATTTGGTTGGCATGTCTCTTTAGTCTCCTTTACTTTAGAATGGTCCCACAACTGTTATTTCTTTTATGAAAATGACATTATTTACAAGCCCAGGACAGTTGTCTTATAGAATGTATACATTCTGGATTGGTCTGACTTATACTTCACAAACAGATTTAAGTTAAACATTTTTGGCAGAAATACTATATAGGTGATGCTGTGTACGTCTCACTGAGTGGCTTCAGAAGACACATGTCAGTTTGTCCCACTGCAGGGAATGCTAAATCTGACCACCTGGCTAAGATGGGACTGCTAGACCTCTCCACCTATAAAGATGTATTTTTCTCTTTGCTGTTTCATAAATAATCGAGACCATGTGATTATTCTGTTCATCTACAACCTTTTACTCAATGGTTTTAATGTCCAGTGATGATTCTTGCCTGACTCAATTATTAGTGCAAATCATTATCATTCTTTCTATGTTTTTAGCCACCATTCTGCTGTAAAGAGCAACTTTACATTTTCCCCCTTTTCTTTTCCTCTTTGTATTAGGGTAGGGTTTTTAAAAAGTATAATTATAGACCTATAAATTCTCTTTCCATTCAGTGTGTTATAATTCATTACTATCATTATTCTTTCTGATGTCAAATTGTCCCAAGTTTTGCTTGTGGGAAGTCTTCAAGTGGGCTCCTATATTTTTTTTGACACATGCTTATCCATTTTTGAGCCCTTCTTGCTCTTGACATAAGATATTCCAGGATCTCTCTGCCCCATATTCTAGAATCAGGAATTTCTCTAAGGAGCACTGTCTCCTTTCAGTAGGAAACAGTATTCAGAAATTGGAATCAAAACTTTGTTCTTAGTGAGGCATCACTGCTTCTTCACCCTTTCTATGAACTAAGATGGAAAATACATTTTAAAAAATCTATACAGTCATATTGATAGCTCCAGTTAAATTCAGTACCACAGTGTACTTCTCAATTTCCCCCCATTCTGTATTTACGTCTCCTAAAAATCTTGGTTCCCCAAAATCCAATATAATTATTTATTTGCTCTATCCAATATTACAACAAAATTATTGCAGAATTTCTATACAAGTACCACTAACAACAACAAATCTACTATCTATAGTTTAAAATCTTTTTATAGGTTATGGATCTTCAAAAATTTCCCTCTAAGTATGTATAGACAAAATAATATATTTAAAAGTTACTTAAATTAATTTTGGATGATTATGTTATGAATTTGTTAGGTTCATTTGTTCCTATTTGTATTCAATTTTAGGGTCTTTTTATCAGTTTTATTTAATTTGGTTGTCTGAATATGTGAAACTGCATAGTTCAAAAGTCAAAACTATGTAAGAACGTATCCTCGGAGAAGTCTCACTTCCATCCTTATCCCCTCCCCACTGCCCCTCACCCACTACTTATGGATAACTCTTTCACTGATACCTGGGTTAATTCTTCCTGTCTTTCTCTTTATTACTAAACAGGGACCAAATTACTAGACATATATTTTGTATCTGGAAATCATTCCATAGCAGCTCGTAGAAATCTTTGTTATTCTATTTAGTATTAGAGTTTATTCAATCAATTGCCCATGAACATTTAGGTTTTTTCCAATATTCTGCTATTACAAATAATCTGACGATAAAAAACTCTGAACGTATGTTATCCCACATTTGTATAGGCAGTTCATCAGGGTGAAGCGCTAGAATTTGCACTGGTAGGTCAAAGGGTAAATGCAGGTATAGTTTTGTTAGATATTACAAAATTCTCATGAACTTGTAGAATTTCACATTCTCATCAGCAATATATGAGTGCCTGTTTCTTCACAGGCTTATCAACTAAGGAGTATATTCTAAGCTTTAGAACTTTTGCCAATCTGAAAAGTGAAAATGGTCTGTGTATTTTAATTTGCATTTCTCTTATTATTAATAAAGTTGAACATCTTTTCATATACTGTCATATGTCACATCTTTTTTGGTGAACTGTCCATGACTTCTGCTCATTTTAAAATCATAATTTAAATCTTTTTTAATGGAAAAATTATTTCAGTAATGCTACAAGAATGCCTTCAAACTTTGTTTTAAAAAGTAAAAAACATAAAAATGGAAGAATGTATGAATTCACTGAAAAGAATATTAACATCACTTAAAACTATACTGTTATATTCTATACTGTGTTCCAAACTGTCCATTATAAAGTGGTAGTTATTTCAAGTGAGAAGAATGTTAAGAAAAATGCATTTAAGTTACCATTTCACGATGCTAACTAGCTTTAACACAAATAGCCAAGCCACTGAGGAATGTTAAAGTTTGGGAAACAAGTGACTGAGAGACATTTCATTGTAAAATTTCATCACACCCACCTCATTAGTACAGGTAATTCTCCGAGGATGAGGGGCTTCCTGCTGCAGTTGATATACTGGGAAGGTAGAAAGTAAAAGATGTTAGTCTCCCTTAAGTAGCACATCTGAATATATTAGGAATTAAAACCTGGCTGCTTTTTACGTTCACAAGAAAACGGTAGGACAGTCCTATTGGTTATTAAATTTGTTATGAACAAAGCAAAGAAAGTAATCCAAACTAAATTTAGTGAGAGCCCAGGAGCAAACACAAATTAAAAAATCATAATCCACAGAAGTGTCTTTTTGCCTTATAACAGATCAGTTCTGATATCTGGCTCTATTCTTCATAATCTGGCCATTTATTTTCCCCAATTATTGTGGATATATTACATAAAGCATGTCTCTACTGTAAATGAATAATAGTTGTATATTTTTAAAGCACATTATTAAGTGTCAAACTTGAAACTAAAATTAGGATTTATAGGCTAGAAGTTAACAGATACGCTGTTTTTCTCCCCTATTTATATTGTGAACATCTATCTTCAAAGACAATCTCCCCTAGAAAAATTTCTGACCCAAAGTTACCACTACCTATTCAATTAGGGTATATGTAGCAAAAGAGATTATTCAGGTACTCAAATAACTTGCCAGAGGATAACTTTTAGGGTATCTGAAAATGCATTGGTGAAAATTCTATAGATGCCATGTCCTTCTAAGACTATGCAAAACATGATTTGCAAAAAGGTCCATTCTTCAGATCCATTTCTCCACATTGGCAACTATATCTCCACAAGATGTGAAAATTCAGTTCACATTTCGCTTTCGACCACTAATTCTCAAAAGATCAGTTGTTTTCCTTTGTCAAGAAAATGCTTTGGAAAGTACTGTCATCTATGGAAACTTAATTATGAGAAATGAATGGTGGCCAAGAAGGACATTAAAAGTTACTAGAGAAAGTAAAATGTTGACAGTGATTCAAAGCATAAACACAAGTGTCTGATTATCGTCAGTAATGCATGTTCCTATTCAGTAAGCAAATAGTAAGATAAGCCGGGATGGAAAAAGGAGTGATAGTATCATCACGTTAGAATCTCACCCTCCCTTTGTTTTAATCAGTTTCAAAAGGTATAGTTCATTTCATGGAGAGAAGTAATTTTTAGACAAATGCCTCCTCCCTGGTTATCAATGGCTAAGCTGTCTTTTAAGACTCATTTTTAATAAAAATATATAAAGGGAGGGCCTTCAGATATTGTATAAGTGAATATAAGATATGAATTTAGGTAACATCTACCAAAAAGATCATTAAAAACTCATACACCATAATAAAGATGAATTAATTCAGGTCCTTCTCAATTTAGAATTTTTTGGTAATCTAAATTGGAACTCAGCTAAAATTTAAACTGCACAATCATTAAATGAGTCACCAACAATTAACAGCTAAATTCAACTTAAGAAGATAAAAGATTCAAGTGCTCAAGATTTTTCAATCACCTTAGCAGTGTCAATGCTTATGTACTTATTAATGAAATTCTCACTATCTACAGATAATACACTGTTAATCAAGTTCAGAGATCACAAGTTGGTATCCTGAGGTCAAAACTGGCTCACATGTATTTGATTTGCTACTTTCCAAACTTTAATTTGTTTTTAACATTTAAAGATTAAGAGATTTAACAACAACAACATAAGCAAAAGAGAATTCTGGCTTCTCTTGAAAACTCAGAAGATGTGACAACATGGGGCCCAGAGTTTTCGATGCCACAGTAAAGGGGGTCGAATTAGGGGCAACTCCCTACAGACAGGGCGTCCACGCTCTGCTTTCCCACAGTCCCCACCAGACTCACTCACCTCATTTATTACATGTTACACGCCTGGTTTAATTTAAGCAATACATACCAAACGGCAAAATTAAAAAAAAATGCATTTGTTTCAGAGGTCCTCAACTTAGACTTCTTACTATTATATTATTGGTTTGAATTTGTAAGGTTTTAGAACTGTTTTCACAAGCTCAACTGAATCAAAATTGGAAAGCACAAGAGAGGCATGGGTAAAATAAGTTTCTTATAGAATCACAGTGAAAAGCTCTTCAGAACCCACCAAGCAAAGACAAGAAAAAAAAAACCCCACATAACACGTTGTAACTTCTGACATTAAAGTGTAACTGAACCCTTCTGTGTTACAGATGTAATAATGAATAGAAGTGAACAATCAGAACATGTTGAATAGTTTCCATTCTGTTTGTATCTCCTTATGTGGACTGACATACCTGATTTTTTCAAAATCTCAAACCATTTAGACTTTATCACCATTTTGAGAAATTTTTAACTACAAAAACTGAAGTCATAATACAGAGAAGATGATGAATGCATCATGGTTTATCTGTCCCAAAGATGGTAAAACAGAATTTGTTAATTATCAACTTTGAACAAGACATCTACAGGAATTCAAATGTCATGGCTCAATTATTAAGGGTACTGGGTGCAGCCTACTATTACAGTAACTTAAAATTTCAGCCACTATTGATGAAATAAGAGTGTCACAGACTTGCCAGGTTAAAAAATTTTTCCTGTTAAAATGCACAGACTCCAGACTCCTGAACAGATGAACTTCTTACAGTACTATTACATTATATTAATAAATAGCTTACTGGAGATTATTTACAGCTAGCTGAATATAAAACTGTAAAACTGCCTGACTGGCAAAGGGAAAACAAATAAAAATAAAACAAAAGAACTCAATGTACATCCCAATTTTTTCTAGGATCATAATTTTGGGAAACACATTTAACAGCCTAAATGATCATCATCATAATTACTTCAATATGAGAATGTCATTTTTACATGTTTTCTTATTAGTTAAAATGTGCTCGTATATAAATTCTTAGAAGACAACATCATGATTGCATAAAGAAGTTTCACATAACCAATTTTTAAAATGGGCCTTTCCACTTGGCTTTAACAGTTTAATCATAACATTTCCTTGAAATGGAAATTGTTGCACTTGATGGTCAGAAGATAAAGTCTATTCTAATAATTTCCTCTCTGTTTCTACTATGAAAATGATGGGGGGAGGAGGTGTTCTTCAGGCACTGAAGTCACTAAAAGAAACTATAAAACAGTATTATCACCAAAAAAAGAGAAATAAGCCATTTTTAAGACAAATGGTAGCTACTCTAAGACATACGAAGATACAGAAAATACAAATTGCATATACCACATTTAGTAATCAATATTCTTCAGGAGGAAAAATCACCGGCACGATTCAATAACAGTCTGAGGTTTTATAAATGCTCTTACATTAAAATGCACAAGGCACAAGTCAGAGCTAAGGGAATAAAGATAAATTGAAAACCAGAAAACGCAGAGAAGAATTTTAAATAGGCTTCCCACCAATGAGATTATGAGACAAAATCTTTGGGAGGTAAAGAACATTAGTCATTTTTATATATTCCTTCAACTATATTCCCCAGAAACAAAAAGGAAGCACCAGGGGTGGGGGAAAATGCATCTATGAGACAATATTTTAAAAGACTATTCATATTTTGCTTACTATAATTGGCCCGAAGTGGCAACCTATTAAAATAAAACTATCTATTGTTCTGGGAACATAAAACCAATGAGAATTTGAATTGCTGCTCCTTCAGTCAGCAAATTTCAGCAACTTACAAATACCAAAATGTAGAGTACCAACATTTACAAAAATGCTAATAATCCATATTTAAAGGACAGGTGTCTTAGGCTGCTTATTCAACTCTATAGACAACAAATAAAAGCTTAACAGTAACTGGTTTCTGAAATAGTGTACGCATGGATTTTTTTTTAAACAACTCTGATTATATTAAATCTACTTCCATTTTTTAAAACCTGAAATAGTTTTACTTGATGCAGTAATATTCTCTGGGAAATAAGGAAGGGAAAATTAAAAACCTAGACTCTTGAAAAAATTTGTATTTTAATGCAAATTTTCAAGAACCATATAGAATTTGAATGTCTCTCTTTTGTATTTGGGAAGGCAATTCCTAAGGAAGAAGACCACTTTTCTTTTGCCTCTTTTTTACTCATTCTTTCTATCAAGATAGCTTCCTGACTTACGATCATTTATTTATTTCTTTTTATATAAAGAGTCAGGATCTAAGAATAAGTAGATTCCTTGAGTTCTTAGCTCACTTCTCCTTGCATTAGTTTTATCAGCCACTGTCAACAAGTGGTCTCAAGCTCCAAGATATGGAATTCCATGCAAGCTCAGAGGAAAGAGACACATTCCAGACATGCAAACCTCGTACAGACGGTGGAAACACTCCTGTTTCTCCACACTTACTTTTTCAATGCTATTTACAAATCCTGTTGTGAATTAATTTTTCAATCATGGACACAAAAATGGAATGCATCTTCATATCTAGTGATCCTAATATTGTTATATTACTTATAAAGCACTATAACCCACCCAATTTAAATTATTTGTATACTTACAGTAAGATTTCCAAACAGGAGGTCTATATTCATCTGTATCTGAAAGAATAAACATCAAATTAACATTAATGAATATTTATATTTTAAATGAGATATTTTAATCATTAATTCAATTATAATACACATTTGTTGAGGTCTGTTTGTCCTAGGCATTGCACTAGGTACTAAAAGGCATTCAAAGGTTTTTTTAGTCTTGGCCTTTCCTTCCTTGGAGTACAATTTTACAAAGATTTTTGAAGAAAGTTATTGTATTTATTCAACTGCTTCTCACATGAAAACATCGAGCTTAATTTTTATTGCTGGCACTCATTTACAGTCACTGATATAATAGTCAATAATGTCTTTGGGCTGAATTCTATGTTTATTTCACTGAAATATCTCTGAAATCATTGTAATTTTTCTATATTTCTCTTCATCACAGTTGGGGGATTCCAGCCTAATTGCTTTTTCTCCATCTGGAGCAAAGAACAGCAAGGTACAGATCTTAGACCTCATACATCCTGGACAATTAAAATCAGGAAATGAGAAACACTTCAGTGGAAGAGAGCATATCTAGGGAGTCACAAAGAACATGAGGTGAACATGTGTTCTCCAAGTTCATTTCCCCTCATTCTGACTGAATGCAGATGTAGGAGATAGTGTGAATAGGCAGTGGAAAGAGATAGAAATACAAACACATGAGGGAGATGGGAGAATTAGAGAAAGGAGAGGGGATAATGTGGTCTGCTTTCTCCTCTGTAAAGCATAGCTAAGGATCAATCTCGCCAGCACAGAGCCCTGCCCTACAAGGCCATGTAGCCAAACCAGCAGACACAGCATTTTGGTGTGGGGACATGTGGCCAGACACATCACCTGGCTCTGCTGGTATCCGACATAAATCCATTGAGGAATTTGATCCTAAAAATCATGTTCTCCAAGGAAGCTAGAAAATTCCGGGTAAGTTTATTGAGAAGACTGATTCTTGTATACGGAGTGCAAATTAAAATGGTTGTAGTTTCAAAACATTCAGCCCCCAACTCCCAACCTTTAAAATGCAATCTCAGACTTCATTTCTGACGTGTTACCATAAATTACACAAACATCTTGAGTCAGAGGACTACAGCAGGACTACTAACGATGGGCACAAGAACATAAAAGGGAAATCCTAAGTCATGTAGAAATTGCTCGGCACCCAGTAGAAGTTTCCATATATGTTTTCTCAAAGAACAAATAATTACATGAATAAATGAATGAAGTAATGCAGCAAATACAGGTGACTCATTCTTTGCATCAGTTTATTCTACAACGTCACCACAAAACTGAATGAACCAATAGTGAACCACTGCTCCTAAGGGAAACACAAATTGGGTTCCTGTGAGCCTCTGATCACAATATTTTCACCAACCAATCAATACACAACCTTGTTTTCTGTGTATTTCTGTTTAAAGACACCTTATTTAGTAAATACTGTTGATTCATAAACACTGAACACACAGCCAACAGCACTACAACTCATGCCTCAAAGAAGCTTATCTAACATGTGTATTTTCCCCATAAGATACATCACTGCCTTCTTGAACTTAGGAATGCTAGACAGCGTGTTGACACTATGCTTAGGGGTCATTTTAAAAAGCAAAATCACCAATAAAAAGCCACAAAAATGCAAAAAATGCAGCACTAAATAGACTATGAAAAAAAAACTTGTTTACAGTAAGTATGAGAGCTGAAACAAAGAAGGTAGGGTTGCCTTTGCTCAACCTCAGCTGGGACTGTCCATGTCATGCAACCCAGGTATTTTGCTACTCTACAAATGTTGGCAAATGACCGTGAAAGTGTCACAAGTATTTATTTTACTGTTACAAATAAACGCTAGCAAGCAAGCAAATTTGCAATACAGAGTCAAGAATAATGAGGACTGTTGGTATATGAATGAGCAATGCTTTAGGAAAACTGCCAACTCAGGGGAACTCACCTAGCAGTGATAGAACATTAGGATGAAATATGACCCCAACACAGTGATATATACATATAGATATTTACTTTGCTAGAGTGTGTGTGTGTGTGTGTGTGTGTGTGTGTGTGTGTGTGTGTGTGTTTGGAGGGTTAATTATACTGAGGTTGTCTTAATAATGATAATTAACTTTATTACATATTTTTAATAGTACAAAAAATTTGCCTCTGAGCAGTCAAGTCATTTTACGATTTCATTGATGCCATTTGGATACTGTTATACTGCCATTCTATCCTGAGACAGTTCAGGGTTTTAACAGGGGAGTATACGCTCACTCTCTTGGCACTCAGCCATATTCATGAGTGTCTTGGCCTCCTTGCCAGGATCTGACCAGCATAAGCTGCAGTGAGCAGGCACCTCCTGAACCTCCATGTGGAAGACAGCACATGGCCAGGAAGAGAGAGGGCACTCAACAAGGCTGGGACTCAGATGTGGTAAAGAATTTACCCTTGTCCTCTAGAAGAGCTCTGAATTTTGCCCTCAGCTCCTAGGAGGTAATTTTATTTGCCTGGGAGCCCTGGGCTAGCCAGAGAGTAACACTGTGACTTAGGATGGAGCTCTGGGTCACAGAATGTCAGTCAACCTGGAGACTGAGATCAACCACTGTGGGCAGTCAATCATAAGGCCCACATAAAAGCCAGACTCCCAAGACTAGGAGAGCTTCCTTGGTTGGAAACACTCTGAGCATATCATCACACATCAGTGCTGGCAGAGTATGCATTCTGACTCTACAGAGAGAGGACAAGGGAAGCTCTGCATTTTGTACTCCTGGACCCTGCCTTCTGTTCTTCTTCCTCTGGCTGATTTTAATCTGTACCCTTTCCCTGTAATAAATCATGACTCTCAAGATTTATTGAGTGTTTAGCAAGTTCTGTGAGTCCCTCTAGAGAATTATCAAACCTGAGTGGTTTGAAGGAACCCCCTCCAACTGGCAACTAGTGTTAGAGGTGAGAGGAGTCTTTGGGATTGTGCCTTCCAGCAGTTGGCATGAACTCCTGGCAAACCTTGTGCAAAGCCTGTACCTATGAGCAGTGAGGGCCTCCTGGAGATTGCTTTCACTTTGGAGATGGTGAGAGAGAAAAGGTTAATAACCAAAGTTCTGTCTCTGGGGGATTACTTATCTAGTCCTAGACAGGGCTTCCTTAGGGGAACATCAACCTTTACTTGCTGTTGTGACTTTAGGAAATTTACTACCTCTCTAAATACTAATTTATCTATAAAATGGAGGAACAATATCATCTAAAATGGGAAGAGTAACAACAGGGGTTTGCTATGAAGATTAAATTAGGTATCATACATAAAGCACCTTGCACTTAGGAGACCTTTAGTAATTGGTCTCCTGGCTTCACCAAAACTGAATTTAAAAACACAATGATACTACCATAGCTGCCTCAGGCCATTGTCAATGACTTCACCTACATTTCTTTTCTTGTTATTCTGTTCTTCCCTGTACACCCACTCTACAGAAGACATTATTCAAGATGCTACAGATCACAATTCTGTGGCCAAATGAGTATTTTGCAAATAACCAAGAAATACTGGGATTTAAGTTTGAGTTTCCTTTATATTAAAACAATTCTAATTATTAGTGATATTTAAGAACACAGTTTAGGTTCTAAAAGTCTTTTCCTAGCAGTCTATTTTTTCTAGTGGAAGTATAAAGTGGTGTAACCTCTCTAGGGAACAACTGGCAATACATATCATAAACCTTTAATACGTATTTGTTAAGGCAAAGATTAAATGACATGCTCTTTGAAAGGAAATATTTAAAAATTATGACAGTCTTTCTTATGTTTAGGGGCTGAGACCTGAGGTCACCTTGGTGTGGACCTTTCTGTTGAGCAAGTCAGGCAAAGGGTAGACAGCACCATCCTCAGGACTCAGGGGAAAGGGATCCACTGGGAGGGGAAGTTGCACAGCTTAGAAAAACATACCTTAAACTCCTGACACGCAAAATTAATTGCTAGAGTTATGAAGACCAATTTTTCAATACCCTAAATCCTTCAGGAAGGGAAGAAACACTACCCCAATCTTTGATTCTTCAGATTCAAAGTTAAGAAGTTCTGTCACAGAAGAAACTTACAGCCCAAACCAAGTTCCATAGACAAGAAATGGTAGACACACTCCTGAAAGAAAATGACTGTGAAGATGGATTAACTGAAACAGGTGATCTAGGGTCTCACAAGGGGCTTATGGGTTTACTGGGGAGGACAGATTCTCACCCAGCAAGAGGCAAAGGCCAGAAGTATCTCTGACTTCAGCCTCCCTGGCACAGGGAGTCACTGAGTGCAAGAGTATGAACCAAGAAACTGCAATCGTGACCTCTAACTGGGGTCACTGCTTCAACCTGGGCCAGGTCTGATCAAAATGGGCATCCCAGTAGCAGGCAGACAAGCAACTGCCCACAAAGGGCTGGGCTTCAACACCGGCAGAAAGTGCTAAGGAGGACGATAAATAGTGTACTATTTTACCACAGTTCTCTTTCTGGAATTTGGAAGAGGATGGGACCATTCTGGGACTGAGTAAGCCTCCTGAGGTTCAGATTTGGAGGAGGAGACTGCCTAAAGAGGAGATACCAGGTTTCCAGCTAATTGGGGCACTGATTCAGAGAAAAATATATGGAAGCATATTTGGCTCCTGCATTTATATCACAGGTCCTCTCAGTCCCTTCTGCATACCTTTTGATCCAGCAGTTCTACTTCTAGGAATTTATTGTAAAATAATTAAGGATGTTAAGAAAACACTAATACAGAAGAATATCACTGAAATACTACTTGTAAAACTGAAAAACTGGATTCAACCTAAAGCCTCACAACTGGAAAACTGATAGAATCAGTGACGATAGCTTCCAGTTTGAAGACCCTTCAACTACATCAAAAGGACCTCACCTTTTAATCTGTTAGAAAATCTGAGACATATCTTAAATATTTCTAATCTTTTAAACCTGTGGCTCTCAAACTTTTTGGTTTCAAAACACAGATGCTAATGAGATTTTAATATCTGTCAATATTAACATATTAGAAATTAAAACAGAAATTTTAATAGTACATTTGTTAATTTATTAAAAATAATAAACCCATCATAACATAACATTTATGTGAAAAAAATAACTTCATTTTTCAAAACAAAAAAAATCTCCTTTCTATTTTATACAACTCTTTAATGTCTGGTCCAAGTGAAGACAGCTGGATTCTCCCATCTGCTTCTGTATCCAACCTGTTGTGGTATGACATGCCATGTACGTTCTGGAAGATCCAACCAGCCACTTGTGGTAGAATGAGAGTGAAAAAGGTAAATAATGTATAATAATAATAATAATACTGGTAATTTATTTTTTTAATTATTATTACTATTATTACTACTACTACTACTACTACTACTACTACTACTATTATTATTATTATTATTAAGTAGTTTTGACTTTAAGGAAACTCTGAAAAAACTTGGAGACTTCCAGGAGTCCGCAGAACATACCCTGAGAACAAGTGCTTTAAACCATGATTTCTTTGGCATACCTAGGATATGGGGTAAGGTGGGATAATATACATTTCAATTAACAGAAGAAATACAAAAGTTAACTAAGATGGGAAAAGAGAGGAAATCATGAATTCTTTCAGCAGTTCTAAGTCCTTCAGCTTGTTCAAAGAAGTTATCAAGGGCCTTCCACCAGAGGTCTCAAGGGCTCCCACCACTTTTTTTGATTCTGTCAGAAAACCCACCCAGACCAAGCATATAAATGTGACAGGCTTCCATCACTAGAGCGTGATTGAGAATGACAGCCAGACAACCTATGACCCAGTGACAGCTTGTTTTAAAACCTTAAAAAACTCAGGGACAGCTGCTTAAAATAGTCTTAGCACAGTATGGATGAGCACTTAAATTAAGTACAGACCCATGAAATCCATTAAAAGATTCTCTCCGTTGCCTTTAATATCAGTAATAGTTTTCATTCACTACACAAAAGATAATTTTATATAAATGTCAAAGTTATGCTGGCATACAGAAATGTTAAAATAATCAGAAAGTTTCATTCATTCAATAAATATGGATTAAACACCTGCTATGGGTAAGAATGTCAGTTACAAGGTGGGTCCAGATGTATTTTATGTCTTCAAGAGCAGTAAGAAAAATAAGATGGAAATGATTACTACCAGCAAGGTAATATAGTAAGAGTAATACGTAAGAGTATAAGAAGAGTAATACATAATACTCTTACACATAAGAGTTTCACAAACCACCATCTTGTCAAAATGCCTGACAGAACAGGTCGCCAGTAAGTATGTGCCAAACTGATGAAAAGATGGAAGGGAGGAAGAGATCACTTTTGGCCAGAGTGTCAGGAAAGACAAACCCGATGGTTTTTAAAGTAGAGAGGCTAAAGGAAGGAGACTGGAAATAAAAGAGAGAACAACATTCTAAACAGAGGAAACATAGTAGACAAGGGCTCAGAAACAAGAAAGTGCAAAAAGTGTTTGAGGAACTGCAAATAACTCAGTGTTTGAAACGAAAGACATGAGGGAAGCTCGAGACTCAGGCACCAGGCACTGGAGGGAACCCAGGCTGTGCTGTCCAGGAGGCATCCATAATAATGCACCATGTGTTTTTCTCTGCTTTGCATATTAAATCCTCAGATGTCTGAGAGGAATGCCATGGTCAGGCCCAGGTCATGTCTCACGAGTCAGAGAAAACAAGCCAAGCAGCAGGAAGGCCAAAGGTAGAAGAAACAGCAAGTCAAACTGATGGAGCAAAGACTAGGAGGAGGAGAAAGTAATGGGCTCAAACATCACAGGTGGTAGACAAGGCCTGGGAAGGGGGGGGGGGGAAGCCCCACATCTAATCAAGTGCGAAAGGAAGAAAGCAGGTTTTGTTTGAAACAGTCTCCTCCATGACTCTAAGCAAAAATCTAAACAAATCAATTCAGGAAAACAAAAGAAAAAAATGAGATCATTAAACTGTATGGAAAGTAAAGGCCAAGCTGATTAGTACATACTGTGTGATCTCACTTTTTAAATGAAAGGAAAGCTGGGAATGTCTATGTAAACATATGGGGGCAGAGGGACAAGGAGAGAGAGTATGAAAGATCTAGAATGACATATGCTAATTTAAGGAACAGCAGTGATCTCTAGGTTGACCCTTCTCACCCAGGCTCCCCATCTAAACCACAAAGCATGTAAAATGTTGTGAGTGACACTTTCTCAGTTCTCCCAGTGTCCTTCTAGAAGCAGGAGAGAAGTTAACTTATTACATACAACGGATGCCCTGGGCCACTGGGCCATTATTCCTCTCCCAGAACCAGAAGGAGAAAGCCTTCCTTTGACAGTCATTTTTACTTTTCTTATATATCTATGTATTTTTAAAAACTATATAATGCATATATGACATTTGTGCTAAGGAGGAAAAAAACTATTAAAAACAGAAAGTGTAACTATTTGTAAGAAGGGGAAACATGGAAACTGATTCACAAAGAGAAAAGCCTAATTTAATAAATTCCACAGGAAATTATACTTACTCTGAGTAAGTTCTTGAAATGAATACACTACTAGAGAAATCATATTCCCAGTCTGAGAGGCTTAGAAACCAACTACAAGTTTTGTGACAAACTTCTAAATACCACCACCATCTTCTAAAGTCTTGGAACCCTCCTCAGAATCTCGGTGGAGGTCTTCATTTACCTCTTCTCCCTATTCTAATTGAAGTTGCTGAATGGCAAGCAGTCTTTATGGAAAAGAGAACAGTTTCTTAGTGATTTTTTTCACTTTTGATTAATGGCTAAAATTGTGAGTCAAGAAAATCTTATTTTTACATATTTTATCATCTTTATGAAAATGACTCCAATATTTTCTTGCTTTTTTTAAACTCAAAGATACAGATTTTAAGAAAGATTTATTTTAAACTTATTTTGCCTATTTCTTTTGTGCTTTTTTCTCTAAATAGTTATGTTTTCAGGACATCCATTTTTTCTTTAAATATTAAAAATTTCAAGATACTTACCTGTACCTTTAGGCAATGATTTTAAAAACCATAGTAAAATATATCTAGGATAATATATTTCATATGACAGATTATAATTTACAATACTAGGGCTGCTGTTTGGGAGGTATTCGATGCATTCATTTATTGACTGACAAGATTAAATCTACTTATAAATACCCTAATGTTCTGAATTTTTAGATTAACTTAAAACATTGTGTGACTGAGTAAAAGTTTATGCTCACTCCAATTTGATCCTATTTAGATCAAGTGTATCTATAGATGTCACTGAAAATGACTGCCCTTTGAAAACAAACAAAAAAAATTATTTCATTTTTATTACATAGTTTTCTTTTTATTACACAGTTTTGTGCATCATTATATAGTTAAGTCTTATGAATTCTTTGGCTTGGAATAATACTCCACCGGTGAAGCTTAAGCCTGCTCAACTTTTTACTTTAAGAAATAAATAGTTCATTCTAGAATAGACTAGAATGTTAAATTTAAGCTGCTTATTGTTTTAGACTCAAAACAAAAAGGCTTTTATAATTTTTTAATAATATGATGGATTTTCTCAAAAAGGATCATGTTGCATTTTAAATGAGGTTTAGGCTCAACAAGGTCCTACTGTATAGCACAGGGAACTATATTCAATGGCTTTTAGTAACCTGTAATGAAAAAGAATATAAAATGGGGGGAGGATATAGCTCAAGTGGTAGAGTGCATGCTTAGCATACACAAGGTCCTGGGTTCAACCCCCAAGAACCTCTTCTAAAAATAAATAAATAAACAAGCCTAATTACCTCCCCTCCAAAAAGTAAAAAAATAAAAAGAGAAAAAAAAGAATATAAATCTGAATCACTATGCTGTACATCAGAAACTAATACAACATCGTAAATCAACTATACTTCAATTAAAAAAAGATAGAAAAATAATAAATGAGGTTTAGACTAATGACATATAAACACTCAAAAACTACGTGATTAATGTTTTTAAGCACGTTTGTTTCAGATTGCCTTTGGTTCAAAAATTAACAGTTTAGATTTCCGTAAAATGATATTTATTCATAAGAAAAGGAGCATTCTTTCCCTTGAAATGAAGACTCACCTTTCAACCTAGTGGCAAGAGCCTCCCTGTCCCGCTTTAATCAGAAAATACAAGGCATTAATGATTAATCTCCACCTGTTGCTGTTCTGTTTTTTTTTTTAATTGAAATTGTTCTGTTTCTGTAGCAAATTGTGGTGTACCAAATTTTGGCATACAAAAATAATAAGATGCTTATGACCAAAAAACTATTTTATAAAGCGACCTTTTTTAAAAGAACAAGGGCCTAAAATTCACAATAAATACCAAACAATTACTACTGTTAATATTTGAAAGGGTCATAAAGAAAACAACCAAACTTCTTACTCCAATATATTTCTTGGAAAACAGAAATTCACAGTAATAATTAAAAGCCTCAAAATAACAAACACGATTCTAAACTAATGCGAAAACAAGTAAGAACTTTGCTAGGTTTCTAGGTAACTCTCATCCTGACTAAACTTCTTTCCTAGAAGTTGCTTGAAACATGGTGAGTAAGTATCTCAACTAAGATAATTAAAATTCACTTTGCAAAGTCATGGCCGAATCAGGTCAGTTAAATTCACCCTTAGAAGAAACAAAGTCATTTAAAACTGCTCCAAGTTGAAAACTGATGTGTCATGATGCAATTCTGACAGAAATAAACTATTTTTAAAACCAAAGATAATTGTTTTTAATTCTTCAGAGAATAATGACCCAGAACTATTAATACAAGGGGGAAAATAAAACTTCTGAGGCTGTGCAACTCCAGCACTCATATTTAATTTCATTGAAGATCTCCCAAAACAAATACTCTGCAAATGCAGTGCTCAGCTCTTCACCATGGACCCGTAGCTTGGGCCAACAAAGCCTCCTAAATGAAATGTGAGCCAAACTTGGAAATTTCTTTTTAAAACTCAAGCTTGGCCTTTAATTAAAGACCTAAGCGATGTTTCCTCTAACCAACTTGGCAGACCCAGCAAACAGACAATACAAACAAAGCCTTCTGCTTACTCAAATCTTTTCACTATATAGTACTCTTGGAACAAAAAGCTATACACAGGAACTGGGTCATTCAGATCAATTCAAAGGTGAAGGCTGTTATTTAGCAACCTACTATTTCTTCTGCTAGCCAACAAGTCTTATCTCCCTGTTCCTCTTTAAAGGGCTTCATCATTTCTAATGATGTTTATCGTAACATGTTGGCATATTAACAGAAAGACCCCAGGCTCTCTCACCACAAGGTTTCTAACATAGAACTTCAAGAGATTCAGCTCCCGCCAAGCTTCTCAATAACCTCTCAACATGCCCATTTGGATTTTGTTAGGTAAGTTAAATCACCTTTGCTAACATGATACAGTTCCTAAACCTTTTATCACAAAAAACAGACTACACAAAACTCAATGACGGCAAGAAAGTATACCCTTCTACTTGATTTCCCTGCATCTCACATGTAAAACTAACGGCAATAAATTGTTTATGAAATTCTTACAATTCATTCTTAAAAGAGTATACCATATGGTATATACATTTTACTACATACACAAAAAAGAAAACACCTGAGGAACACTTTTTCCAAATCCAACAACCAGGACTTTTCAAGAGCACTTGAATTACAGATATTAAAGTTGTGGTCTATATATACAATGGAATACTGCTCAGCCATAAAAAAAGAATAAAATAATGCCATTGGCTGCAACATGGATGAACCTAGAGATCGTCATTCTAAGTGAAGTAAACCAGAAAGAGAACGAAAAATACCACATTATATCACTCATATGTGGAATCTGAAAAAAAAGACACAAATGAACTTATCTACAAAACAGGAACAAATTCACAGACATAGAAAACAAACTTAGGGTTACCGGGGGGGGGAAAGAGGGTGGGAACTAAGGGATAAATTGGGAGTTTGAGATTTGCAGATACTAACTACTATATATAAAATAGATAAACAATAAGTTTCTACTGTATAGCACAGGGAACTGTATTCAATATCTCATAATAACCCATAATGAAAAAGAATATAGGTGTGTATGACTGAAATATTATGCTGTATACCAGAAACTGATACAACACTATAAACTGACTATACTTCAATTTTTAAGAAAAGCACAAAATAAAATGTAATTACAGATACTAAAATGTAACCTCATGAAAACTCTTTGCAGATTTTACTTTTTATAAATACAAGTTCTGGAAAATAACCAACTAAAACTACACTCTTAGTGGGGATCTTCCTACTCAGTTATCTAAGAACTGTAACTCAGTTATCTCAAAATGCCCTTGCTTCCTTCAATAGACTTCCTCCTTGCTCCTTTCTTTAAAGAAAATACTGCAAACAATGTTTTTTCTCCTTGTTATTCATCCTTTGGGACAAATTATTCCTAACCCATGCATTTCCCATTGCTACATAGCTTTGTAGCAATGACTCACTTGGATACTTGCCCTTGGAAAAGGAATCTATCACCATATTCTCAGGTTTAGGAGTGTGCAATAGTGTGTGTTTATTAGAATGCATCATTTTTTGACATGGATTCATAGCATAGTTAGGATTCCCCAATGCTAGCAAGCAACCTTTCAAAGTCTTGTCCTACATCAGTGTTTCCAAGCATTATCAAAAGCACAGGTACTCAGAAAATAGGATATACTAAATGAAACTTAAATGAAACTCTATGGGGAAACGCTCCTATTACTAACACTTTGACATCACAGATTCTAAGTGAGATGGGAAAAGGTCACAACATTCTTCATTTCATCATGATAATTTCCAAATGTGCTTCTTTCTAAACTGGACTTCTCTGGGAAAAACAATCAGAGTCTGCCTCTGTCTTTGTGTGTTTCTCTCTCTCTCTCTCTCTCTCTCTCACACACACACACACACACACACACACACACACACATGCACACACAAATAGATTCTGAAGAACACAGAAAAGTTTGCTTTAGATTACAAGTTGGGGAGCCAAATGTGGAATAAGGCAGCTGTAGGGAAGAAAACAGAGTCATATATGGAAGTAATATTGTGTAAACCACAAATGAGCAGAGTTGGATAATTCTAAGCACATGCTAACTGTCCCGAGGTACAGTAAAATGCTCAGCATGCTTTAATTAACTGTGCTTTGACTGCACACATGACAGTATGGGTTGCCAAGATACAAAAACCCTTTGGAAGTGGGAACTTGCGTTCCAAATTGATAGGTACCTATTTTTCTTCCTTTGAGAGCAGAACACAGGGCATGAATGATCTGGGGTTATAGTCTCGTTTGCCAACAGTTGCATCTAACAAGGCCTAAAATGAATATGTAACGGACTTATTTGTCTTAGAGAAGTTCTTGCAGAGTGGGGACACAGGAACAACTAACTGAAAGTATAAGAGCAACAAAGACCCGCCTTTCTCAATTCTCAAACTCTGAATGCTTTGAACAGTGAAAGTATTTTTATAACTCATTTGGCAGCAAACTCTGGTCTGCTCTGAACCTGAAAGTATTTTTACAGTTCTTTATAACTCATTTGATGGCAAAACCTCACCTTAATGGATGTGAGAATATTTAGTCGCTATTTATTCCATGGAGTGTGACTTCGTTCGTTTCACTGCAGAAATACCGTGTGATTACAGAGTGATGTGTCAGACACTGCAAGGATGTTATAAAATATAATATTATATATATATATATATGAAATGTATTACTTTCTAAAATTTGAAAAAAATCTGAATTCTAACATACATTTGTTACCAAGGGTTTTGGATACAAGATTACTCATTAACATTATGGCTGATCATGTTACATTAAGTCAGAACATGACACTCCTGCTAGATTCTCTCCAATGGCTCCTGTGTCACTGAGGATAAGAGCCAAGCTCCTTACTATAGCCTACAAATCTGCTATTAAAGAGGACCACAGCATTGACATCACCTGGGAATCTGTTAGAAATGCAGATTTGCAGGACCCACCCAATTTCCATCTGTGAGTCAGAATCTGTCCTTCCACAAGATCCGCAGGAAGTGCACGCATCTGAATTTCCAGAAGCACTGACCTCTAAGACTCTGGGTGATCCGTCCTCTTACCCTGCTGAGTTCAGCTCCTACTTTTCTTCCTCTCTCACACGCTCCTCTCCAGTCTCTCTGGTTTCCTTGCCGTTCATCAGACACAGGAGAAACACTCCCACTGAGCTGTTCCCTGGGACTGGAATGTTCTCTGTGCAAGTATCTCTGTTGACTTGCTCCTTCAGTTCGTGAGGCCTTCCCTGTCTCCTTAACCAAAATGCTCAAAGCCTCCTGGCAATTCATGTTCGCTTCCGTTTTCATTAGTTGTCATTGCAGTCTTTCTCTTTAGTACACATCTCCATCTAAAATACTAACATTTTACCAAACTATGTTGCTTTCCCTTTGTCTCTTTCCACCAGGATGTACACTTCGTGAAGGCAGGGATTCTTCTGTTTGTCTTTTAACACCGCTTTTTCCTTCATGCCTAGAACAGCAATTCTCAGTGTGGTTTGTGGAACTCTGTGGGTCACTGAGACTTTTTCAGGGGGGTACACCAGGTCAAGACTATCTGCATAATTATACTAAGAAGTCTGCCTTTTTCTCTGCATCGGCAGCTGCACCGGCAGTGCCGAAGCCTAGGGGGGAGGACTGTTGGTGCTTCAGCAGTTCTGTGTTAACACCAGACTGTGTTAACTGCCACGGTAGCCTTCACCAACACACATTCAGTCTTAAAATAATTCAGTTTCACTTCAAAATGTCCTTGATGAAGCAATTTAAAAAGTATTAATTTTATTAAATCTTGACCCTCAAGTACATGGCTTTGTGATAAGGTGGGAAATGTGCGTAAGGCACACCCACTGGATTCTGCATGACACTGTCTTGAGGAAAAGCACGTGTGAGATCACTGTGAGCTGAACTAGCTGCAATTTTCATAAACACTATTTCATGGGGAAAAATGACAAACTCTACTCAGACTTGGGTTTCAGGCATCTATTTTCTTGAAAATGAACAAAGCTTGTTACTTTGAGGAAAATGAATGATTCATGAAATTCAAGATTTCAAATGAAAGTTAGAATTTGGGGAAACCTGTATCTAAGCCTATGAGCTTGATAGTTTGTTAATATTTAAAGACTTTTCCAATGAGATCAATAGTGATATTAAAGAATGTGATTTGTTAATACACTCTATATTAAAATGTGTTAACTTTTGGAAGAGCCATATACCTCAATGAGCTAGTATTTTTGAAAAAACAAATCCATGGATAGGACAAAATCACGCATGCATAAAAGATCCAATCAAAGTACAAGACAGGCCAGCAGATTTTAATGTAACAGACTACATAATGTTCATTGATATGGTTTCACAGTCTACATGACAACTGACGTTTTAAGAAACTATCACCTGTCAAGTTTCACTGTCATATCAGAATATCCATAAGTATTTTAAAAGATTATTAAAACACTTCCCTCTTTTCCAATTACTTATCTGTATGAGGACAGATTTTCTTAACACACTCCAATCAAAACAACATATTACACCAGATGACTGCAGATGTGAGCTTTCTCCTTTTAACCTAGACATTAAAGAACTATAAAAATGTAAAAGAATGCCACTCTTCTCACTACTTTAAAAATAGTTATTTTTCATAAAATACGTTATTTATACTAACATGGAATGGTTTATTCTTATTTTTTAAATGAACTGATAATTTTTAATTTCTCAATTTTATTTTCAAATACAGTAAACAGTAATACACATAACCCACAAAAACAAATGCTCCTTAGGTCCCTCAATAATGTTTAAAAGTATAAATGGTCCTGAGATTAAAAGTTGGAGAACCACTGGGCTAAAACAGTAACTGGTAGATAGCAGCAATTTTTGTTGCTCTGAACACTTACAATGTGCTGGGCTCTTATTAAAACACTTTTACATTTATTTCATTTATGCCTCACAACAACCTTGTAAAGTAGGTATTATTACTATCACCATTTTACAGGTAAGGAAACCAGTACCTGAAAGAGATCAATGCATTTGTTTAAAGTCACAAGCAGCAGAGCCAGCGCACCAGCTGAGGTCACATGACTCCAGATCTCATGCTCCTAACCACTGCTGACACTATGATAAAGGCATGCCTGGTTAGAAGCGGGGAAAACAGTGCAAAGCCAGGTGACAACTTAAAAAATATCAAGGCAGTAAGAAGCCACAATATAAAGCTAGGGATTGAAGAGGCAATCTAAAAAGGTTCATGTGAGCAGAAGAAAGACCAGAACAACTTCTCAGAGGCAGAATCAGATGTTTGAGGAGATATTTTCAGTGCAGCTCATAAAGTTACAACTACCACTAGGCTGAAGAACAGACAATAGAAATCTGAGATGTCTATTTAGCTTCAAGACCAGCTTCCAAGGATAGTAGAGACAAGCTGGTACCTTCTGGTCAGGTTCATTCATGATGCTATTAAAGCCTTCTTGCTGCTGTTAGTTTCCCTGTATCTCAAGCTTGAGTACCAACTTCAGTGAAATGTTTAGGATATTCTGTGGTCCCCATGTCCAAAGAAAGCTTCCATCTCATTAAATTAAATTTATCCACTCCAAAAAGTGCCTTCTCTCAGGCCCACAGCAAGGTGATAGCCTGCAGCTTCATTATGCTGATTGGATTAGTGACAGGAAAGGCACTTAATGTCTGCATCTTATGAAGGAGTCCTATGAATTCAAGAACAGTCATTCCTTTCCAGCTTCAAATCTTCCTAAGCTAAAAATTCCTGCTAGAACGTGCAGATATACTTTCTACAATCTTGACGTTCCTACATCCTGTAAAATTTAAACCATGACTCACTTTTGTTAGGGATGATTAAAAAATGAGTGAGGCAGGGTTGGAATGGAAAAAGGAGATAAGTGGGTGGCAGAGCAGTAATCTTAGTCTTAGCAATGCACCGTTCACACAAATAACAGAAGTTAGGGAGATCTCGGAACCGTTCTCCTCACTCTGTTGAGAGGGAGGCCACAGGTCAGGTTAGAGAGTTCACCTATGTGTAATGTGTTCAGCGTTGAGACCGTGAGGAATTAGGTTGTAAAATCTGATCACAGAAAAATTCTGACTCCACTATGCATACAGAAGACCAGAAATAGAAAAATACAACCCCTTGGTATGCATAATGTCTGCAGCAATGGAAAAAAATGAATTTACAAGCATAGTCTCAAAACTTTGGATGAAGGAGATCCTGAAAAGTTCCTAATATATAAAGAATGATAAATGATCATTGATATTCTTTTTCTCTAGTCTTCTGTCTTCTTTTCGTATCAGTGAATATAAAAAGAAAGTGATGAGGGCTTTCACAGCTTCACCAGTGATCCAGGATTACCCTAATGCTATTTTTGCCTGGAACCCTTCAGTTCCTCAACCATGAATTCTTCTACATGCGGTCATTGAACTAAAAGCCCAAGTTTTAGAAAGAGAACGCTAGAGAACGATGATCATGCTCCCTGGTATTTTCCAGAGCTGAGTGGGCTGTGGGCCAAGCACCATGCCTCCTCCCCACCACAGCCCATGCTGACATATGGTATACAGAACTACAGTGACTCAACATTTTGCTAGATCATAAAACAGAAAACATGTATATGAAACACATTCAGTTGTGTTTCAGACTCCTCAGAGCTCTGTGGTCTTCTTGCATGACAGTAATGGACCAAATTAGGCCACTCAAAGCCCAGTCACAAAACACAATTTTCTTAAGAAGGACAGAAACCTGGAGCAGAAGCTGACAATATATCCTACAGGATCAAAAAATTAATGACTGAAACAATGTTCTGGGATATGTCTCTATAAACACATCAAACAAGCAAAAGAACAAGCATGCCTGAGTGTTTTACCCTTGGGTGCTCAGGAGGAAGAGGAATTACACTGTCTGCCTGGCTGGTGTGAGTTCTAGGCCTGACCACGAGGACGTGCCTCACTCCGTGCTGCCAGCTTTGGCAGTGCAGGGCCGTGGTCACAGGGGTGCGTGCGCCCTGGGGGTTCGGAAACCTGCCTTCAGAAGCACTTACTAATTGTGAGTCTGACCTTGGGCAAGTCAACTGGACAAATTAGCTCTTATCATTATTATTAGCAAAAAACATTTTAACTTGATTCCTGACATTAAAGAAACTTCCTGACATTAAAGAAAGAAGTGTAGGTATCACTAGTAAGATTCTCAAAGACATTCTTCAGAACATGTGATATGCTATAACCCAAGCCATTACAGAATGACATTCCTTTTTGTCATTCTGCAATGAGCATTCCCTAAGCTAGTAAGCATTGTAGGATGAATGGGAAACAGTTTAATGAAAGTGACTATGTGATGTGGAGTCAAAGTTGTCTAATTCGATTCCAGCCAACATTTTTCTGATAGGATTGTTGAAATCATGCCATGAACATGACAATTTTACGTATGTTTATGTAACAATACATGGCAAGCAGGGGATGGGGCACAGTAGGAACACCGGTACAGGTTAAAGCTTTATGAAGAAATAAAATACATGACGTAGACCGGAACAAGGGATCTCTTACAAGAACACAGCTAGAATTCCATGAGTTCCAGCCAGTTCTAACAGGAAGAAGGACTATCAGGTAAACAGAATACCTAGAAGTCTCTCAAGATAACATGCTTTAAAGAATTTTCCAAAATGTCGGTATTTAAGAGACATCAAGTCTGTTCATCCCCCAGTTCTACTTCAGGACTCAGGAAGAATGCTGTGCTGACACCTAACACCTTTCACACAAGAAATGTTAAGAGCCCAACAGTCCCACCAAAGTGAAAAGGTGGATCATCAGTTTGCTGAGAATATCTGAATAGAGTCTTCTTTTGTTTAACTCTAGACTTGATGCAGCTTTCTAATAAGCAATGTTATTTGTTATTCAAAAAGCAGGCAGTGATTTACATCATGCAGCTGTGAACAAGCATTTCGTTTAAAGTACTGTCTGCATGCTTTACTGCACTAACATTGTTAGAATGCCCTCAAGGATGCTGAATACTATGAATTGGAGAACAAAAGGTCATTGCCACTGGAAAATGAAAAAAGACTTATCAGATTCAAACTAGCATCAAGCACAGAGAAGTGACAGCAATGGAAAAACATGTGCCTTTATCAGTCTGTAAGAGAGAATTATTTATCTCTAATCAGACTTTTTAAATTCTTGTATCATAACAAACATAAATTAATTTTCACAGTTCACAAGTGACAATTAGATCAAATTCTGCTTTCTCATAAATTTTCAAATATTTAGTATGCTCCTGAAAGTCAATGCGAACATGCTAGCAGTAAATGTTTTCCCAGTAACCATGAACTGTTCAAAAATAAAGGTAAAGTAAATATAATTTCATTCATTTCATTAATACACACACATACATGAGACTGATTTCTTTCATACATATAATAGACAATTTCAGAAAACTTGAGTCCTCAGTACAAAACATATGCCTGTAACTTTAGAGAAAATTCTTTTGATATTCTATGTAAACAGGCCATTAGAAATGATAAAAATGACACAGAACATATTGACAAAGCTGGATCGCCCTCTGGGGTTAACTGTTTTAACAAACTTGCCTAATACATAAGAAAAATAATTTCTGCATTTTATTGGTAAATGTAATATTTTCTGAAAGCATGAGAAGTTTAAGAAAACCCCTGGTGGCAAACAAATGCATATTATTATATTCACTATTGTATTCCTCTATTGCTCAACAGTAAAATGCTGATACAGTCAGAAGCAAGCTAAAATAATTAAAAAATACATATTTTTGGTGTAAATGCAAGTGCCCCTCTAAAAGGAAAGAGTACTGAAGGGGAAATGGTTCTTTTTCTCACCTATTTTGGGAGCCAAATTTTCATTCTTTGATTTTTTTCTTCCATTTTTTATTTTGAAAACTATCCAAACCTACAAAAAGGCTGAAAAAATAGTACAAGAACACAAGCGTATCTTTCATCCAGATTCACTCATTCTGAACATCTTGCCCCTTTGCTACCTCCCGCTTCTGTCCTATATACCTCCCCAATTTCAGAGTAAGTTGCAGGCATTACAAAACTTCACTCATAAATAGTTCAGAGTTTACCTCCTAAAAATAAAAACATTCCCCTAACCAACCACATTACCATCACACCCAAGAAATTAACCCTCTGTGAACCAGGAAAAAAAATCAACATGATTTACTATCCAGGTCCACAAAACTTTATTTTTGTATATTTAAGTCATTTTATGAATAACTTACAGATGTAAGAATAAAACGTTGGTGGGAAACAATGTATCAGAAATTTAATAAAAAATTTAAGCGTGCAAGCCCAAATTTTATCCCATGTTTTTCTGTTTTGAAGATAATATGGATAAATAGGCAACATTCTTTGCATGCAACCAACTGCTCACCAACTATCGTGCGTGAACCTGCAATGTATCTGTTTTGTGAGTACTAATTCCAGGTTTCAAAAACATCTCTAACAGATTCTAGCTTATCACTGCTCTGGTTCTTCTTGCACTCACATTGTTGAAGTGCAATAAATAAAGATTTCATATTTCAAAACCTTTTTTTTTTTTTTAACGTTCTAGCTTATTGTTATTCCTAGTTTTTCCTCTTGCACTTACATCTTCAAAACATAACTACTGAAAACTTGGACAGCTCATACTCTTGCCAAAGGGAGGAGAGCCATTTTCTTTGTGCCATAATTGCAAAATTCTTCATTTTTAGGTTTATAAAAACTAATTAAAATGACCACGCCAATAAATGTGTTCACTTCTACACCACTTATTTCCTTCCTGTCACTTTTATGAACACATCTGCCTTAGGCATTTGTCCACTTAAGAACTGTATCAGGCATATTTTGGCGCAAAAACATGAAAGATGAAAAAGTAACGTCAATTATTTTTAAATTAGCAAAATGGGATGGTCCATTTTTGCTGCAAAACATGATGCAATGAAATCCTTCCTATTGAATGGCTAATTGAATTTAAATACATTATTTCCTTTTTTCCTTAGATACATATTGCACATTGTCAAGTTTTGAGGTTCAGGAAAATTCACCTAAGACATTAGTTGGTAAACTTCTTCCGTAAAGAATCAGATAGTTACGTATTTTTGGCTCTATAAGCCAAACCACCTCTCTCTCAACCACTTAACTCTGCCTTTATAGTGGTAAAGCAGCCATAGACAATATGTAAATGAGTGGGCATGGCTTTCCCAATAAAACTTCACTTACAAAAACAGGCGGTAAGCCAGATTGCTGATCCTGGACCTTGGATATCATCATCTAATAATTTATACTGAGATTCCTTCTGTATGATAAACGTAACCATCATTAAAAGTCCTGAGTGTTATTATTGTTAATCTTCCGATTTATCTATTAATTGTCATACATCTTCCTCTGTCAAAGTAAAAACATTCTGAATGCAATTAAGCCGACAAGGGCTTAATTTCTAGAATATACAAACAGCTCATACAACTTAATAACAGAAAACCAAACAACCCATTCCAAAAATAGGCAGAAGACCTAAACAAGCAATTCGCCAATGAAGACATACAAATTGTCAATAGACACATGAAAATGCTCAGTATCACTAATTGTCAGAAAAATGTAAATCAAAATCACAATGAGGTATCACTACACACCAGTCAGAATGGCCATCATTAAAAAGTCCACAAACGATAAATCTCAGGGTGTGGAGAAAAGGGAAAGAACCCCCCTACACGACTGGTGGGAATGTAAATTGGTGCAACCACTTTGGAGGACAGTATGGAGGTTCCTTAAAAAACTAAAAATAGAGTTACCATATGATCCAGCAATCCCACTTCTGAGCATATACCTGGAGGGAACTCTAATTTGAAGATACACGCACCCCAATGTTCATAGCAGCACTATTTACAATAGCCAACATGGAAACAACCTAAATGTCCATCGACAGATGACTGGATAAAGAAGTTGTGGTATATTTATACAATAGAATACTACTCAGCCATAAAAAAAGAATAAAATAATGCCATTTGTAGCAACACACATAGACCTAGAGGTTATCATACTAAGTGAAGTAAATCAGAAAAAGAAAAATACCATATGATATCACTTATATGTGGAATCTTTAAAAAAAAAAAAAAGACACAAATGAACTTATTTACAAAACAGAAGCAGACTCACAGACATAGAAAACAAACTTATGGTTACCAAGGGGGAGAGAGGGTGGGAAAGGATAAATTAGGAGTTCAAGATTTGCAGAAGCTGACTACTATATATAAAATGGATAAACAAGTTTCTACTGCATAGCATAAGGAACTATATTCAATATCCTATAGTAATCTATAATGAAAAAGAATATGAAAAGTAATATATGTATGACTGAAACATTGTGCTGTATACCAGAAATTGACATAACATTGTAAAGTGACTATAGTTCAATAAAAAAATAGTAAAAATTTTTTGAAAAATCTTTGCCATTATAAGCTGAAAATAAAAAATTCTAAATTTTCAAATGTGTTCAATGAAGTACGTGCAATGAAATTTTAACCAAACACAACTACAAAGATAGTATCTCCAAGCTTCTTTTATACCTTCTTAAAAAATGATGCAATACTGTTAACCTAACCAAACTTGTGTCTGTCTGCCCACCACAAAGCAAAGCTGCTCTACAGACACCAGGTTGCAGTAAAGGAAAGTACAGTATTTACTGCAGGGCACCAAGCAAGAGCAGGCAGCTCATGCTCAAAAGACCTAAACTCTCCAATGGCTTTCAGGGAAGGTTTTTAAAAGCAACATTTGGGGTGAGGATTGCTGCTTGTGGATTTTCTTCTAAATGGTTGGTGGTGAGGTAACAAGGTGATATTTTGGGAATGTTAATCATCAACCTTCTGGTTCCAACCACTCTGGGGTCTAGCGCTTGTGGTTGGCATGTAATTACCAACCTCCACCTGGGAGGGGGTCTTAATTTCTGCAGAACTCAAGGATATGCATCAGACTGTTGTGCATATTCCTTGAGAAGGAACTAGGACTCTGCTTTTTCTTTATTTCTGCATTCCATCATTTCTCTAGTTAGTAACTGCTTAAGCCTGCTCTTTGGAATTCAGGGGAGGCCTAGTAGACTAAAGCTTTTTTCTACAAACAAGAAATGGGGGACAATGAGGGGCTTTTTGTACCCAGGAGGGCCCCACAGGGTCCTGCTCAGTTTCAACACTCTGGGTAATGCAATAGGAAAAGTGAAGGGTAACAAAATAGTGATCACGTATTTCACAACTACAGCATTCTTCTGTTTTCTTATTATTTGGAGTTATTTCTTTTAGCATAATTGGGAATGACTATAAATAACAATGAAATAAACCTAGGATGATGGAGTGGCAAAATATTTCCAGATACAGGAAAAAATAAGAACATAAAAATCCCTTAATGTAGCTTAAGACTTACAAAGAAACAGATCCGCATGATGATTGCAAGATACTGTTCCATTAAAAAAAAAATCAGTAAATTTTCCTTTTGTTCTTCAGAAGACCCCTTACAAATAGTTAGAACTGCTCAAAAAGGAAACTCAAAAATTAATACTGAGTAAGAAGGTGACTGATGGTATATCTATGTTTAAGCATGTTACCAAATATCCTCAGTTATGTGGATAATGTCCTTTTGTTTTGTTTGATGTAGGATGCAACCAAGCTTCAGGCATCACATTTGGTTGCCATGTCTCCTTACCATTCTTGAACTGAGAACATTTCCTGCTCCTCTATCTTTTTAAAAATCTTTTATGACAATGACATTGACAAAAAAAAAAACCAGGACCACTTATCTTATAGAATGTCGACATTCTATTTCTGTGATTACTTCCCTGTGATTCAGATCAGGACCTGCTACATAATTTTCAAGTCCCTTGTTATAGAGGTGTCAGGAATTTCAACATGGCAACAGCAGAGCATTAGACCAAAAGCAAGGTTCTTCTGAGTGCAAATCCCTGTGTGACCACATAGGTCATACACCCATGAGGCCAGCCTTAATTCCGGTTAAACATTTCTGCAAACCATAGATGACGATTCATATTTCCCACTGCATCACATGAGGCAACATATCCTTTTGGTAAATACTAAATCCAGGCTTCAAACAGATCTCTCAAATGGTGCTAATTTATCAGCTTCTGGTTCTTCTTGCACTTGCATTTGTCAAAGCACAACAAAGACTCTAGATTTCAAATACATCTTGAATAAATCCTAGCTACTAGGAAATGTAGTTAATGATACATAATAATTTGACACTGTTCCCAGCATACTATCTCTTATCCTTACAGACTAGCTACAACAATAAAATGTTTTCAAAATACCCTGGAAATCAAAATAATAGCTAAACTTTTAGTGACTCCACAGATGAAAATCTTTATTACCACAGATAAAATCTCATCTATTCAATCATCCATCAAACATGTATTAAGTACCAACTATGGACCTTGGCTATATTATGTAGAAATAAGTATGAGTAAGACACTGTCTGTACTTAAGAATTCCATAGTTTAGGGTGGAAGAAAGACATTTTTTAAAAATCACAATTCAGTTGGAGAAATGTTAGAACAGAGTTGCTAATGGATACCAGGAGAGCCAATTTCAACCCCAGACTTCACCATTTACTAAATTTTACAAACACCCACAGCACATTTTACAGAGGATTCAATGGAGTTGCAATGAGGAGAAAGAGCTGTAGGAAAAAATTATGTAGAAAAATGACAGGTATTATCATTATCAACCATAATAACTTGTTCTCAATATAAAGAGTAATTATTTCATTTGACAAAATACTCATGAGCAATGGGAGGTTTTTTGGACTATAAACTAAGTATATATGTTAAAAGAATGCTAGATCAACTTAATAACGTCACTCAAGCCAGAATCTCAGTCCTCCACTCCTTTTTCCCTGCAGTCAACCCGAGGAAACCTGTCTGGGGGTAGGCTCTGGCCACCTGTAACCCAAGGGGTACAAAACAACATTCAGGATGCACACAGAATTAACACAGCACATGCTTTTAAAATGCAATTTTATGCCAAGATTTTAAATTCTGGAGTTTCTGTATTTACCAGCTGACTTGTGCTTTTCTCTAGGGTATGGGGAAGTTAAGAAAGCCCTAAGGATAGAAATGCTTCTGTACAAAAACAAACAAACAAACAAACAAAACAAACAAACAAACAAAAAACCAACCTGGAGCTGTTGTCACTTTTATGTTATTAGCATTATTCTTGTTGTCAAGTCTCTGTGAACTTAAAAGCTAACGCTCTGTGGAAAAGACAGACTAGTAACACTGACCAACACCACCTCTACCCTCTCCATTTCGCCATGAAGGGGAAAGACCCAACAGCAAGATTTAAAAGGAAAAAAGTTTTCACACTAGGAACGTATGTTTGCTTTGTTTGCTTATTTAGTTGAAACTCAGAAAAAAAAAAAAAAAAGCCCACAAACTCCTGCATGTCAGTTAAATTTTCTGCATTTGATCAGGTTTGTAAGCACTACATTTAGTTCTATTTCCCTGAAATTATGAGTCTCTATAACATAAAAATACCTGAAGTCCTGTTTTTGTCTGTGAAATTTTACAGCCTCTATTTACTATGATTTTAAAACTGCTTTCAAATGGGAACATGCATCATTGTTAAAAAGAAAAAGGCTGAATAATGAAGCTTAAAGTACACTGGGAAGTAGAAATGATTTAAAAAAAGAAATTCACATGAAGTATACCTGGTTTCCTAATGGTGATCAGGATGCTATGTTTTTCCTCAACCACAACTAATGAATCAGTAATAATCAGAACAGTTACCATCTAAAAAGCATATGATGTACTAAAAGAATAATGTTTTAAATGACTAAACATGCTGTGAACTAGCAAATGAACCTAAACTTTTATATTTCTTATATAAGAAATACCTGCAACAGAATTAGCACTCTTCCAGTTATTTGTGGCCATGTAAATTTTGAAGGAAAAGCCCCAAATATATTTTGCCACTAAACTGAAAATAGATCCTGGCTGCAAACAGTAAAGTAAGAAGCTCAACCTCAAGCTAATCTGCAAACTGAAAAACTGCTTAAAGCTTCCATATGGGTCGGTTTGAGAAACCTCTTGGAATGTAAAATTTGGCCAAATTTTGTCCCTTGAATACAGACTAACCCACATATGGCAAGAGAAGGAACCCAACTGGAGAAAGGTGCAACCATCAGATGATATCTTAATGTGCTCAGAGATCTAGTTAAGCAACTGACTGAGAAAGCTAATCTGGTTCTTTAACTTCAAGTTGGATAAGAATTCTTTGTATATTTATAATAACATCTATGTAGACATGTCATTTTGCAAAATGACGATAAAGGAAGTTTTGAGATCAACTAAAAAATCCACAGGCATACATTCAGAGACTGGGCTAAAAAGAAGACAGGGAAAATCACATGATGGTTCTCAGCATCAAGGCCTTTGAGTACCCCAGGAGACACTGTCATTCACAGGACATCTTTTGTCACTGGAAACATTTCCTTAACAAATATTTCTCCTATGTTAAAGCAAGTTAACTCTCAGCAGGGTCATAGCTATTGAAACTCCCACTAAGTGAAGCACAAAAACACTGCCCAAGCTATTCAGCGTCCCTCCTATGACTGCCTGAACACATCTCCCAAAGCGATAAAAAAATTCTTCCCACTTGTGTTAATGAGTTTACATGAGTCTGAATGCTCCTTAATTCAATGCAATTTTCCAAAAGTGATAGCTCAATTCACCATACTTGTCCATTAACTAAGGGAAGCAAAAGTAAATTTTTTTTCTGATATGGAATAACACATTAAAAATGGACAAATTACAGAGTAAAATATCAAGATTCACACTAATTTTTAATACACATCATTTAGCTCAAAGAAATGCTGTGCTTATGGTTGTATCAGTTTATGACCCACAAATGGCCCTCAGCAATCCCTAACCCCACCCACTTACTCTCCTCTGCTTTTGGTGGCAAGTAGGAAATCAAATGTGAGGTTATGTTGCTGCAGGTCCCTTTTCCTATAGGCAACAGCACATACCTCCACTTTGTATTGGTATCTCTCAGCAATTTAAAATAGACAGTTATATATCAGGAAATATCATGTTCATTTTTAAATTTACAATTTAAAATGTATTTTAAAAATACAGTTTTTTCCCCACATACACAATCCCCTGCCCCTCCATGAGATTCAGAAGCATTTTACTTGGTTCAGTTGGCTTCTACTAAAGACTCTAGTATAAAAAAGCATTTCATCATCACCACAAAAAGAAAAAAATACTGTTAAAAAGAACACATAGGCAAAATTAAATGTATAGTGTTACATGTCAAAATAGCAATAAACTTTGGGGAGGCAAGAGAAGATAAAGATTAGGAAGGGTTCCACCCTACTTCAAAATGACACCTGCACCCCAATGTTCATAGCAGCACTATTTACAATAGCTAAGACATGGAAACAGCCTAAATATCCATCAACAGATGACTGGATAAAGAAGATGTGGTATATTTATACAATGGAATACTATTTAGCCATGAAAACCAACAACATAACGCCATTTGCAGCAACATGGATGTCTGGAGAATGTCTAAGTGAAGTAAGCCAGAAAGAGAAAGAAAAATACCATATGAGATCACTCATATGTGGAATATAAAAAAAAAACATAAATACAAAACAGAAACAGACTCATAGACATCGGATACAAACTTGTGGTTGCCAAGGGGGCGGGGGGTGGGAAAGGAGAGACTGGGATTTCAAAATGTAGAATAGATAAACAAGATTATACCGTATAGCACAGGGAAATACATACAAGATCTTGTGGTAGCTCACAGAGAAAAAAAAAGTGACAATGAATACATGTACGTTCACGTGTAAGTGAAAAATTGTGCTCTTCACTGGAATTTGACACAACATTGTAAAATGACTATAACTGAATAAAAAAATGTTTAAAAAAAATATTAGGAAGGGTTCCAAATGGGAACCATATCTAGGATGCTGGCAATATTCTATTTATTGATCTGAGTAGTCATTACATGAGTGTGTTCATTTTGCAATAATTCATCAAGCTTATGACATCTGTATTTTACTGTCTTTATTTATTTGTGCATTTTACTTAAATATGCTCACTTATTGTATATTTTTGTATGTGACACTTTAAAAATGGGGGGGGGGGACTTAAGGAATAAATAAATATGGTTCCTTACAGTTCCACTGTTACTAGGACAAGGTCAGTGGTTCTACTGATTAAGTTTGAGGAGGGTGCAATCATTATCTCAAATAGTGCTTGTGATGGGCCAAAAAAATCTCAAGGCCAAAAATCTCAAATTTAACACACCACTTTTAGAGATCAGAAGAAGAAATGAGTAAAGTATCTCTAAGTCTAGAATCATGCTTTAGAACTCAAACATTCAGAAAAAACAAGTCAATCTATCAACCAACTGAGAAGACAAATCCTTTCCTTGACAATTACATCCAGGATGTCTACAATTTCTAAAGATCTGATGGGAAAGACACATGAACAACACATCCCAGTTTGAGCCATTTAATTTTCACTTGGTCTCAAATGTGCGCTATGAATTTAAAGACAGAGAAAAAGAGGGAATTTTATTGCTTGATTTTTTTTTTCATTTTCAAAAGTTTTTTAGAATTTAATTCTAGAAAGAAATAACTGGAAACAGGCACACTTGAAAGCACAATCTTCATTTTATCAATGGAAAAACAATCAAAGCACTTTAAAAATAAAATCCTGAGATCTCAGTATTCAAAGATGCCAATGGATGAATCAGCCCTGTGTGCTGTGTGTACATCCCCTACATCTGCTCCCGTATCACATTTCTCTGACTGATGTTTCTCAGGAAGTTCCTTAGCTCAGAAACTCATTTAGCTTAAATGCAATGTTTACATAAATTCAATGAAAAGCACTGAACTTTAAAAAGATGGTGTTATATAAGTCTTTTGAAAGGAGACCCTGTGCAAAACAGTATGATGTAAACGATGGCAACCTGAAACCCAACACTAAAGCCCTGATACAGGAAAGGGCAAGCTGACAAAGGAATGGTCTCCATGTGCAGCTACCCACGGAACACAGCCAGCACAGATGATGAGTGCTTTAAAAAAGGAACCCTTAGTGATTCTTTCTCTATATATAATAGATTCTTTCTTCACAAACTGTCATAGAATGGTGAAAAATGACTACTTTCCCAACCATCTAAAATATCTGATAATAAGCTTCAATTTAGATTTTCCAAGTCTGCCTTCATTTTCAAAAGAACACTCCCTTTACCTTTCTTATTTCTGTGATATGCCTTTGATTCTCCTGACCACTCTTTTGATTCTATTGACCACTTTTATGATGAGGCTAAGAAAAATCAGACTTATGGAATGCTATAGACCTAACTGTAAACTGCTCTGAATTTTATGGGATATGTTTTCTTATCTTAGTCTTTTATGAATATAGCTCTTTTCATTGAAATTATGGACAGGATTTCATAAAACAATAAGCAAATATAAAACTTTCCTTACCAATCTTAACATAAATTCAATATAATTCCCTTCCCTAACATTAATGTAAACAGTAAACATGTAAAACAGTATTAACTGCTAAACATACAGGAGGAAGAACGAAGCCTGATGTAACCCATATTCCGACCGAGCGGATTCCTGCTGCCCTTCATTACCAATCCACTTAATCTCATTCGTAACAAAAATTCTGATTTCTGCATTCCAACTACACCTTCCTGTTTTCAAACAGAAAACAGAACAATTATCTTACAACAATTACTAATAGCCAGGTCCTTATAAATGTCAATATTTTAAGATGTCTAGAAACTACACTTATAGACTACATGTCTCGTAATATACTGAAGAATCACATATTCTTTAAAAGTTAAGTGTTTGAAGGAGAATGGCAAGAACGGGGGCAGCCCTCTGTGTTACACAGATCCCAGTGTGTGTTCAAAATAACGTTAAACTCTTCAGCAAAGATGCAGCTCCTACAATAGAAATGAGCACTTTTCAAAATGTTAAATTAAAGCTCATCAATTTCAAGGAGTCAATCTTTCTGGAAATCTAAACCTTCACATTTAAAATACATAAATATTTAGATGCTCCTTCTTAAATTGTTGCCAAATTTCTTTAACCTACGGAAAAACAGAGGAAACAGGTTGGCAACGCCATCTTGTGGACTCCCTAGAAAATGTTTTCATTCTCTTCATCAGTACAGTTTCAAAAGCAATCACTATAAATATTCAATACAATATTCTCAATATTCAAAATGTCACTTTAATTTAAATCAAAGTATTCAGTAAAGGAATTTTCCAGGGTCCAAATACAAATAACTGTAATGAAGTACATGTGTAGATTTGAGGTCAGATCCTTCTTCTAAAGCACTTGGAGTATTTATAGTCAAACCATCACTCTGGATCTTTACAACATCCACAGGAGTTAGGCTGGAAAGATACAATATGCAATAATGAAGTCTGAGAATCTTATACCAAAGGAATTTAAAGCAGTCAGTCAGCAGAGAAGTTAGAATGATTCTCCCAATTTTGTAGTGTAGCAAACGAAGTCTTAGTGCCTTGCAAAACAGATGCCTTTTGTTGTTCATGAAAACTAAATCTAAATTAGAGTTAAGAATTCTAAAATTTGGTGGAACTAATAAATAGATATATACATAGGTCCACTGTATGTTTGTGTGTGTGTGTCTTACAAGCAAAAGTTTACAAGTTGAGTTAGGAGTTCAGGTAGATAGTATATGAAGATGAAAAAACAAGCCAAAACCCCTAAAGGACTAATAGGAAAAAAATGTCCCAGAGCCATGCTCATATGACTTTCTTTAGACTTTAGAAACAGCAGTTTTTTTCATAAAATATTAATATTCTAAATTTACACAGTGGCCTGCAGTTGCCTCACCACCAGCCCAAAGATACATTTTCTTTGGCCCGCACAGTGGTTTTTTAAAGGCTCTAATTAATCACCAACACTTAAGATTAGGAAATTCCTCAACGTTCCCTACTGTCTATGTTACCTATCTGCCCACCGAACGCATCCCAGCTGTGGACTTTGGTTTATACTTTTTGCTTGTAACTTCTTCAAGAAAGTTTCCTTCGGGTCTTTTTCCTGGTACTCTTTTTTTGGGAGGACAATGACATCCAAGTTCACCTCTTACAATGTTATGAAACAGAGCTACCTGCTTGAGGATTCTTCCCCAATTTTCCGCTTAAAGGTCCTTAATCCCAATTTCGTTATTGGTTGATGACACAACAATGCCTGGGGGTTTGCAGAACGTTCATCTTTTAAAAGCTATGTTCTGAAATGTGAAACTTTGCAACAGCTTTCTGCTTTGCAAAGGGAAACCCAAGCCTACTACTGGTTGGGAGAACTGGGAAGATCTGTGTTAAGGTTTGACATTTTCTTTATGGGAGGGAAATAAAAGACTTGGGGGGAGATGGGAGAGAATACTACTTTGGCCAAGTCAAGTTGGTTTAAGATTTGATAGAATTTTTAATTTCTACAACCCTTCACACCTGTTTTAATAAAATCTGCCCAGAGCATACCATTTTCCTAGTGTTACTAATGACTTTTTTCTTATTAGAACTTTATAAATGGTATTTTTACAACGTAACTACCATAATATTTTAGATGCCTTGTGACAATGATAGATAGTATTATTTCTATAGTAGCTTTCTCAGGGGCTACTAATCTTTTAATAATAAGGCATTGAAAAATAAGATGTGAAGACTATTAAACTTCATCTTTGGTTTGCATTCTTTAGAAAAGAGACAGTATACAAAGTGATAATGAATAGTGTTACATATACAGTTCATCCAAGTTTTCAGCAGTAGCGATGTATTTTTGTAATTAGGAAAAAGTTTCAGACGGATATAATTTAAGGAAATAGGTTTGATATACAGAACGTGAGAGTTTAAAGTGAAATGTCTTTCTCATTTCAGTTTACATTACCATTTCTAAGTCTGCCTTAAAACCGTAATGTAAGTTTTGAAAAAATGCTAACTGAAAGTATTTATTATTTAAAAGTGGCTGCATTTTCTCAATAAAAAAATTTAGATGAAATTCACCTACTGTCAGTTCTTGGTCTCTCAATATAGAGATTATTAATTAAATGCCGTTTAATTGTATTTCCATAAGTCTTCTGTTCAAATTTTTAAATAATATAAAATAAGAATTGTACCTTGCCATCTAATTATGGCAGCTAAAAATACATAGTAAGCAACATATTAAAAGTGCACATTTATTTTAAATGTAAACTTACTAATGAAAAAAACTACCTGGGGCAGATCTTGTGCAAATTATCTAACATCAATACACGTAATATACGTTAATGTTTCATCTTGTCCTGGGAACAGAAAATAGCTTATTATAGGACCCCAAAACATTAGACCTCTTCTGTTGAGATTTTCATCAACTTTTGATTAAGTGAAATTATTTTTTTTTAAATCATTTAAAAAATTTCAAATGCTTCTATTTTCCCTAAGGTCAATTAAGATGGTTGAAAAACGATATGAAAGGAGAAAGGTTTGATTAGAGGAGTGACGTCAAAAGGCACCTGGAGCTGAGTGAGGTCTCACCCCAGAGGAACAAGGGACCTGCGCGTGCAGTCACTGCTCCTTCCCTCCCATCCTTCCCCAAGCCGAATCGCTCAGGGGGTGTGAGAGGAAGACTGAGGAAAAACAGCGAGCAAGAGCTCCTCTGCCTGGAGAGACCTAAGAACAGCAGCTGGGGGACAGAGGAGGGGCACACAAGAAAGGGGCTCTGGTTTCTCTGGAGAGTTGCAGAGCCATCTGTCTGGAAAACTCAGGATGACAGGCCTCCAAGTATTCCGCAAGTCTCCCCACTGTACAGCGACGTCTGTTTCCTCCTTTCTTTCCATTACTGTGTTAGTAACCTATCTTGTGCCTTTTTCCTGTGCTTGAGAAATAATTTATCCTTTTAACTTCAACTAAAAGAGTGAACTTGTGACAAGCCGAGAATCATGTCTCATTCAAAGAACGTAACTTAAAGTCTCTGGTTCACTTTTAAACTTTGTGATGAAGGGAAAAACACATGAATTGTGCTTCTATGGCTCTCATCTTTAACTACATATTTTGCACACACTATAATGAGCACCTTTATAACATCCAAATCCGAGAATACTAACAAGTGCCATCCAAACACTTAAGTAGGCAGTATCACCAAAAACAACTTACAGGAGCGGCAAAGTCAATTTCATAAAAAAAATTTTCACAATCATATGAAGTATTATTGGCAACACATGAAATGTCTTATAAACCACCGACTTCACCTTTCTTTGAGGGTTTCAGCACAATCTGAAAAACAATCATTAGGCATGAGCTTTTTTGGTCCACTGCTTAGTGACTTCTATTCAGAAACTTTAAAAACACTTAATGGGCCAGTTTTCAGGTGGCGGACTAATATGCAAACATCCTGTGAACTTGGCTAACCCACCAAGGTCTGAAAAGGAGTTTGAACAAGAACGGGCTCCCTTCACCATCTCCTTGCTAATGGCCTGAGAAAGTCTGAAAGAGCAGAGAACGGATATGAAACCAGGAGAACCCATCATTTCTCTTACCTTTAGCAGGGTCTCTCCACAAGGAGATTTCTGTTTTCAGATGAACAGTGGACCCACAGTAACATTAAAGGGACCAGCTAATCAATCCAGATTAACAAGCCCTGTGTTTGTAGATACCCCTGTTTAGTGCCCTTCTCCTCTGCTTTGAAAGTTGAAAGAAGGATGAAGAGGACTTTTACAGGATATCAAGCAGGACAAATACAACTAGAATTTCACCAGAAACTTTTGAAAAAAGTCAAGGTAACAAAAGCAACCAATCACCAAATAAATGCTGTGTCTGTCCTTGACATGCGTCAATACTGTAGGAATATACGTATTTCTTCCTTTAAGGACTGAAAATTTAAGGATCATTAGGCAACAAAAACAATGTATGAGAGATATGGAGATACGCTTACTACTGTTAACTTGGTTAAAGCATTATAAAGTTACAGAAAAAACAGAGAATGCTATATATTTCTACCCTGGAAATTGTTAAACTACAGAAGTATTGTGGTTTAAGAACCATTTTTATCCACTTAAATATTTTTAGAGCACCTACTATGTGTGAAGCATGGCAAGAAGTACAGAAACGAGAACGAATAACTTCCCTTACAGAAACTACCAGCTTAGAAAAGATATGCTAAAGATAAGACACATAACTATTGTGAAAGGAACACATTGACAGACGTCACAGGAGATTCATGTTTAAAATAGCACAGAATTCAGAAGATGAAGGGATTCTTTTAGAATGGGTGGCGGGGACGGGGGGATTCAGTCCTGAAACGTAGGGCAGAGCAAGAGGTGGGAAGACAGAGAAAGGACTAGAATGGAAGCTACTGCAAAGATCAAGCTGCAAGACTTAGCAGCTGACTGGGTACTCGAGGCAAGGGAAGAGAGGACGGAAGGACAAAGGCTAAGGATTTGGGGCTGGGAACACATGGAGCCAGAAGTGTCTGCAGGGGATCCTGACAGAGCTGTGGAGGGGACAGAAAGGCAGGGCTGGGTTCTGACAAGGGAATCGCCCACCCAGTGCTCACTGCTGAAGTCTATGTACTCCCAGGTGAGAAAGGAAAGTGTTCCTGAAAAGCAATGACATTTAGGAAAACAACAAAGAGGGAACTGAGGAGCACCGGAAGGGAAGAAAAGGAATAGCGGGAGGATACAATATTTTGAAAGACAAGCCAAAACGTTTCAAGAAGAAAGAGGCAATTAAAAATATCAAATAGCGTAGAAAGATCAAACACGAGGCCTGAGGAAGAGCCTCTGTGTACTGGCCATGAATCGATAAAGTACTTCCAAGCAGAAGCAGAACGTAAGACAGTAGTTGACAGGAGGCTCTTCCTGACTGAACTTTAGTCAGGCTTCTCTCAGCCCACTTCTTAAGGGCTCAACCTCAGACCCCAGCCTTGCCAGGCCTGCAAAGCCCAGTTTTAGCAAGAATTCCAAGTCAGTTTAGAAAGAATCCACCCTCATCCTTGATATCTGATCTCTCCTGACATCTAATCAAACTCCTCCTCCCCTACCCTAGATATCTGACCACCATGGCCTGCCCTCAGCAGGAATGGGTGGGTCAGTTTAGCAAGAGCTGCCCCTACCCTCACCTCCCCTTAGTAATTTTTCACCCACCGACCACTCCCACCCCCCACCACCAATCTGCTCCTCTGCTGTAAATCCCTACTTATTCTTATAGTCAGAATTAACTCCCATCTCTCTCTCCCTCCCCTACTGGGATAGTCTTGACATTTATTGCAATAGCCTTGAAGAAAGTCTTCTTCTTGTTCTACCAAGTGTCAGAAATTTTTTTTCTTTTACAGTTGTCAACCTTTCTTTTCACTAGAGGATGAGTGACATTCACTAAGGCCTCATAACCAGTGATGATAAAACATGGTGGCCGGGAAGAGAGGGTGAAGACAAGGGTTAAGGAGCGGGCATGCAGGAAGGGGAGGGCTATTTCAATAAATCTCTGAGTAAGAAGAGGGCCCCTAATAACTCATGACAGTGCTCAAGAGGGTTCCAACGCTGAGGGAAGGCTTTCTCACACGTACTAGGAGAGCACGGCTATAATCAGAGGGAAACGATCCAGGTTCCAGGGAAGAGGAAGAAACTAACGATACCAGACAGAGAAAAACGAAGTCCCATGCTTACTGTTTTCAGTCCTCTTGCATTGTATCTTTTTGGAAACCACCTCAAAGTCCTTCTGGAACAATCAGAGGTATTAATAAGTAATAAATAATTTTTTAAAAATCTTCCCACTTAAAAATACGAGTGCTAAAACTGTTGTTTATATCTGCTCTTCTAATGACTACACGAAAACTAACAGCAACATTCATGTCACACACAAATTTATTATTATGAGAGAAAGATTATACTGTTTTTATTTTCAGACCTCTAAAAAGGTTAAGTCAGCCATTTTCATACTGAATTCCTATTCAGTGTGATTATATTCCCCACCGCAAGGGCAAAACATGAGCAAACCAAGCTAATTTATGTGCAATTCCTTTGTACTATTGAAATGAAAAAGAACAATAGTTTAATGAAGTGGAATTTGTTATCTAATTATACCAAATAATTTAGAAACATCTGCTGGTGGTTAGTAATTCTATAGTTAAACCTCAAAGAATCTGCTCCCAGATAGATTTCCACTTCATTCAAGCCTCTGTGAGTTTCCAGTTGGGGAATCCATATTAGAGTATGGAACCAAGGCACGATAGAATGGCACATTTACTGAATTTTTTTTTTTAATGAAAAGAACAAAAAATAACGACAACTGGAGGCTGTGTATCATACAGATTTGGGCCTTAAAATTAACTTCCAAATTTAAGAAATACAGTAGACTACTGTAACATCAAATATTCATTCAAACATTTACTGGTATGCATCAGACACCGTGGTGGTTAAGGACAGAAAGAAGAAACCCATAGCTTTCCCATTAGGGAACGTCACCCAATGGGGAAGACAGGGGAAGACAAACTAACCACTGTATCACCACCTGGTAAGTAGTAGGGTAGAGATGTGTATACAGCACAATGGATGCAGAAAAGGTGTAACTAACTCACAAAGACCACCTGGAAAAGATGAGTATTCAAGCTGAGTTCTGCATGATGGGTAGAGGGGAGTGAGGCAAAGAAAGGCTTGCGAAATGATGCCAGAGTCACACTGGGTACAATCTCTTCAAACTTCAAGCCGTTCAGTATGCCTGAAGCACAGTCTCTGAGGAGGAGGTACGAGATGAGGTCAGACAGGTAAGCAATGGTCCCACCTTGACAGCCTTGCATGCAAGGCAGGGAATTTGGACTTCATCTTAATGGTGATGAGGACTCACGGGAGGATTTTAGGTAAGGCAGTGAATTGTTAGACTAATAAATTTCTAAGAGGCAGGTTTGAGTTTCCAATTATAGACTCTAATAATAAGCAAGAATAACCCCCACAAAAAAGGAGGAAAAAAGATAAATGTTTAAATTGATTCAAGGTTGCTCACAGGATAAGTACATAGAATGACAGTCCACTGTTACATTTTATTCTTCATTCATTTATTCATAAACTTGGACTGAGCACCTACTGTGTGCCTGGCACTGAGCTTACCCATGAGGGCTGGGGCTAGATCTGATTATATCCTAATTAACCCCCAAAGGAGAAGTAAGCATTGCCTGTTCCCTGAGTTTTTTTTACACTTTCAGGGAGCAACAGAAAGCATCAAGTGCCCAGCATTATCAGAAGTCTGCGGTCTCCACTGCACATCCCTGAACCAGGTCTCTACCAGAGCACTCTCAGACCAAGTCTGCAGTGGCTCGTGGCATGTATTTAGCCAAGCACACAAACAGAAATACCGCAGAACCACTTTTTCAAATGGGTCAAAAGACTTGTGAGATAAACAAATGGAGAAATTCTGCTGATATCTTGGATCTTTGCTACAAGGTATAACAAAGATAACATGAGCGACATTATTTACTACGTGTCTTCAGCCACTGTGTAGAGCCTTACATACACGGTCTCATTTACTTCTGCACCAATGGGAGAAGGGAACTAAAAGCTCCTGTTTACATATAAGGAGAATGAGACTGGGACACAGAGCTGACAGCTGGCAGAGAAAGGATTAAACATAGCTCTCTTACTTCAAAATCCAAGCCCTTTCCTCTGCACTACATGCTGTGGAAGGATCCTCCACGAGCTTCCCATCTCAGTAAACCTGACGTTCTGACCATGGTTTCTGGTCAGGGCCCTACATACTCTGTGACCCCAGCACTCCTCCCTCCCCCAGGGACCTCGCTGCCCTCACCTCCCACCCCTTCCCCTCACCCCACCCCTGCTCCTTCCACTCCAGCCACCCTCTGCCTGTTCTCAAAATTGCCCAGCACACCCTACCCTGAAGCCTGTTCCATGAGGTGATCTGCCATTTTCACACGACTTTCTCCCTTACTTTCTTCACGTCTCTGCTCAAAACGCACCTTTGCTGTGAGGCCTTCCCTCCTCTCCCTGCTTCATTTTTCTTCACAGCATTAGCCACCTGGCACATTACACATTTTTTTACTGTCTGCTCTCTCCACTGCAAGACAGAAGTTCCTTGAGGACAGGAACGAATATATCCCTGCTCATATTAGGCCTTTGATTCATCCAAAACAGAAGAGTAAACAAGTCACAGAGCAGAAAAACACACCCAGGCCCCAGAGCTACTCCTCAGGGAAACCATGGAAGAGGACACTTGTTTCTGCTTCTTTCCGCCTCTTCCCAGATGTCCTGAGCTTTCACACTGCTTTGCTTATCACACCGCCACCTACAACACAGGTCCCTCTCGGTAACACCCCATCCTCCAAATAAAACCTTCTTCCACTTTTTCTTGGGTAGTAAAGCTCCCTCAGTCAAAATGCTTGCTTGTTTTACTACTTTAAGATCTTCAGTTCATAAATTACAATCATTCTTCCATGCTCTATGTAGATAAGTATCTATATTTAGCATGTTATTCATCCTAGGTAATATGCTAAAAATCCTGCATTAATTTTAATATAATGGCATAAAATTCATTCACCAGGAAAGGCCTGCAGGGGCAATATGTCAGTCAGGCAGGTGTTTACATATCCCTCAAATGGACATCTACCCACATACCTAGTACAACTATGTCAAATCCTCAAATCATCTCTGACACAGTAAAGCCATTAAAGAGCTGAAAAAACAAAGCTCTGCCTAAAAGGTACAAGAGAGAAAGAACACATTCTGAGGACTGAAGCTATGTGCTAACAGCAGACATGGGAAAAGCAGGGAAGATGAGCAGTTTAAAGAAGAGGACCATTCGGTTTTTGAGATGCCAAGTTTGTGGTCATAAAAATCCAAGCAAAGATATCAAGTTTCCCGGACAACATCCTTTTGCTGCGTGCTTTACACCATGAGATATACGAGGTCCAATGAAATCCAAAGGTAAAAAGTTAGAGTGGAAAGGGAAAGGAACCACTTTCGCGCAGCTGGATGAAGCACAATGAGCTGGCAGCAGGCCTGGCCTGACTCACCTTCCCTCCTCCCACTAATGCCTCCTTTGTTGGCAGTAACTCTTTCCAAGAAGTGCAGCTTTTCTAAATTTAAAACAACCATTCAAAACAGGTGGGGGTATTTTAACCTATCAATTTTTAATTTTGTTTTTTGTTCCTTGGGGAATCAAAGGAAAAAGACTTCCTAAGAACACAGGAAGTTCTAAAGGTTCCTGGAAATAAAACTACTCTTTTAAAAGTAGTATCTTCTGTTTTTATAGTATGAGTAAAGTAAATTTTCCCTCTATTCAATCTGACTTCATACTCTCCCGCTGTGATTTTATTAATACCATCTTATATTGAGATACACTTCACATACCATAAAATTCACCCTTTTAAAGTACCCAATGCAGTGGTTTTTAGCATATTCACAAAGTATTCATCCTGCTTTTTTTAAAAAAATATTTTGTTTGGGGTTTTTGTTCGTCTTTTGGGAGTTTTTGGGGGGGGTAATTAGGTTTATTTAGTTTTTTTAATGGAGTACTGGGGATTGAACCCAGAACCTCGTGCATGCTAAGCATGTACTCTAACCACTGAGCTATACCCTCCCACCTCGTCCTGCTTAAATATAAGGAGCTAGATTAGGAATGTACATTTGTAACTTTTTGTCAGACATGATTTTTTTTAATATGACTACTCAATGTAAAATATGGTCACATCATTCTACTTTCTTACTGTTTCCTATTCTGTTTTTTAAATACAGTAAAAAGTCAAAGTTTATGGGAATCATTTTCTATATAATAACGACTTACGATTGGTAATTGGTTGTAAGGCCAGGCGCAAGAATTTGTCTTGCATTTGGGTTTGCAAAGAACATTCAGTAACTTCATTTAGTTTATATATTGCAGATAAAAAAGTTTTTTTTAAATATATAAATATGTATTCTAAGGGAGATACTGGGGATCGAACCCAGGACCTCACGCATGCTAAGCACACACTATCACTGAGTTATACCTCACTCCTCAAATTTTTCAAAGGTGCTGTTACTGATACTTATATAAGACTGAGAAAACATCAACTAACCATATCAAAGGATATTATTATCATCACTAGATGGGCTCTGAGGAAAGCTGCACACACCCCAACCCCAGCAAGGAATTCTCTGTTATGGCTGCTCTCAAGATGAAGCAAACTATTAATACTTAGGTTAAACCAATCTGATGAAAAATGTATAACTTATTATACTCTGTCATTCCTTCAGAACTATTATTATATGATATATAAAACATGATCAAACAGTATTTTTTTTGACTAATTCTCTTATGTTTGCTTTAGCTTAATCTAAAATATGTATTCTCAATGGAGGGTAAGACTGCCCTCAAGGGAGCAAAAATTGGCTTTTGGGGATCAAAAAACTTCCTCCTTTTATGCATAAGGCATATATACATACAGTCCATAAACAGAGTCTCTGTTATCAAAGTTTCATGGAGAGAACTAAGAAAAAATGTCTAAAAGGCTTCTTATGGAGGGTGATTTTTAAAAAGGTTGAGAAATACTGATCTAAAAGAATCTGAAACCCTTCTTGACAAATACGTCAAATTTTTGTAATTACACCTATCACTATATGCTATCCTCAAAGATCAGAATGCTTATAAGATGATTATTTGCAGGGACAGATGTGACTCAGACTGCATCAGCAATATTCCTCTTACACTGTACACAGATGGTGACTAGCATAGTTATAACAACTATAATTCTTTTATCTCTCCTACATAGTATCAAATCTCCAAACATTAAAAAAAAATTTTAAGCTTAAATACTAAGTTTTTGACACCAGTAAGAGAAGAGATATGGACAGGTATTTAAAGAAAGATGATGATTTTAATGACAGCTGAAAAGATGAAATGAAAAGTAGCTAGGCTCTCACCATTGGACCACCCTGCTGCTTAGGTAACTCCTCATATTTTTTGATGAGCAACATCGGAAAACTAAAACTGTCAGCAGAGACTGTATTCAAGTGGGACTTTCCTACAAAATTAGCTTTTGGTCAAATAAATCATACTGAAGATATGTAGTTGTCTTTTTAAAAATAAATTTTAATGCCAGGACAGTCAAGGGAAATCAGAAAATTTCCTGTCTTACAAAGAACACTCCATTCCCATTTAACTGCTCCAAAGGACCTCTGCAAAGATGCCCACAGGCAGGTGTCAGGATAGTGAAAGATGCCAAATGAAGCAGCATAATGAAAGGTTTCCATGGCAGGAGAAGAGTCTGAGGCAAGACAGAAAGAAATTACAGTGCAATCCTAAATATTAGAAGTGATCTATGGCGGTGATGATGGTGACTAAACAGTAATAAGAAGGAAAGCAAAAAGGGCGAGTGGGGGCAATGCCAGAGTCAATTCCACCCAGATAGAGGAGAGTTATTCAGGTTTAGCGAAACCAGCTGGACTGTAACTGAGTTCCCAGTCTCATCAGTTGGTCTGGGCTGTAACCCAGAGCTCCGTTTAGCTATCAGTGACAGCAGTTCCTGCCAAGGGCTGATGCTTTCTCACCCAGCTGTCGAGGAGGGCTCTACTGGTGTGGCCAATCAGGACACTCTGTCCAGCACACCACCTACAAAGTCCTAAATTAAACGATCTGAGACTTTCCTTCTAGACCAGCAATTATTAGACAAGATGTGCTTCTCCGCAAGAGAAGTTCTAACAAGACCTAAATGTAACTAGCTAATTAGGTGCTATAGTTCTGGAACATAAGCTCTCAAAACAGGGACCATGTTTCTTGCCCATTGCTATAGATGTTTGCTGAACAAATGAGCAAGGTAAGGTGAATAATCAAATATGAACTACATTTGGATATTTTTCGGATTTGAGGATTTTAAAACTATTTGTATTGATGCTGATGATTGATTCACCTGAAACATAAAGAAGAAAAATGCTTGCAAATTTCTGAAACTTCAACAATGCCCATTTTCAATTCCCAAATGAGACTGTAAAATCAGGAAGGACTGGGGTCTGGTTCTTCTACCAAGGAATAAAAAGGAAATTTGCATTAAGCAGTGAAGGGGATTAATAGTGAAGACAATAGATAAGGTCTTCACCCTTCAGCTTAATTTGGCAAGTATTTTATTGAGCTCCTGCAACATACTTGAGTGGAAAAAAATTAAGCATATGTAAATTTTAAAAATTGTATTAGGTAATACTAGAGGCTCTCATTTTTAAGAATGAATCTAAGTTTCACTGACTTCCTATAAAAAGAACAATTATAAAAATCCTGGAAAGAAATCTAAAACACAGAGTAAAAAAACTAGACTCAGTTGCTGGCAACTATGCCCTGAATTGTGTCCCTCCAACAAATTCGTATGTTGAAGCCCAACCTGCAATGGCATGGTACTTAGAGATGGGCCTTTGGGAGGTGCTTAGGATTAGATGAAGTCATGAGGGTGGGGTCCTCCTGATGGAATTAGTGCCCTTACTGAGAAGAGACCACTATGTGAGGACACAGCAAGAAGACGGAGGCCTGCAAGCCAGAAAGAGGGCCCTGACCAGGAAGTGAATCAGCTGGAACCTTGGTCTTAGACTTCCCAGACTCCAAAATTGTGACAATAAATGTCTGTTGTGTAAACCGCCCAGTTTTTGGTACTTTACTATAGCAGCCCAAGTAGACTTAAGAGAAGGGCTTAACCAACTAACACACCCAAGAAACACAAGACAGGGTCCTGGCAGTGGTTACTCTGGAGAGGCTTAGATAGAAACTGTATGGAGCTCTGGCTTTGATGACTGATAAGTCACGTTTGTCTGATTTCTTGTTCCTTCCTTTTCCTTACTATTTCACAGAACTTTATCTCATTGCCCCTCTGTTCTAGATTATTAAGCTTAAGTACAGGGGTAGAGCGCGTGCTTAGCATGCACAAGGTCTTGGGTTCAATCCCCATTACCTCCTTCAAAAATACATAAATAAACCTAATTACCTCCATCAAAAAAAAAAAAAAAGTAAATACAAAGGGATATGAGGTACTTTTAACTAATACCAACTAGTTAAATAGCAGTTATATCTAAAATAAAATACATTTCTTCTAACACTTGGGGACCACTCTTAACATATTCAAAAAACTATTTTGAATTGGCTAATTTGAGCAAATCTAGTATTTATCTTTAATACAAGAGTTGTCAAACTTGAGTGTGCATAAGAATCAGAGGGCAGTCCCTTTAAAATCCTCTTCCCCTAGAAATGCAGTTTCTGTAAGCCTCTGGGCAAAGGAAGCTACATTTTTAACAGACACCTCAGATGACTGATGAGTGGTGTGCAACCACACTTTTGAGGTCAAGTGTGCGCTGTCATTACTGAAACAATAGTCTCTGCCCACAGATGTACTTTGCTTTATAACAGAGAAATGTTCTTTTAAAATGCAGCCAAATTGGAATTTGTAAACTAAATTCTATTTTTCCCACAAGTTGACTTTAAAATTCTAGAGATACTTGGTTTATTCTGAGGGGTGAGGATGGCTTCTCATACCTTCTTCTAGAGGTCAAATTCCATGCTCTTCCTTTCCTGACCTCCACCCTCAGCAGCTGAAGATTTAATAACTTAGGAATTCATTTAAAAGAGCCTTATCACATACTCCACTTCTCCCGTTTAGCTGTTTTATTCATCAAGAATGTAAGTCTTTTAGAAGTTGTGGATTTGTAAATCTTACCTTTGAAAACCTTGAAAATGCAGACTATCTCTTTAAGAAGCAAAACGAATTTAGTCAATAGCTTTAAAGAGAATTTACTTCAGTAGATCTTACTGCTATGGATTAGCTGTAACAGTATAAGATAAACACTTCAGCAAAAGAAAATAACAACTATGAGTAAGGCCTTCTATCATTTTTAACTTTTGTACCAAAAGAAGTCCACACTTAAGGAAATACTTTGACTAAGTAATGTAGATTAGATACAAAGTATTGGAAGACAAGAGATTTTTATTATTTCTTTCAGAGAAAGAAGAAACATTTTTTTAAAGTTCTTATGGAGAACCAACACCAAATAAGAAAGGTCATTTCTGCTACTGTGGGTATTTGGGCAAAGTAAACAGCTCCAGACTGAAGACTGGCAAATTATGCTCTAGGCTGTTTTGCCACAAAAAGGCCATGTGACCTTGGGAAATAATCTCTCTGGGTCTAAATTTAACTTGTAAAATAAGATGGCTAAATAAAAGTAACTCTGATTCCAGCAGATTAATTCACTCTGAAGTATTTATATCAAAAAGCATTGTGGCATTTGATGCTTGCAACGTGCTTGATTAAATGACATTATTAAAATGTAACTGGAAACTTGATATTGTGAGTAACTTACTAAGACTGCCCTTATAGCTATCAGGTACATATCACTGTATTTTCTTTGAAAAACTGAATACTTTGTACGTCTAAATTTTCACATACTGAGTTTTCTTAAAGCAAGGTACATATGTACCAGAGTCTGTTTTGGTAAAAGAAAAGTATTTTTTCAGTCCTTCTTTCCAACCTATTGTCATTACAGACTTGGGGAGGGAGGAGGAACACCTTGATGTCTTAGTCACTGAAACAACAGTGTTACAGTAATTACATCACAGAAATAACATTTCTTTCCTAAAATATTCATATTCTCCTGAGGTTACTTATCTTCAATACCAACTTTCTTCTGTCTGCTCTGCTATTTGTTAGAGCAAACATTTTCCATTTTAACAAATACTAAAATAAGTTCACCACTTACTCCTGTTTTCAACGGAATATACTGAGTCCAAAAAAATTCCCCCCAAATCCAACAGGAATCAACACATGCATCTGGCAACTCCAGGTAGGTTGGGATGCACAGACATCTTGTTCCAAATAAATAAACTTTCCAGGATCTTTATTTACTGACTTGGAAAACATAAATTTGGAAACAACCAGCTAACTTCGCTCCCAAGTTGGCATCTCAGAGAATCCTCCGTTTACAAGCATCCAAGACCTCAGAGCCTCCCAGCCCAGAATTGGCCAGGGGAGCACACGCCCATCGGCCCTGCCTGGAGAGGAAACAATGGGAGAGGCGCGAGGGAGCGAGACCGGCGCCCCGGGCGCCCCAACTCCGCGGCCCCGGCCCGCGCCCGACACCGCGCGCCGCGTCCCATCCCCGGGCGTCCGGGCGTCCGGGCCCCCGCCCCCCAGCCCCGGGGCGCGGCCCACCTGCGGCGGCGCCCGCAAAGCGCTGCACTTACCGAACAGGGTCAGGGCCATTGTAAAGGCGCTCGCCAACTGCTCGCCGCCGCCCGCCGGTCCACGCGCTCCTCCCAGGCCGGCGGGAGATCACCGCATCCGGCCGACGCGCTCACACCTCGGAGGGAGCGGGGAGTCGGAGGGGCGTGGTAGGGACGCGGACGCGTGGGGAGGCTGCAGGCCGGGAGGCAGGGGGCCGCTGCAAGAAAAAGTTATTCACACGTTATTGTCAGGAGTACCCCGACAGGGGGGGACCCGCTAGCCCTCGGCGAGCCGGCACTTGTCGCTGCCCTACACTACGCCGAGCGCGCGCGGGCGCCGGTACCTGCGAGGCGGGGAGGCTTGGCCACGGCGCAGTGGCAGGCGGAGAGGCGGCGCCGCAGTGGCCGTGGCGGCGGCGGGGAGAGGAGCAGCCTCGCAGAGCCCCCGGCGGGGCGCGCTCACTCCGCATCCCGCGGCCTCGCAGACGCCATCTTGCGATAGCGTCTCCCACTGGATCCGCTGCCGCGCCTCCTCCCGCCTCCCCCTCGGGCGGCCGAGCCCCGTGCGTTCCCATGGCAACGGGCGCGCGCGGGGGGCGGGGGCGCGCGCCCCTCCTGCCCCGGGCCGGGAGGAGCCGCCGGGAGAGTCCCGGAGGCGGCCTCCTGGAGCCCGGCTACGGCGGGGGTGGTGTGCGTTTTAGCTGAAATCCCAGGGTTTTTGCTGAATGGGGTTTCAGGAGGTGCAGAGAGGAGAAAAACTGAGCTGTTACTCGAAAGAGGAAGAGTCACTGGAGGATGTTCCATGAATACAAGGACCCAGCCAGGGTCATCTAGGGATTGGGTTCGTTTGAGGATGTATCTCTCCCCTGGCGCCCTCGGGGTTAATAGAGTCTGGAGCCCTTGACCTGAGGCTGCAGGACTCCGGGAAGGGAGCCCGGAGTCGAACAGAGACACTGAATATTGCTTTCCTCTCCATTTAGACTTAGGAGCCAGTAGGAGTAGTTCTGATCAGATCGTCATATGTGAGGAAACAGGAGTCGGTTAAAAAGCATCTGGGAATACCTAAAGTAATTTGTTACAAGGTCAATGCTCAAACCTAATCTTTTTACTTTACACCTCTTTGATATTGTCTCAGGAAAAGTCAACACTCCCCACCGATTGGCACGTCTCCTTTACCACAAAAGATTGTTCCCCTGAGCTTTCTGCATTTATCTGATAATCACTGGCAACATCCTTCTTTCTGTGATGTTCTCTGCTCGCCTCTGCCTTTGCCTTAATTAACGAGAAGCTATATAACGCCTTGAGATTATCGGCCAAAAGATATTCTTGAAAAGCTCGGTTATGATGGGTTTTTGTCGATTTCACTTAATGTATTCAAAAATACAGTATTCTCTAGTTGTTATATTTGTTCCCTGGTTCTTTGTTTCTTTGTTTGTTTTTTAATGCCTCCCTTTTTCTTGTTTCTCTGATTAGGGATTTGATACTATTCCAGCATCTAATCATGTAGATTTCTCCTTTGGTTCTCCTTTCTTCCTAGATGCATCTTTCCTCTTTCAATTCCTCAGATGCCTTAATGTCATTTTCCTCTTCTCTCTACTTTTCAACGAATTATTTTAAGAATATTATATAAATACCTTATATTTATCTTAAGGATCAAAATCATTAAAAAAAATGAATATTACTACTTCAAATAGAACCATAGTTAATTCATCATCCTTTTACAGCAACCTCAAACGTCAGAAGAAAAAGAAAAGCCGGTTGCAAGGAGGAGCCAGTCTTTTGTTTCACATCAGTTAACTCGAGAAAAAATAGGTAACATAATTCAACACTGATGAGCAAATATTTAAGATGCTATATGTTTGCAATGTTCTGATGTAGTAAAATGGCCCTCCTTTAGCCACTAATATCAAAATAAATCTTGAAATCCCCAGAATTTTAAATCTTTAAGGAAAAGGACTCTTGATTTTGAGCAGCCTTTCTGCTCATGAAAAATAACAAACACAGCTCACGAAGAGAGATGAAAAACTCAAGGCGGCTTTGTGGGACAGATTTTATAACCATGTAAAGATTGCAGTTGATCTGCTCACAACCAGATAAATCAGAAACTAAGACACCATTTACTCTCTCAGTCAGAGGGGACCTGACCACCATTTACTCTCCAACCTTTTGGGGACCTAATTTCCCTTTGAGGCTCTAATAAAAATACTGTCTCTCTTCCTGGAAAAGTGTTTATGTACATACAAACACTCACGAAAATGTTTTTGCACACTTTCAGGGGGATTGTGGACTAATCAGAGGATCTTAGGTTAGCCTCCAGATACCCTTTGTAATCTCTGAAAGTTTTTGCCTTTATAATTAAATTTTTTAAAATTCCCTTTTCACACAGAAGCATGGAATTTTGAACAGAATGGGACCAAAATCCCTTAATATACAGAGAAACACTCTGAGGGTCCAGTGGTCAAAAAAGTTTCCCAAATGTGTACACCTGTATGGTGGCAGAACTAATAGGAAAATCTGAGGCATCTGGTGTTCTCCTTGACTACCTCCCCCTCTCTCCACCTGCCACCGATTTAAAGGATACATGGTTTGAATTTAAAAAGAAAAATCTGTTTAGTATTAGAAGTAGAGTTGCAAGGAGGGTATTTTGTCCTCAATCATTTTACATGTTTGGGTCTTCTTGTAGTTTGAGAAGTTGAATTTTGTTCAAAAGTATCTTCATTCACATGCTCTTCTACTCAGAACTATGTGCCCAATCAGCCCAAGAGAGAAAAAGTGCTTTTCTCTCCTTTGGTGAGCTCTCGTAGAGAGGTAACAGAACATCAAGGTTTTGATGCTACAATCTCAGCTTGTTGGTAATTCTCTCCATCCTTTGGAGGAGTGAATCAGAGAGAAATTAACAGTCCTGTGTTCAGACTTGGGGTCAGGTGAGGACTGTCTTCCCCTCCCCTTCCTCTTCTCTGTACAAGTCTTGGCACCCCCATACCCAACACACACACACACACACGCGCACACACTGGAACAATACAGCTGAATGTTGCCATGTTTCCCTTTTTAAGTATCTAGCTTTCCACAAGTCATTCTTTCATTTGACTTCCTCATGGTTTGATGCTCTACCAAAATGCTTTCCGTACTTGATCAAAGTGCTATCTCTTGAAAATCATTTGTATAATGTTGTATTACCCACTGAGGACTAGAGTGTATTTCTTTTCTCACTTAACTGGAAATAAAGCAATCGCCTTTTTGTTACAGATTCAATGTAAGGAAGGGCGTTAACCACCTGGGGGTGATTATGATGGGTGGTGCCTTAGATTGTTTATGAAAAAGGATGAAAAATGAATTGGCTTTTCAAAACATTTATGTCTTCATTCAAAAATTTAATTTTGTGCTTAACACATAAGCACCTAGGAGGACCAGATTTGCTTGCTCTGTTACTAAACAGTTGTTAGATTTTAAGACCAATGTTTTCCTCTTTCTCATTCTTACCTTCCTCATTCATAAAATAAAGGGATGGGACTAAGTTATCTCTAATGTTCTTTTTAGGCTTAGCTGTCATTCCGTGACATTTAAAGTACTTAAATCAACTAGATTATGGATAAAATAGAGAAGACTTTTTAATTTGAATATTCAGTATATTCAAAGTGTTGGTGTATCTAGTAAATCTAAGAGTCTTACATCACAGTTTCATAAATACCTAGAGCGATTAAGAAGTAATATTAGAACATTGATACCGTAATTTCATCTGTAGTATGTTATACTAACATTATATTTATTGTATAGAGAGCAACCTTTTTTTCAGGTTTAAGAGGATTAAAGTTCAAAGTATGCGTTGAACAATCCATTTCAAATTTATTAAAAACTCTTTCTCATTTTTATTTAAGTTTTGTTGACTAAACAGAACTTAGACAACACTTTGAATTGTTTTTTCTACATTTCTATCTAATGACTTTTCACAAGTTTTTTGGGTTTTCTTTCTGTTACTCATTCCCATTGGTAAACATTGATTTGTTCCTCAGTTTTGAACGAAGCAGAAATTAATAAGGCAGTTTCTGCCTCACAATAACAAGTTAAAATTATAGCACTTTATCATGTCAACACAGCTTTAAACACTAGGAATACCAGTGCTGTTAGCACAGTTCCCAAAATAGTGCAGGTTTGCTCTTCAAGAAAAAAATCACAGCACGTATTTTGCTAATGTGATAGAATCTTCTATTCCTCAGTTATACTGATTAAGATTTAAATTATTTATTTAAAATAGTCACAATATATGACATTCTCTTCTATGTTTATATTACCAGTTGAAGTATTTATTTCCATAGTGTGAATTTGTTTAGAGTGGATCTGGTCTGTTTTTGATAATGTTTTCCTTAAACACCTAATCTGGATGAGCTCCCCCACCCTGCGCCCCAGATCTGTGGCTTACCTGATGCCTGCCTGCGCTGTGTGGTTCATAAACAGCACTTTCACAGGGCAGAGCCATTTACATACAAGAAATGGAGGCAGCATTTGTCTTGAATGTAAGGATTTAGACCATGAAATTTTTCAGGGGAAAAAAAAAGAATATTTATGTCATAAATTGCAAAATAGGCCTTCAAGCTTAAATAATTCAAACTAAGGTTTAGGAGAATTAATTGTGTTCTACTGACCACCAGAGGGTGCCTAAATTATGTCCGTAGGAGTGATCTTGGCTCTTAGAAATGAAGTAAAATTTGAAAAGTACATAAGAATCCTTAAAAATTGAAAACGTTCTCAGTTCCCCTCCACAGTGTGCTTCTTCCAGTGGCAAAAGATAATCCCACCAAAATTAGGCTAAGTGGGGAGATGGCTATTGACTGGCTGGGCACAGATTTGGAATAGCATATTACTGAGAAATTGCATATTACTAAGCAGTTTGCTTAGTCTTTATTATATCACTTTAAAGTGAAAATAAACTGTGGAAGGGCTGTGTGTGTGTGTGTGTGTGTGTGCGCAGGTATGAAAGGAGGGAAAATTGAAATTCAAAAGCAGAATGAAATGGTTTTCTATCCCTGATTCAGGATAATCGATTTCTTGTTAATTGCTCAGCTTAAGAGGAAATTTTAGTTCAGCAGGTGATGACCACAGGTATTACTATGAACCCTAGGTGAGAATCTTCGAAAAGCCACAGGTTCTATTTTTTAAATTTTGTGGTAGAATTAATTTTGACATGTCAAAATGACCACTAGTTTCAAGTGACCAGGGGAAAAAAAGGGTAAAAAAAATCTGTTTTTAATTTGTTTTGAATACACGTTTAAAATAATACTTATTTCTTGGTAAATAGTATAGCAGATCTTTTGGAAAATTTTTATAGGTTTAAAATCAAATACATTTTCAAATACACATTAGATAAAAGTACAGCAATTACAGCTGCTCTTAAGTAAAAGTTTTTGTTCTGAACTATAATCATAGTGTAATACTTTCAGCCAGCATTTCCACTTGTGTGTATTTTTCTGAGTTCACCAGGCTTATCTAAGCACAGTGTAGCTAAATGTCTATTTGACTTGAGCAGTTGGATTTCTGCCAGATTTTGTTTTCAAGAGGGTGTATAAGAAGATTTGGCTACAAATCAAACCTCCCTAATGTGGCCATGGGTTTTCGGGTTAATGTGGGTGTCCACAATAAGATGACTTATTCAAGTTGATTACATTGTGAGTTATAAATCAGCAAAATAGCTATGAACTCTGGGTGAGAATTACACAATCTCTAATGAAGTAACAAAGCTGAAAAAGAGAGAAGTGTATTTCCATGATTAAAAACACAATCTAGGCTCAAACCTTGTCTATTCCTGTGATGGATTTGTCACAAAGCTCCTTTGTATCCTCTTGTAAAATAGGACTTGTATCAGACATTTAGGACGATATACTGATTGGAATTTAGCCATCCATCCTTCACCCCATCAACAAATATTTACTGAGTACCTATGATATAGCAGATGTGCTAGATTCTGGCAAAGGAGTCAAAGATATATCAAACATGTATCCAGATCTTTAAAATTTTGCAGACCCTGGGGATAAGACTTATAAAAGTAACAATGACAGGACCACCAGAGGGGTACAGATGAAATACCATGGGAGTTCAGAGGAGAGAAAGATTCTTTCCAGCTGATGAAATGGATAAAGGCTTCATAAAGGATGGAGCTGTGCTTTGAGGTATGGACGGGGATTAGGCAACCAGAGAAAGGGAGGGGCGGGGTTTAGATAAGAGGAAGGCTGTGGGCAATCCTAAGAGAAGAGTTGCAGACGGGACAGTTTGGCGGCAGCCAGCACTCAGGGGAGAAGAGGCTAGACATGTACGTTGGGGACATATGTAGAAAGCCAAGCTGTTGCATTGATGCTTATTATGTTATCTGAACCCTTGCAGTTCTTCAAGTACTTGAGGCAACTAGAAATTTGAATTCATTATGTAAAACTCTGGCCTCAAATTTTTAATTGCCCTGTTTTCCAGTAACAAATTGAGTACCCACCAGTATCTCTAACTGTGTGTGTGTGCTATTGTTGTAAGCTTACAACTTAAGGCACAATAGCACAATATACCCTTAAGGCGCAGTTTTTCATTACTGATATAAGTCTATATTTTAAAGTCTTCCTGATAATTTCTGACTTTTTGGTCAACTTCCAGTCAGACCTTATTGTATCATCATTATTTTACTCCATAATGTGGCTGACAAAGAGCTTCTACCAAGTGTAGGAGTCACATCAGTTCTGCCATTTCTTTCATGTTTACTTGTGCTTGTATTCTTAGTATGATTTTCAGGGCACGATTTCTTTGAATGCATCTTTTTAAGACAGGTGTCCATTTGGTAAAGATTAGTTTAGATGAAAAGCATATAACATAACCCATAAAGCCAATTGACTTGGCTGTGTAAATAGCAGTACGTTGCAATGAGCCAAATGAGAAAAGACGAGGCAACTGCATTGTTGACATCACCTCACCGTGGAACTCCCTTTCTTTCCCAGGATAACTTGCACATAATGCGTGTGAGGTGGGGATTCCCAACATACAAACTGAGTAAGGGAATCTGTGTCAATCTGTACATAAAATACTAATAAAGCTTAATTTTCTCCTCACTTAGAAAGATTGATAACTATACACAAAGTTCTAATTTTTCTTTCCATCAGGCAATGGAAGTCTTGCATACCCTCTGGGGGGCGCGCACTGTACTTTGGAGATTGCTGGAGACACTGGGAAACCAGGGCAAGTATCCGTGCAGAAGAATGAATCTGATATCTGTGAGTAGAATAGGTTGAAGGGAAACTCAATGACAGTGGCTCTCAGTTCAAGCCCTATCCACCTAAATATTGTAATTGTTACCAAGTGCTAAGTATTCTGGTCTCCACTTTGAGTGAGCCTTGCTTTCAACAAGTTCCAGGAGATGTTACTCAAAACTTCAGATATCTGGGGGGAAATGAGGCTAAACTTTAGAGAGTCAAGGGTGGAGAGAGAGAATACTAGCCATAAAGAAATGAAAGACTAGCACTAGAGTGAACCCTCCACAACTTAGAATCCAAGCATGGTGGGAGAAAGAGGTTTTGAATATTTGTTTCCTCTTGATATTGATGGAAACATAGCCTATAAAACATGTAGCTCATGAGCCACTGAATTTGACTAAATCCAGAGTTGAAGGCTACCTCCCTAGAAGTTCTCCAATACCACACTGCATTTTGGAAAACACTGGTCAGAAAGATCTGGCTTCAAACCTGGGCTTCACCTCTCACCATCTATGTGATTGGGGGCAGGTTTAAATATTTTAACTAACAAGGTCCTACTGTATAGCACAGGGAACTATATTCAATACCTTGTAATGGCCTATGATGAAAAAGAATATGAAAAAGAATATATTATATAACTGAACCAGTATGCTAACACAATGTTGTAAACTGACTACACTTCAATAAAAAGAAAAATAAACAGAAATAAATAAAAAGGAACTGTAGCCTTGCACTTCACAGACTATTACAAGATATCCACCTTAAACCTCACAGGAGCGCTTCTTAAAACCCCTGTCCTCTTTTTCTGTCACAGCCCACAGCTGTTCTGGAGCCGAGCACTCTCAAATCTCCCAAATTCTCTCCCACTCCTCAGCCTGTACTGCCTCCCTGCGCTCTCCCCATCCCTAATTTCTATGGTACAAAGTGATCTCTCTGGTTTCTGTCTACTCTCTCCTTAACCTTCAGCTGGTACTTCACTATACAGGGGATCCAGGAACTGGCCCAGCAAGCAAGAATCTTCCTCCCTGACCTCCTGCCTTTCAGTTTTAGTCTTTCTCTGCCCATTATGTTGATTTTGTACCAACACACACACACACACACACAAAAGCATAGAAATCTGGTCTTTTCGTTAGAAGGTGAGATGGTAAGACAAAATTCTTGTAAGTTTAAAATGAGTGCCAGAAACTGTGTGAAATACTTTTGCATACATTTTCTCATTTGAACATCACAGAAACCGTGTGGGATAGATCTTAGAATCCAGGACTTCTAACTCAGAACTTCAATCCTTGGGTGACTGGTGCATGCCACCCTTCTCTAAAGAAATCTAGGCATGGACACATTTTTATCACTGGTATATTAACATACATTGTTATAGTCTGCTCATTGAGGACCTTTATTGTAAAAGGTGGCCCAATATCATAAATGAACGTTTTATTATAAAAAAATGAGTTTAGAGTTGATGCTCCAATTTGAATCAAGTTTAGAAATTAAACATTTCTTCACCTGATAAAACATTGATGATGATAATGTACCAGGAGCTCATATAGACACAGAGATGAAATCCAATTAATAAAGCGAACAACATCTATTTACAAAACATCTATTACGAACTCAGTATTTTGCCAAGTGTTTTTTGATAGAAAGGTGTAATGTATGTTTGGGGTAGACCAAATGAAAGAAATATTATTGAATCAGAATGGGGTTAAATTTTCTAAATGCTGGGGGAGGCTCAACTTGTAGTTCTTACACTCAAGTCTCTCTGGATATTGGTGACTGGTGGGAGATAGCTGGCCAAGCAGGAGAGAGAGGACAAGGAACGGGAAGGGGTCCTTGGAACCTGCCTGTCGTTGGACCATCAGTGCCCCCACAGTGCTCGCCCAGGAATTGCACAGGGTCAAAGGATAATCGGTTCTTTGGCAGATGAGTACCAGGATAAAATGTATTTTACTGATTTTAAAATTCTAATCTGAGGTAGAATAACCAACTTCCTGTTGAGTGTTTATCGTATCCATGAGTGACTTCATTAATACTCCTCATTTTCTGGGCTTGGATTAGCCTGATTCCTAGGCTTTAAAATCATTGTCAGTGCCCAGTACCTCTTAAGCTGTGAAGGGAAACTGGCTGTCTTAGGGTATGCCTTCCTGTGTTTCCTGTGTTTCTTCTGAGGAACAATGCACACTGGAGAAAGATAACCTCCAGAGACAGGGTGAAATAAAGCGCTGGTCCTGACAAAGAGAAGAAAACATCCAGAAGGAGAAAAAGCTCTCATATCCGGTCTTCACTCAGCCTGACCCTGCCTCTGAGTTCTCCACCCCTTTCCCGTCCTCAGAGCATTAGGTTAATTGGTGCCTCCAGTTTGAACCAAGTCTCCCTTTAGTCCCAAAGGTCCTTCCCCACAACAGTGATGGGAAACGCTGGCTTTCTACCATTTAACATACATTTTTATCCCATTACTTAATGTCACAAAAATGGTTGACTGATTTCTCCAGTTTCTTTTTTTTTTTTTTTTAAACAGTATAATCTCCTTCAGGGAAGTAGAGTTTGCTTGTCTTAGTGTCATCAGGGTCAGCCCCAGGCGTCTCTTAGAGGAAGAGAGTAGGGCTGGATGCTGGTCGTTCCACTGTCCTTCCTGCTCTCCCAGACCCTCAGGGCCTTGAAACTGCACCCTTCTTTTTCCTTCCCCAAAGCTGGGAGTTAGAGTTTCATTTGACTTGAGAGTATTTAAATGCCAGTCCTCCTTTAGGGCCTCCTATTAGTTTTCAAGTCTCGGTAGCCCATGGCAGTATAGGGCTATGCTAATACAGATGCTTGGTTAAAACAAAACAGAAGTATCTTTCTCTGTATATAAATTGTATATGTGAATTATATATAATGATGTATAAAATATATAATAATAATATATAGTGATATATAAAGTACATGTTTAAAATATACATATAATGTTATTGTTCAACTGAGATTCCGTCATTTAAACTGAAATTTTCCATGAAGCTACCCCACCCAGAAGTAACAATCCTTTTAACTCCCAGAGAACTCTATGCTTTAAGTTCAAGTATGAGTCTAAAAACACCTTATATTTTATTATAATTATTTGAGTATATATATATACAAATATATAAAATATATGTTTGTGAATATATATACTTGTAAATAATACACAAACACACACACACATATTCTGCCTTTCTGCCCGCTGGGTTCTCAGCTTACTAAGAGTAGGTTTCTGTTAGGGGTGGGAGGAATAGCTCAGGGGTACAGCGCGTGCACAAGGTCCTGGGTTCAATCCCTAGTGCCTCCATTAAGGAGAAAAAAAAAAAAAAGAGTATGATTCTTTTGTGTTTTTCTTTACATTTCCCAGCATATAGATACTCAGCAAATATCAGTTGAATATATTAATGTCAATATAAAAGCTAGTGCAGTGATTTCAAATAGGCTTCCAAAGTGCTGGACCTCCCAGCGGGAAGCACGCCAGGATATTGATAACATTCTGGGCAGTAGTTTCTATTGCCCTGCTCCACCCTTAAGTTTGGCAAAAGCAAATGGAAGGTTTTGTTTAAGGTCTGCACTTAAACAGCATGGACTCATGATAAAGGATTAAGAAATACCAGGATGTAAGAAGGTTAATTGTAACTGCTGAATATTTGGCTTTTCCGTGTTTCATTTGTTTGCTCCATGAAGTAAGCTTTCCAAAGTCAAGCCAGATTTCTTTTCACATCAGTTCCCAGAAAACCTTACTTTATCTGAACAGTCTTTCTATACCCTATACCTAGTGGCCCTTTTTATACAGAGGCCAGAGACAGGTGCCTACTTTCTCCTTTAAAAAAAAACATTTCAATTACAAAAATATTATTTTTCTACATATAACCACTACAAAGATATTTATGCAAAAAGAAAAGAGGACAGAAAAACCACTGTTAATCCCACTAGCAAAAAACAGCCACTGTTAACATTTTAGTTTACATTCTTTGAGATTTTTTTTCTCTGACTCTATAGATGGGGCACATGTAAGCATGGCTTTGCCCCTTTCTCTGCCTCCTCAAATCCAAATGGTTACAACACATTAGTACCACGGGACTTTACCCTCTACCATAGTTGTTTGGTACATCCATGGATAAACACTGACCAAAGCAGGGTCATTCAGAATTACCTTCTCTCTGAGGATGAAGCTGTAATGTTTAAATTAGGGACTGCTGGAAATAATCTTTGACAATGTGGAATAAAAAACAGAAAACAGTTTAGTGGGAAAGAGTTGCACAAAAACAAAAAGAAAAGAGAGGCCCTGATAACATCCAAGCATCTGGTTCCAATTATTCTAAGGCTTGGAAGAACGTAAACTTCCTTTAAGTTCTATAGGTAGAGTGGATGCTGTGGTGTGCTGCCCAGATCCTCTCCATCAGGAGTAAGGTACCCATTCCCCCAGATGCTGGGAATATCTGTTGCTCATGGCTCGTAGCTGAGTCACTTCCCAGGACCTGTCTTTGGACTAAAGGAGCTGCTTGGACCAAGGTCACATACACTCTCCACACAGGAACAGCCTACATTCAGTGACTCGTTGTTATATGAGTATTAAGGCCTGGGCTCCTTGCCTCAATGCAGTGCAGCTCCAGAGCTCTGCATGCCATTGACTGTGGCATTGATTATAACTTTACAGTTCAACTTTGCCCTCTGCCCAGTCCTCCTTTTCTCACTCTCTTACAGATGTTGATTCAAAGAACACTGCTAACCTTTCTGTATGCAAATCCCTGTCTCCCTCTGTTTCCTGGGGAGCCTGACTTAAGACAGTGAGTGTGGTAGAGATGTCTAAATGTCCCACATAGTGCGTCTCCTTTCTCCCTTTGTAACATGGCTTATAACGTAGCCTTGTAACAAATCACTCCACCATTATTACTTGACCTAGAGCAAGTGGTTTCTTGGTTTTTGCAACCAAAAGGGTACTAACTAATATATTATCTCCTTATGATAAATTTCTATAAGCAAAATTAATGTTTCACAATTTAAAAATTTTTTCACATTTAAAATTTTAAAAATGTTTCAGATTTTTAGACTTTTCATCTACATTGCAACATCATCCTTCAGAAATACTGCACCACTTTACATTCTCATCAATAGTGTATAAAAGCAATCATTTCCCAGACTATGCACAACACTGATCGTATTCTTTTTTTAGTTATTTATCCAACAAATGTTTATTGAGTGCTTGCTATGTGCCGGGCTGTATCCTGAAGGCTGGGGGGCAATCCCTGCCCTCGTGAAGCTTGCATTCCATGTGTGAAAAGACAGCCAATTGCAAAATAAGTGAGTAAGTTGTATTGTACACCGGTAAGTGGTTAAGTGCTACAGGGACACATAAAACAGGGGGAAGGGGCAGGCAGTGCAGGGGGTGAGGGTGTCCATTTTAAGTACAGTGGTCAGGGACGCCGTCACTGAGACGGTGGCTTTTCAGCAAAGACCTGAAGGAGGTGAAGGATTGAGGCATGGGACTATCTCAGGGGAAGAGCATTTTTGGCAAAGGGGCAGCAAGTTCCAGAGGCTGGATCACATCTGTGTGTTCAAACAACAACAACCAGCTCAGAGGCTGGAGCAGGGAATGGCAGGGGGCAAAGGGCAGAGTGAGAGGAGATGTGGTTAATGAGGTAATGCGGGCTACTACATGGTCCTAGGGAGTGTGGCTTTCTCTAGACAAGATGGAGAGCCACTGGAGGGATGGGAGGGCATAAGTGTTCCAGCTTATGATTCAAAAGGCGCCCCCTGGATAAACAACCAGGTCCTACTGTACAGCACAGGGAACTATATTCAATAGCTTGTGATAACCTATAATGAATAATAATCTGAAAAAAATGTGAGTGGGTATATATATATATATATATATATATATGTGTGTGTGTGTGTGTGTGTGTGTGTGTATGTATATATATATATATATAACTAAATCACTATTATGTACACCAGAAACTAACACATTGTAAATCAACTATACTTCAATTAAAAAAAAAAGGCACCCTCTGGCTGCTGTGTTAAGAAAAGACTGCAGCAGTGGCCCCATCCTCAGGGGATACATAAATGCCTCAAACTGCAGATAGCACTGAACCCTATATATACTGTGTTTTCTCCTATATATACATACTTATGATAAAATTTAATTTATAAATCAGGCACATTCAGAGATTAATACTAACAATAATAAAATAGAACAATTACAACAATGTACTGTAAGAAAAGTTATGTGAATGTGGATCTGTCTCTCAAAATATCTTACTGTACAAATTTAATACTTTTTCCATCTTAACTAAGTACTTATCATGCACTGTGGCTGTAACTCTGCAGTCTGAGGTATGACAGCAAAACTAGCAGGAATTTTTTTTCTTTTTTTCCCCTCTTACCATAGATCTTAGTAACCTCAGTATATGATTTTTTTTCTTTCTTTATTAAGTTGAGAACTTTCACCTTTTCACTTAAAGGAAGCACTGTGTGAATTAGCTTCTCTTTCCCACAAGCTGAAATTGGGGCACAGAGATGCCAGTCCACTTGTCAGTGGTGCTGGAACTGGGGTGGCCACAGGGTGGATGAACCATTTCTCAGAGAAGAATGAAGCAGATGCTTAGAGAGAAGCAGAGGGGAGAGAGCAGGCAAGCTCAGAGAGATGGGGAAGGTGCTTTGGTTCCAGGTAAGGTTTTAGTTCCCAGTTCCAGACTCTCGTGTAGCCTTATTAAATCTCCTACCTCTAGGGTCCCGTTTAAATCACAAGTATTGTAATGAATTTCCCTTTAATTAAGCTGGCTTCTACTGCTTACAAATGAAAAAGCCTAGCCTGAAGCAGTAATCTTGGCAAAATACTTTGAGTACAAAACCACAAGCAGAATCCCTAAAGGAAAAGTTTTTTAAAAATCTGTCCTCATAAAAATTAAAAATATCTCTAAAAAAATTACAAACAGTATTAAATTAAAAGAATAACTCCAGATAGAGAACTACACATATTTGATAAAGAGCTACATTCTTAACATCATTGAAAATCATAACAGAAGGTAAATATGCTAATAGCAACATCAGCAAAGATCTTAAAATAGGCCACTTCCAATAGGAGTACAAACAACCAATTTATATATAAAATGTTCAAGTGCAGAACAGAGGACAATGAAATACTATTTTTGGCCTAGCAGTTAGGCAAATTCTCCTAACTGGTCTCACACCTCAATTTTGCCTTCACTATTCCTTAGTCCTTCCTTATATGTGGTTTTGCTATCCGTGGCCAACCTCAGTCCGAAAATATTAAACGGACAATTCCAGAAATAAACAATCCCCAGGTTTTAAATTGCACACCTCTCTGCGCATTGTGATGAAATCTCCGCCAGCCCGCTCTGTGCTGCTCGGTCCCGCCTGGGATGTAAACCATCCCCTGTCCAGCACATCCCGCCCATTAGTCACTCAGGAGCTGGCTCGGCTATCAGATCAACAGTTGGGATATGGCGGTGCTTGTGTTCAAATCACCCTTATCTTACTTAATAATGGCCCCAAAGTGCAGATGATGCTGGCAATTTGGATACACAAAAGAGAAGCCATAAAGTGCCCCTCAAGCTGCCCTAGTTCTTGTTTCTGTTAAGCCTGGTCCTTCAATTGATTTTAGGACTCTAAAAGCCACCCCATGCCTTCTAATACATTTCCTTTGTCTTTGAGGTAGCCAGAATAGGCTTCTGGGGCTTGTACCAAAGACCTCCATCTGCTAGGTGGCTCTTGTTTACTTCTGCCTGGTTGGCCTGCCCTCTTGTCCTGTGAACAAATCCCACCCATCCTCTAACCACTTTCCCGCTAGATACTATCGCCTCCAAACCAAGATCTACTCTTCTCATCCTTTGCGTGTATGCAACAGTAGACCCTCCCCACCCCCCACCTTTCTGGCTAGCTTTAGTTTCAGTCAGGTTTCTGTCACTTATGACCACAGTCATTGTGTGCCAATCTCCCCATTGTCTGTCCTGGACACACGTACCAAATGCCAAGCATGAAGCCTGGGTATCAGCAAGTGCTGAGTAAGTAAATCAACTCCTATGCTCCTAAAATCAAAGACATTTTTACAAATCTCTAGATGACAGAGAACCGGAAACATTGCTTTGAGCGGCACGGTGGTTAAGCATATCTCTTCTGAAGCCAGACTGTCCGGGCGTAAATCCCAGCTCTGCCGTTTATCAACTCTGTGATCTCAGGCAAGTTATAAACATCTCTGTGTCTCAGCTTCTTCAACCCTAAAATGTGGATGATAATAGGACTTAAAAAGTGGTTATGAGGATTAATTTAGTTACTTTACAAAAAGCATTTAAACATGCAAGTGTTTTTTTTTTAATTTTTGTTTTGTTTTGATGCTGATAATTTTTTGAATGATATAGTCAAGAATGAAAAAGAGTTTGATGTGCTCTCAAAGAATGATATGCTAAAACCCCGATTACTAGTTGTGGGATCTTAGATGAAATGGCTACTCTCCCTGAGAATCAGTTTATTATTATTTAACCGGGCACATCTAAAGTGCCATAGTCTGGCTCAAATAATTAGAACACAAAGTGGTTTACAGAAGTTCATCTAATAAAGACCCTGGCATGGGGTTAGCTGACCACAAGCTCATTTTGAGCTAGTAGAATGGCAAGGCTGTCATAAGACTTTCAAAGATTAGGCAGCCTTGCTGGCAGTAGTGTCAGTTAAGGAAGATTACAACCCTTGGGTCTTCGCTCAGCGCTCACCAGGTGGGAGTACACATTCAGCACTGGACAGGCTGGAGAGCGTCTGGTGGAGAATGAGGAAGAAGTGAGGGATGTAGCAACCATGTAATTTGAGGAACAGTTGAGAGCCTTCAAAATGCTTGTTCGGAATAACAGGAGGTTCAGAGAAAATGAAATAACAGACACTTAAAGCGTTGTCCTGTGGTGGAGGGATGGGACTTCATCTGATGTGCTCCAGAAGCGCTGGGCAGAAGGTCCCGGTGGTAGACCCTAGCTCAGCGAGGGGATGTGTTCTTTACCCACAAGAGCTGTCTGGTGATGGAGAGTGCTGCCTTACAAAGTGACAAGTCCTTTACCCAGAGAGGAGCTGGGTGAACATGAGTTTAAGGACATAATAACAAAGAGCCTTCAATATGGCAGGATGGGTCATCCATGATTACTCTGTTTCATTTCACATGCTGAAAAAACATGACTCTACTTTTTGTTGTTGTTGTTGTTGAGATTTTGTTTTAGATTTAAGGAAGGTCAACCAAACACAAGAATAATGGGTTGCAACTTTTGAAAAGTAGAAGCAGCTGCATATGTTGGTTGCCTTTGCCTTAAGGGGCGTGGAAAGAGCCCTGGCTGGCCCCCGGAGCAGCCTGTCCCCAGCTGGTCCTGACTTCAGGGCTGTGCCACGTGATGGGCAGTGAGTCTGCTTTCACAACTTCTGACACGCGCAGTCACAGCCTCAGAAGGACCTGGAAGAAGCCTGGCCCCAGCGTGCTGTTAAGATGAAGCCTTATGAATCCATCCACCTGAGTGTAGTTTTTCATTTCAGTCACATCCATCTCAGCCGTGGAGGCCTAGAAGATGGAGTTAATAGTACAAATCCTGTCTGCAAGTACATTTCTTTCTGAAGAAAGAGTTGCCAGAATGTTTGCTCACAGAACAACCACTGGCTAGTGAAGCCCATGCTAAGTAAACACGAGGGGATTTAATGAATCAGGGGGCCAGAATTACTCTGTTTACTCCACAGTGAAAGTGGTTTACTTTTTCCTTAAAAAACAAAACAAAACAAAACAAAAACTAATTTTCTTCCATGCAAATACTGCTCTATCTACATGCTGCTTTTTAAAAAAGAAAAATTATAGGAAGATAGTATATTAAAAGACTATTGTTTAAAAATCTATTTCTTGTACATTGTAGATTCAAACTCAAAAAGCAATGAGCAACAGCCCAAGGACACTTTGATATATCTTTTGTAGGAAGAAAAGTAGTAGGAAGAAAAGTAAATATCTTGTAATACAGAAATTCTTAAATGCCCTTGTTTATCCAAAGAGAAGCGGCAAGAGGTGTCAGTCAGTGAATCATTTTAACTCTTTGGGTCTCTATCATTGCTTTCCCTGGAAATTTTTTATTTGTTTGGGGGTTGGTTTTTTTCCTGATTATCAAAGCAATGTATAATCATCATTTACAAATCTGAAATATATGGAAAGTTGTGAAAAACTTTCTAGGTTCAGAAAAATGAATATAAAAACAAAAACAAAAAAATGCACATTTTAGGTGGTTGGTTTTACATTTACTAAATGTGCCTGAGCGGGCCACACTCACAACACTTCTGACACCAAATGTGTTGGATGTTTTTCTCCACCAACTGGTTCTTCTATTCTCCAGACACCAACTGGGCGTAGTACAATTCAGTTCAATTCTGACCCTAACTATCTGGAGTTAGCATGCAGACCCCTGTAGGACTGCCCAGTCAAAAGTCCCAGACTATCTGTCACCTGTTCTTCTGATTAACCAACTGGCTATTAATAGGGGGTTCTCATGACCCTCTTCCTCAGGTTTATTAGTTTGGTAGAATGGCTCACAGAACTCAGGAAGGCGCTTTACTTACTATTACTGGTTTATTATAAGGATACAACTCGAGAACAGCCAAGAGATGCACAGGGCAAAGTATGACACAGAGCTCCCACGCCCTCTCTGGGCAGGCCACCCTCTCAGCACTTTGGTGTTCTCATCAACCTGGAAGCTCTCCAAACCTGTGGTTTAGGGGTTTTCACGAAGGTTTAATTATGTAGGCAAGATTGTGAAGTCATTGACCACTGATGATTGAATTCACTCTCCAGCCTCTTTCCCTTCCCCAGTCAGGGGTGTGGAGGTTGGCAGAGCTGAAAGTTCCAACCCTTTACTCATGCCTTGGAGACCAGCTCCATCCAGAAGCCATCTAGGGGCCTCCAGATACCAGCCACCTCATGAGCATACAAAAGACACATCACTCCCCAGAGGTTCCCAGGGTTTTAGGAACTGTGTGTCAGGAACTGGGGACAAAGACCAAATGTACATTTCTTATTATGCAACAGTGCTCCTTTTAAAAATATTTAAAATGCTCTAATAGTAGGTGTTGACTGGTTAATCTTCTGAGGATCTCAAAACAATTTGTCAATATCCCTTCTCTGACCGTAAAAGGGCATAGTGAATCTTCCAGATTTTAAAAGCATGCTGATCCTTTCAAACTCTTTGGATCCTCACACTGGTTCATTCCCTGGTAAGTAGTCTCAAAGAGGCAATGTGCTGATCCAATCTATGCTTATAACTTTGGTGACCCTTTTGCTGGAAACAGATTCTGGATTAAAGGCTTCCGGGCCAAATGACAGAATGGCAGAACTTAAAGACCATCAGCTAAGTACCTGGTTGATTCATTTTAGTTAAAGTTGTTCTGCTAATGGGCTTTCCTTCTCTGTGTGGTTACAAATACCAGGCAGCTTAACTAACACTTACTGGCAACCCCCGAGCCTGGGTGGCGTTCTCTAAGTGTGGTCCTGGCGAGCAGCATCAGCACCACCTGGGAACTTGTTAGAAATACAAATTCTCAGCCCACCTCACACCTACGGAATCAGGAATCTGGGGTGGGGCCCAGCAATCTGCGTTTTAACAAGGCCTCCAGGGGATTCTGATCGATGTTAAAGTTTGAGAACCTCTGCCTTAGGTGCTCCCCCATGGAGAACTGGCTCTAATTGACTCTCAACTACAATCACATGTGTATCTGGAGCTGGGTGGCAGTTACATGGGGACATAAATTCATAAAAACTCTCCAAGTTCTACACTTAAGATGTGTGGTTTTAATTAGACCTAGATGTTTGTTTTTTATCACAGCCAATTGTATTTCTAAGAAAGCTGATTGGGAAAGCTGGCTTGTCTCTGTGAACGAGGGTGGTCAGACCCAGGGACCTTGGCCAGAGTTAGTGTTCTCTAACCAGTGGTCTCTAGATGGGCATTCCACAGTACCGACAGCCAAGGTGGCCCGTTTTCAGGGACCCCAAGGGATTTACTGACATCTTTTGGCCGTGAACGAATCCCCAAATGACAACCTAAACTTGTTCCGTATCATCTTGGGTATGTCTCCCAGCTGTGGGGCACAGACACAGGAAGCCCCGACGTGACACCTGGCAGCTGGTTTGGTCTTCCAAGCTGGGGAACGGAAGCAGCAGAAATCTAGGAAACAGGGATAAGACTCAGCTGATCCGGGCTCTGTATATATACAAGATTTGAGTAAGAGAGAAGTCACAGCCAAAAAACCATGAATCACACAAACAGCGAGAACAGACCTGCTCAGAACAGCCTCTCTTCTGCTGACAGGTCCTCCGAAGAGCGTAAGAAACAGGGAGGAAGGAGATGGGTCAGGAAGGGCCCTGCAGCGCCACAGCCTCTAGCCGGCGTCTGTCCTCTGTCCCGGCCATCAGGGTAAGGCGCAGACCCCTGAGAGCCACAGGGGCAGCTCTGCACCCAGTCTCAGAACCACAGAAATTCTCTGCTTCAAGCCTGAGGCGCCTTGTGCATCCTGAAATGAAAAACATCCAGCTTCCAGCCCCAATCCCGACCTACCAAGAACTGCCTTCTGAATAACCGCCCCTCCTCCACCCTTATTTGGGAAACTCACGCTAGAGTTCGCAGGTGGGCCCACTTGTGCTAATCCCCGCACTGCCGGGCGGTGCGAGCCTGGCGCGGTGAAGTTGAAGAAAAGCCGCGCCCGCAGGTGGACCCGGAGGCTAGACCTCGCTGCGCGCATGCGCACAGCTGCCAGCCGCGCGCGCCCGCCGACTTCCTCAGGGTTGTGTCTGCGGTCAGAGACCTGGGGAGTTATGCCAAATCAGAATTTTTTCATCCAAGTGCTCCCAACAAGGTATTTTTCAGTGAAATGCCCAGTGAAATGGAAACAAATTTTAAAATCACTCCTATTTAAATCAGTGAAATTTCCCTTCATTTCTCAGACCCTTTCAGGCTGGGAAGCAGGTCTCTGCATTTCGGGTTCCAGCTCCTATTCATTTTGTTTCTGATGCTTCCAGTTGCATAGTTTCCCTTTGGTGGGTGCTTGTTAGTTTCTTTGCCTACTCAGCATCCAAACTTCATTTTTATATTGGGAGAGTCTTCCATTGCGTAAGTCTTGGTGAGGAGAGGCCTCCCTCCCACTACAGAACCTGAAGGGGACCCCTATCTCCATCCCCTGGGGGTTAGCATGGGCCGCTGGGGACCTGAGCTCAGCCAATTAGATGTTGCCACCTGCGGCTTTAACTCTTGAGCGATGTTGCAAAGGTGAAGGGACCACTGAGAAATTATTTACTGGGACAAGAGTGCAGTCTGAGCAAGTGTCCAGGGGTAACAACCAGTGGCAGCTTCCCAGCCACATTGTCCTAAGATGTGATCTTGTCAGCTAACTAGTCAGGGCTAGTTTCTGTTCTCGGTCCCCTCTCCCCTTGTATGAGGTTTGGGCTCCTTTTCCCAGATCCCAGGGACAGCAGTCATTGCTGCCAGGGCAGGCCCTACCACCCAGGACCTCAACCCTGCTGCCGGGGGCGCTGAACCTGATTGGCAGGAGCTGGCTTTCCTGGTGACTCCCAAACACCTTCTGTTTGTCTGCTGAGAGCCAGTGTTCAGCTTATTTTTGGGAGGTTTTATTCCAGGCATAACTGTTTTCAGGCAATTCAGAGATACTTCTCTTTGTGTGAAAGCAGCACTTTTGGCAACACAGGTTGTGCAAGAGGGCTGCCGTAGCAAATTCCCAGAGGCTGGGTGGCTTAAAGCAACAGAAGTGTCTTCTCTCACAGTTCTGGGGGCCAGAACTGAAACAAGCTATGGGAGCTCTGAGGGGGGCCCTGTTGCCTGCCTCTCCCTTGGCTTCTGGGGTTACTGCTGTGATCTTTGGCATTCCTGGGCTGCGTCACTCCACTGGCTCATCCTTACCAGCCTCCCTCTCTGTGTCTCTGTGTCTTCTCCTTTTCTATCACTGTTAAAAGGGAAGGTTTGGAGAAAACAATGTGAAATGAAGATGGCCATCTCCAAGCCAAGGAGAGAAGCCCGGAACAGATTCTCCCTCACAGCCCTTGGAAGGAACCTACCTGGCTAACATCTTGATTTCAGACTTCCAGCCTCCACAACTGGGAGACAATACATTTTGTTATTTAAGCCACTCAGTTGGTGGTGACTTGTTACAGCAGCCCTAGCAAATAAATACAGATGCCATCCCCAAACTCTCCTAGGGCCTTCCCAGCAGTCACTGCCTTCCTTATTATTGGACAGAATTTAGCCATCACTAAACTCTTCACTGGCAAAGGGCCTGGGATTACAGTGATTGATTTAGGTTGGGGCCAGAGTTCCCTGAAGCACATGCATGCCTGCTTCCTTAACAGAGTCAGGACTGAAGGAACAAAGAAGAGGGGCCGGAACACTAGTGGGTAGACGATGCCAGTATCTGCTGAACCACCTGAGGGCTCTGTTCTAATGACTTGCTCAGAATGCTGGCTTCTGTATTGTTCTCATCACTCAGGTTCCATTGGGTCTTGAGGAATACACACACAGAGATTACTTTCATTAATGAAAAATTTAGTAAGGATACCCCAGAACATAACTAGAAGAGGAATTTAGCATTTTAGGAAAGAACTCAATGGGCACAGAGAGAAGGGATCACTCCCTTCTACTGTATCCTGAGCTGTTTGATAATATCCAGAAATATTCAGCAAAAACAAACTCTCACAACCAATATTTGAAATTAATTAGCTTTCAAACTTTATTTCTTACTGCTCCAAAATACTTTTGACCCCCAATCTCCCAAACAAATGAGGAAAAAGCAACAATAAGGTGAACAGCAGTTATGAGAGTCCCCTTCCAACTATGTCCAGGACAGTGGCCAGCAGGTTCGCTGTTACCAGTCACCCCAAGGGACAAAGCAGGAAAGCAAAGGCAGCTCCAGAGGAACGTGTGACGTGGGGGTTTTTCCATGGCTTGTCGGTTCTGTGCCTAGACTCTCCTCTCACTCGTTCCTAAATTCCTCTCTCCTAAGCCCCAGTCTCTGCCAAGTTTACTAAGTTTCTTTGGCACGAGTATTCCCGCTTTCAGGGGAAGTGCCTACTTCCATCCTCCCCTTCCCAGGGGACATTTGGCAATGAAGAAGGATGGCCTAGTCCCTAAGCTGTCATCCTGTCTTTGCTGGTATCCCCTGAGGTCCTGTCCCTCTAGTGGGCTAGAGTCACCTGGCCTGTGGTCACTGAATATGGATGTTGGTGAGTCTTCCCTCAAGGTTTTCTGAGACCCCATTGCTCTGATCCTACATCTCTTTTAGGCTCCCAAGTCTCTCAGTGCTCCTTGCCCCTCCTTTGGAGTCCAGGAACTCTTAGCTGCATTCTCTGCCCCATTCTGGAGGGTCCAGGCCTCTGGGAAGCTGCCGTGGGAAACACATACATCTAAACAGCTCTCTCATCCACTGCTAATCCCCGTCCTGGTATCATTCCAAACACAGGGCATCTCTAGGAGAATTGTAACTTTCTTTGCCATGTACTGGAAGACAGGAAACAAGTCCATCTGCTTTGAGTTTCTCCTCACCTATCTACTGGTCATCGTCACTCCCTTATATCAGAATGTCAGCCCCCAAGTAGGGGTCAAGGAACAGGCTCTCACATGTGCTAAGTACACATGTCCCCAAATATTCCCAAGCTTCTCCTCAACTCAGGAGACACGACCTGTATGTCACATTCTGCAGTTTCTCACCTCAGGGGTTCTCAGTACATTCTATAGCTAATTTTCCAGGCTTAACTCTCAGCATTTGGAGGTGTAGCAAGAATCCTTGTCTCATTCAAGCACTTAGTTCTTGCAATAGAAAGCCAGCCTCTCATTAGTGTTTTTTTCCCCTACCACCGGCTTTAAAACATCTTTTTAGAAAGTCAAAATTGAGCTCTAACTTCTTTGTTCTAAACTGTGTCTATCGTTCCTCTGTAGGTCACACACCTAGAAAACTATTACTGCTTTAATGGTTAGCGTGAGAGAAGTAGGGTAAAGAAATGAAGATTGTATAATTTAGCATTAAAACATTAGCCCGTTATAGAATCCTAGCTCTGCTACTTTCTGTGTGACCTTGGGAAAATTATTTATCTCCTCAGAGCCTCAGTGTTTCCATTTGCAAAATAGACAAATACGACCTGATCCATGAATTTGTTGTGAGAATTAGATGAGATGATTCATTTAAAATGTTCAGTGTAAAACTTAGCACCTAGTTCTTGCTTTTGTAGACACATACTTACACCTCAATTCCATTTTGTAACAAGGCAGAGTATAAAAGAACAGTTATAAGGATGTACTATGTATTTTGAACAACAATGAGGTAGTGGTATGCGTGGCAAGCACTAACAAGTTGCAGACTCCTTCAGTCCACCAGAAAACTAAGCCATCGGAGTGGGTTAAACCCCCAGAGTTGAAGGCCATCTCCAAGGCACACCAACACTTAAAGGGCAAACATACAAAGAGAAAAGATGGAAATGAGAGAGTGGTGGGGGACCAGGAGAGTGTGATGTCATCGAAGTCAAGGGACAAAATCACTTCAGTAAGGGAGGAATGGCTACTTGAGGTAAATGCTGCCAAGAAGCCCCAAGAGCCCCGATTCCATTTGGTTGAGGAATAAATGGCGGATAAAGAACTGGGGACAGCAAGTGCAGACAACCTTTAAAGAAGGAAAAGAGGGCTAAAGGTAGAGGTGGACACTGAACAGGTTCGAGGTTTATCTGCTTTTAGGGCAGGAGAGCCATCCCACTTTAATGAAGCTGGGAATGCGTCAGCAGGGAGGGAGGCGCCTGGAGACAGGATGGCAGAGCGAGGACCACCCTGAGGAGGCCTGAGGAGAGATGCCAAGATTCAGGTGGAAGCATTAGGCCCAGGCTCAGCGCAGGAGAGGACACCTCTCCTATCCTAACAGGACGGGAGTCTGTAGCTTCAGTGGCAGGAAGCTGAGTGAGTTCCCATCTGATGGCCCCTCTTTCCCCTGAGAAGTCATAGGCAGAACACCTTCAGAAGGATGGGCTGATGGATAAAGGCTTTAGTGGAGGGGACTCTTGGGGCTACACAGAAGGGACACCGCAGGGCTCACAGATACATCCAGTGAAACAAACGATCATGGCATGCTAGTTTTGAAAATAAAAATTTGAAATTTGGGAAGGATATTTTTCTGGGCTTCAAAGTAGAAACATCCCATTGGCCATGTAACCACAACAGAACACATGCATTAAGAAAGGAGTATTCAGTGATAATTGGTGCAACAGGATTTTCTCTGCCCAACTTTTTACAGTTATAGCCCCCCAAACCCAACTTTGGAAACCCCTTAATATTTTAATATTAAACTAAAGTTACCTGGTAAAATAAACTGATAGTGAATTGATTCCAAATTTTCTACAAGGAACTTGTGTTCTCCTCACTTTTAAAATATTTTCAACTACCACTAGGTGGTGTTTTGTTCAGTTAATTCAAGAGTAAAATTTCTTTTGATTCCTGTTTCGGAAGGAAATGTACTGAAAAGTAAACAAGCTACCAACTGCATTTCAGTCCTAATATTTACTTTCCAACTAATTCCAATTTTCTAGACCAATTATGGTATAAATGAAACCTTTGCTTTTCTCAATACACACTGTCCTGCTTGTCCTTAAAGGAAGTGGAAATGAGTAGGTCTTTCTTTTTGTCCCCTTTAGCCCCAGGGAAGGGAGTGATGCAGAAGGCAAGTCCTGTATGAGAGAGAAACACGAATATTCGCCTGACTGAGAAATCACTTTGTATTTACAATCCTTGTACCTTTTTAATAAAAATTAAATTTTCATATTTAAAAAAATCAGATTTCCCTTTAAAGATACTTACTAGCCTTTTCAGTCCCATTTAATAGTGCCTATCATTCCTAGACATGCCACATCTTCTGCAAATTCATTACTAAAGACACTTTGTTAAAAACTGAACTTGTCAATCTCTTGTGAAGGCACTCCAAGCTGTTAGAACAACTATTTAAGTAGAATAAACACATTTTTCTTTCTCATTAGAAATGGTGAAATAGGATTTTAGGTACCAACCTGAAGCCTTGCTTTCCCTCTATGTCTGTCCTGGGTTTGAACCCTAAGCCTGCTACTCACCAGCCCTACGACCTTGGACAAGCCTCCTGACCTCTCTGTACCTTGGCTTTCTCACCTGTAATACCAATATCTGCCCTGCCCCACCTCTCGAGTTCTTAGGGTGAACAGATTTTTTTTTAAATGTTATAAAGTTTTTGGTGCAGGATGCTTGATAAATAGCAGATATTAAGTACAAGTGCGTTCTTCCTTTCAGATTCATTGGTCTTTCCACCTGAACATTGAGTAACATACAGCAGTTGTGCAGGACATCTGCTCACTGTGCTCCCTCCCCCAACCCAGGCCCAGTGTCTCCCCACCTCCATCTTGTTGTGTGTCCCCGGGGTTGACTTGTGTAGACTCGATGAACAGGTTCCTTTGTCGTCTGGCTGCTGGTTGAGTTTGGCCAGTGGACAGAAGATTGGTGGGAGGGTGGAGAAAGAGGTGGGGATGTTTGTTGGTCCAGGTCCCTTCCTATGGGGGCCTGTGGGCTGGCTGCAGCCCTCTGCACACAGCTCTCTCTTCCTCTGGAACTTCCTTGGTAGCTACTCACTCTCACTCTCCGTGCCCTTGCTTTGACCCACCCCAGTCAGTCAGCTTCTAGGATCCTTAGACCTTCCTCTTTGTACATAGTCCCTTTAGTAAATTCTCACATTACCTAATTTAAGTGTGCTGTCTTTTTCCTGCTGGGTCTCTGTGATCCAGGATTTCTGCTCATTTGGAGGCCACTACAGGGAGTATCCTTGGGCTCTTTATTACTTGGGGCTTCTGTGTTTCTCCAGAAATCGTGATGAAACTTGGACTGAACCCAAATTCAAGGATCTGTGTGAATTGGGAAGCCTCCCCAGTCCTTCCCCCAACTAGGTTCTGCTGCTTTCTGTGCTCCTGAGTCCAAATCTCCTTGGTGCAGCTGTGCATCAGACCCAGATTCCTTCTCCGTGGTCTTAAGAAACTCCAAACATATTCAACATTGTGTGATGCTCTGTGATTTTGCTGAAGAGTCGGGGTGACACAGCAGGGACCCCATAGTATCACACCCAGATTTCAGCTATCATTACTGTCTCCCAACACCTGACCCCTCCCAAATGGGCCCCCATGATCTCTCATCTCACGTCATCCATCTCCCACGCTCCCAGCGTTTCTCTGATTGGAGCACCCATGACAGCTCTGTCTGCTTTCCCCAGTCCTTTCTTCTGGAATTCCAGGACACAGAGTCATCTCATCTTGTGACCCTTGGGGAAGAAAAGCAGACTCAACAAAGTCCTGAGGTCACCCAGTGGGCTCCACACTTAGGCTAACTCCTTCCCTAACGCTACTGACAGATAAACCCCTAAGATCCCACAGCAGATATTGGAAGAGCGGACAGTTTGGGAGCAGTTGGCAAGAAACAAACCAAAGCACCCAGGGAGCCGAGTGTTTACCCCACGACGCTACTTGATGGCCACAAGCTTGGTGGACTTGGCTTTCCCCTCTGTGCACCCAGTAGCCACTTTTACACAGTTTAAAGGAGCTCCTCTAAATCAATGATTAAATATCACCACCACCACTCCCCGAAATAAACAAAGAACAAAATCTGGCTATAGGAGGGGCCCCAGCCCAGGGCTGTGGATACTTAGCCCAGGGACTCTTCCTCTTGGAGCAGGAGGTGGGCTGGTGGTGAGGTCCTGGGCCTGGAGCCTCTTTGGCTGGGTGATGGCAGGTTACTGCAGGCTTAGAGCTCACAGGCCCAGCCAACTGCCAGTGACAACTGCATCTGGTTAAGGGTCCGAACATGGCTGAAGCAGTGTGGGAGCTGAGAGGCTGAGAGGATGCTCTGCTGGTCACTGGCTGCCTCAGCTCCTGCTGGACAGTGCTCTCAGGCTGCTGCCCTCCCTGCCCTGGCTTTGCCTCAGTCACCCGCAGTGAAAGCTGAGGTCAGGTGGGAACATTTAAACAGGCTTAATGAGATCCGCACGTTGTTAGAACTTGGAGCTGAGGCCCCTGGTTGCCCGATGAATTCACAGGTGTAGGTAGTGTGCTGCGGGAGGGGCACAGTTTTCTCTAACACTGCGAGGGTCTCTGGCCCAATGAGTGGAGTTTGATAGTAATGCTTGCTACAAGTTAAAAAAAAAAAAAGAGAGAGAGAGAGAGAGAGACTTAATGAGACTTTCCTGAGGGTCCAAGGATGGTGGAAAAAGTACCACACAGAGGGGGAAAAGGCACAAAGCAACAACAGCAAAAGCCTTACTTCTACTCAGGCCCAGACCTTCCAGGGCCACTAACCTGGAGCCCCTTCCTCACTCTCAGCCCACCCAAGGGAGGAGTAGTTCACGCCAGGCATCTCCATCCAGGCCCTGGAGTGCACCTCCCATTTCCTGGGACGCGTCTCACTCCAGCCCAAAGCCTTGTCTCTGCGGGGGCTGAGCTGTTCCTAGAGTGACTGACAGTGGAAACATTCATCTCATCAATGGAAAACCCAGTCTCCTCACAGAGCCTTCATAGATGCAAATGAATAATTACCCAATAATTACAAGTAGATTTCTCAAATTCTGGGCTGTTTTATCTAATATAAGAGTATGTTTGGAATATCAAAAGCTGATTTGAATTTGGGTGTTGTAACAGCCTAAGTCCAATTCCTTTTCAGTCTCTAAGAATTCAAAATTCTTGGGATCTAGTTTATCCAGGGTTCACTTTATTATAACATATTTTGGTGATGTTCAGAATAGAAGGCTTGTTTATATATTATATATATGTGTATATATATATAATATATATATTTTACCATTTTGAATGTTTCTGTCTCATTTAATACTTTAGATTTGAATATTCCTCAACCCCCAATTTTATTAGTTTGCATTTCCCTAATGTATTTTTTTTGTCTCTTTTTCAGCCTTTCTCTCTTTCTGTTTTATACGTATCTGTTGTACAGAGAATACAATTGGAGGTTGGTTGCTCTTTCACTCAACTTTATTATGTGGTATTGTTGGTTTTCCCTCTCACTCAATTTCACAATTTCTGCTGAATTAATATTTTTCTGCATTAATGCAGGTGACTCGGTGACTTCAGGGCCTCAGGCCCTTTTAATTTTATTCCTCCACCACCTGTACGTTGTGAACCTCATCTGTGGGGTCACCGTGGCTCAGCTCCACGTGGACATCGCAGCCAGGGGAAAGGGAAAAAAGGAAGGGCGTGACCCGGGAGTCGCACACGTGAATTCCATTCACTGGATGAGCCTGAGCGCCGCCACGTGCCGCCGCCACGTGCCGCCGCCACGTGCCGCCGCCACGTGCCGCCGCCACGTGCCGCCGCCACGTGCCGCCGCCACGTGCCGCCGCCACGTGCCGCCGCCACGTGCCGCCGCCACGTGCCGCCGCCACGTGCCGCCGCCACGTGCCGCCGCCACGTGCCGCGGGGCAGCAAGGCGGTCTGGGAGACGCCGGTGAGCGGAGAGAGCGCCTGTTTCTCAGATCTGCCTCCTCGCTTCTAAACTCGTTTTTGATGCTGGGGTCGGGACTCTGCAAACTACACTTCTTTGTCAGCAGACTTTGTGGTGCGTTCCAGCAGGGGGATTCCGTCGAGGGAAGCTGGAAGGTAGGAGAGGGGGTGCTGCTTCCTTTTTTGCTGGCTCCCCTTTTCGTGTCACCCCAGGAATTGGTCCCCATCTCCCAGAACCGAGGTGTGGGTCGCAGCTCTGGGGGACCCTTTCTCAACCTCTAGGCCCTACAGCTTCGGTCTCTCCTCTTTGTTCCCCCAGCCCTAGGAGTTGGGGCAGTTTCCTGAAGTCATTACCTCTGTTTTCCTTCCCTGAGTGCTTTTGTTTTTTAAGAAAAAATATGTATGTAGGATACATTCTGGATTCCTGGGTGTTCAGAGATGTGTCTTGTAGTGAATGGGTACACACGTCACCTTTGTCATGTGATACAGACTTAAGATAGTTTCATTGGCGAAAAAGAAAACCTTACAAACAGAAGGAGCGCAGGGCACCAGTGCCCTGAGCTCTCATTGTTTCACCGAAGGGTGGCCTTGGGGCAGCCTAGTGGGCGGGGCGCCTGGACTGGTTTCCAGGAGGGGAGGCCTGCAGTGCTTATGTATTTATAGGCAAGACGGGAGGAAGTGGGGACACTTGGTGGATGTAATTGTGAGGTCTCCCGGTGGAGGAGGCTGAGAAAGAGCCTCCAGAACTCAGCCTTTGGCTGTAAGCTGCTTTCCGCTGGGCTGGCTCAGACCCGCTGAAGGGGCTGCTTTTTCAGCCACTGCAAGAGCTGAGGGCATGAACCTGCAGGGCCGCTGGGTGTTTATCTCCTCAGTGACATTTGCACTAACGTATCTGAGATCATGTGGCTGCATGTGCGGTTCTAGGGTCAGAACACCGTGAAAGTGACTCTTAGATACTAGCTGGAGTTTCTTGTGTCCTTGAGAACTGTATGAGATCAACTTAAACCGGAATTTTACATCCTGTGCGTTTCCAGAGCCATACCCAAGATTTCTTCAGATGCCGGGAGGGTTTGTGTCGCATAGTGGTTAAGAGAACCGGCTCACGACCTAAACTGCCTGTGTTTAAATTCTGACTCTCTTGCTTGTGTGACCATGTGACCTTGGTTACTTAGACTTGGATCGCCTTATCTGTAAGACAGGAACATAGCACATCAACTGTGCCGACCAGATCTCTCCAGTTCTCCTCTTCTGGCCCCTTGTGCCTGGGTGAAGCTATGTGACCAGTTCTTGGTCGTGTGTAGCGATGGTATCTGTGATCTCGGGAATTGCTGATTTAAGACCCTCAAGAGCTCCCTCCCCATCCCCTCCTACTTTGGCGTGGTGATAAGCAATGTTTAAGATGACAAGAATTGTTCAGTTTGCACACACAAGTGAAAGGGAATAGAGAGCACCTTAAAATTTAAGGCCTTAGAGGTATGCCTGCCTTCCTGAGATCTGGGGACAGAGTACAAAGAGAGGTATATATACAGTTGTCTAGATATTTGAAATTTATAAACAGAGGTAAAAAAATATTGAAAATCATGTAAAGCTGTTTTTGTAATGACTGAGAGTCAACAAATGTCACAGATGACTAATAATTACTGCATGTATTTTAGGTGTTCTTCGGTGGGTCAATAATATTTACATGTGTAGGAAAATTGACACAAAATTTATGACATTTGATATAATTTTTATTTTAATAAAATCACTAATTATGTGGATATAATAAGATTTTACATTACTTCTGTTCTCTTGACAGTAGTGATATAAAGGGTTAAAAGTAAAGTAATTATGGGCATTTGACATTACTGGGAAATGATACTTTATTGTGCGAGAGTCTGCCGAATTCACGTTGAGAGAAAAGATTTAACAAGTTAGTCTTTTTCTTTCCTAAGCACTTCCATTCCTCCAGTCCTCCACCCACTCTAAACTAGTGCCCATCTCTGACATCCGCAGTGATAGCCTGCGAGAGTTCATGACTCTCTGATGTAGTTACTTTGTTGTGATGACATATGAAAGAGGTGTGAAGTGTATTCCTGGAGCCTGAATGGTGTAAGTTATGAGAGCAGCTGTTTAGGGCTATGAGTTATGCTGTGCCAGGGCTGAGTATCAGATGGTAAGTGACAGAGGGACTCTCTGAAGAATGGAGCGGAGGGAAGTAGCCCCTCTTGTTGAGGTCTGAGAGGACTAGAGTGGCAGAGTTGGAGAAGCCACCTGCTCTTAAACTCTAAGGGACATTAAGAAAGGGTGTAATTGTTAAAGGCCAATCAATAATAAACCCAGCAACAAAGAATTGAGTCTTCTCACTTATGTCTGGTGGCTCAAACTGCCATGATGAGAGAGAAAGAGAGAGAGAGGTCTGGGAGTGAGACATTAATGTTGTAAACTAGACTTAATATCTTTGGAAAGATCTGAATAGGCTGGGTGTGCCTACTGGCTTATGACACCGACTTGAAGCAAATAGATCATAAGCCAGCTGAGATTTTGAGAAAGCTATATTGCAGAAGAATCCATGAACCTTGGCTAAAAAGATTTTCACAGTTTGAAACAATCTCTGGGCTCCAAATTTGGCACAGGCAGGAAGTAGGCTGTGAAATCTTAAGACTCCCAAGGAGGACGTAATCTCCAACACTCACCACGATGTGGCCAAGGAGAATAATGGACATGCAGGAACCTCCAGAAAGGTGATCCAGGGGCAACAAAGGATAGAGGAATCCTACCAACAAGTGGAATGAGGTCTAATCAAGGAAATTCCCCAGCTGCAGAAAAGAGAAGAATCCTCACAGTGCCTGCCCATCTGATTTAGTTACTGCTGCAGACCACTGAATGCTGCGTGTCCTCTGTCAGTCTTTTTCTGGAGGGGGATGTTTCTGTTGTGGTTGTCCTCTCCTTGACTTGTAATGGCACAGTGGGAGTGTTGGGGGTCTGAGAGAAGGTTAACACGTCCATCAGTTTCTGTGGTGCTGGGTCACACGGAGCCACATCCATATCTGATAGGGCTGTGCCAGTTCAGCCCTGGACTCACCTCTGGACTCTGAACTGGATGCAGTAATTTGCTGGGACTAGAGTTTTTCTTCCTTTGGGAGATGAAAGTATGTTCAGTGTGGGAAGAAGAGTGTGCTCAATATTTGGTGACCAAAGGGGTGGACTGTTGTAGAGATGACCACCTTCTATTGAAAAGTGTGCTCTATCTCCACAGCGTAGAGATATTGCTGGAAAGATGTACAGTCAGTTCTTCTGCCAAGGACTGGAGTTTTACTGGAGTCGTGCTTTCCTGGCTCTGGCTTTATGATGGGAGCCCAGTGCAATCTCTCACTGCCAAGGACGTCTAACTTCAAATCCAACTCTCTGCTGTGGGCATCCTCTTTCTTTATGGCACTCCTCTTGCTTTATAGCTCAGCTATGTATTGAAATATTTTAAATATTATATGTAACATTTTAATGTATTTTTCTGTCCTCATTAGCTGTATCTGTGATCTTGAAGTTCTCCTAAACAATAGCAAACATACTAAAAGAAAATTCCAAACTTCCAAGAAAAAATGTTGAATTAAATCACTGGGAAAGCAGAAGCATTAATTTGATTTTTCTTTTAAAATATGTTTATCTTATCCTGTGCATCTTTTTACAGTTGTAATTGGACTGTAAATTATGATTTTAATGTTTGCATAATATTCATTAGGTTCCATACAATATTTTTGTAGTGAATTTCCTAGTGGTTTCTGCTTGCTATTCATCAAGTAGAACATAAATATAATACACTAATTTACAGTTAGATACATCTGACCTTAAGAGCTTAAAGTTAAAATTTTAAATTCCTAACTAACTTTCCTTCTAAATAGAATTTTCCTAATAGACTTTCCATTTGGGAAAATACAATGTTTGTTCTTCTAGTTTCAGAAAGAGGTTCTGCTATATATTAAAGATAAGTTGCTTAAGTTGGGTCCATTTTGGTTTCTCTTGAAGGAGTATGATGTATGATGTATGATGTATGATGTATTACGTATTACTATATCAATGTTTTTTCTCTGTCCAAAAGAGTGTTTGTGTTTCACTCAGATGGAAGACATAGAATCTCAGAAGCATACTGAATGTGGGAAAACTGATCAGCAGTGGCATGTCAGGGTGTAAAATCACTGGCTACTTGTTTCAAACACTGTCCAGCTGAATCTGCTTTTGGTGTAAATATTTGCCTGTATTTAAGATGATGAATAGCCTCAAGAGAAGTAACACACAGGGACTGGGATTTGGTCATGGAGTTTTAAAAGGCAGGTTGTTAATACTGGTAGTGAGCCACTCAAAAAAGTTCAATGTAATTTCAGTAAAATGATTTTTTCCCTGATATTTATTTATTGAAGTATAGTCAGTTACAATATGTCAAGTTCTGGTGTATAGCACAATGTCCTAGTCATATATATATATATATATATATACATATATATATATTTATTCACTTTCATATTCTTTTAAAATGATGTTTTTATGTAATATTTTTATTTTAAATTATGACACATTTATAGAAAATTAGACATGAGAAGTGAAACTGCTGAGTGTTAGGACGTCACCAGCTTTATAAAGTGTTATAAGGTTGCTCTTCAAAGTCATGGCACCAATATATGCTCCACCAGCAACAGAAATGTTCTTACATCTTCTCCCAGTGGTTGGCCACATCTGATTTATTTTTCCAATCTGATGACAAATGTTTATATCATTTTGTTTTTATGTACATTTCTCTGATTATTATTGGGTTGAATCTTTTTAAACATACTGTATTTGTTTGCTGTTTGGGTTTCCTTTTGTTTGTCTATTTTTTTTTTTTGTCCTTGTCTGTTTTGTTCATTATTATATTTGTTTTTTCATATTAATTTATAGTTTATAGAAGTTATTTAAAGAGGATGTTATTTATACCCCTTTTTTTAGTAGTTGCCCCAGAATTTATAGCATTCATATTTACCTAATCACACTGTATCTTTAAACAAGATCATACTACTTCATATTATGTATAAGAACCTTACAACAGTATTATTTCAGTGTCTCCTTCCATCTTTTATGCTGCTGTGGTCATATATATTATTTTTGAATATGCCATAAACTTATAATGCATTGTTATTATCTTTATACAGTAAATGATCTTTTAGAGTGATTAGAAATAAGGAAAAAGGTCTTTTATATTTACCTTCATTTTATCCATTTCTGGAAATTTTTCTTTTTGTTGATTCAAGTTCCTATCTGTTACCATATTTCTTCTTCCTAAAGGACTTCCTTTGACATTTCTTGCAGTGAAATTCTGAAGTTAATATATTCTTTCAGTATGTGCTTGTTGAAAAAAGCCTTTGTTTTTCCTTCAACTTTGAAAAATATTTTCATTGAATATAGAAATGGATTCATCAGTTTTTCCTCCAGCAATTTAAGGAGACACTAAAGAGGCTCGCTTAGTTTCTTGGACAAGAAATATGCTGTGATTCTTACCATTTTCCTCTATGTAATTTTTCAATTCAGTTGCCTTTTTTTGCTCAAGTTGTATGAGTTCCTTATATATTTTGATATTAACCCCCTATCATATATGTGATTTTCAAATATTTTCTTCCATTCAGTAAGTTGCCTTTTCATTTTGTTGATGGTTTTCTCTGCTGTGCGGAAGCTTTTTAGTTTGATGTAGTCCCACTTGCTTATTTTTGCTTTTGTTGCCTTTGCTTTTGGTATCAAATCCAAAAAAATTGTTGCCAAGACCAATTTCAAGGAGCTTGCCACTTACGTTTTCTTTGAAGAGTTTTATGGTTTCAGGTCTTTATGTTCATCGATTAATCCATTTTGAGTTAATTTTTGTGTACGGTATAAGATGGTGGTCCAGTTTCATTCTTTTGCATGTGCCTGTTCAGTTTTCGAACACTGTTTATTGGAGAGACTGTTCTCCATTATATGTTCTTGGCTCCATTGTTGTAAATTAATTGATCATATATGCATTTCTGGGCTCTCAATTCTGGTCCATTGTTCTGTCTGTTTTTGTGTTTTGATTACTATAACTTTGCAGTATATAGCTGACCCTTGAACAAAGTGGGGTTGAAGGCACTGACCTCTTGTGCAGTTGAAAATCCTCATGTAACTTACAGTTGGTCTTCTGTATCCAAGTTTCCTCCATATCCATGGTTCTGCACCCGTGGATTCAACCAAATACAGATTGTATAGTACCATAGTATTTACTATTGAAGAAAAATCTATGTATAAGTGGACCCATGCAGTTCAAACCCATGTTGTTCAAGAGTCAACTGTATTTTGAAATCAGGGAGTATAATGCCTGCTTTGTTCTTCTTTCCCAAGAGGGCTTTGGCTATTTGGGGTCTTTTGTGGTTCCATACAAATTTTAGGATTGCTTATTCTATTTCTGTGAAAAATGCCATTGGTATTTTGATAAGAATTGCAATGAATCTGTAGATTTCTTTGGGTTATACAGACATTTTAACAATATTAATTTTTCTAACTCATGAGCATGAAATAGCTTTCCATTTATATGTATCTTCTTCAGTTTCTTTCATAAGTGTCTTTATAGGGTTTCCAGCCTACAGGTCTTTTACCTCCTTGGTTACATTTATTTCAAGGTATTGTTTTCTTTTTGATGTAACTGTAAATGGGACTATTTTCTTAATTTCTCATTCCGATAGTTCATTATTAGTGTATAGAGATGCAACAGATTTTTTTATATTGGTTTTATATCTTGCAACATTACTGAATTCATTTATTCTAATAACTTTTTGATGGAGTCTTCAGGGTTTTCTATACATGATATTATCTGCAAATAGTGACAGTTTCACATTTTCCTTTCCAATTTGGAGACTTTCTTTTTTCTTGTCTAGTTGCTCTGGCTAAGACTTCCAATATTATACTGAATAAAAGTGGCAAGAGTGGGCATCCTTGTTTTGTTCTTAATCTTAAAGGAAAAGCTTTCAGCTTTTCACAGTTGAGTATGATGTTAGCTGTGGGCTTATCATTTATGGCCTTTATTACATCGAAATATGTTCCCTCTATACCCACTTGACAGTTTTAATCATAAATGGTTGTTGAATTTTGTCAAATAGTTTTTCTGTGTCTATTGAGATGATCATGATTCTTATCTATATTTTGTTAATGTAATGTAACACATTGATTTGCAGGTGTTGAACCATCCTTACATCCCTAGAATAAATCCTACTTGATTGTGATGTATAATCCTTTTAATGTATTATTGATTTCAGTTTGCTAATATTTTGTTGAGAATTTTTGCATCTATGCTTATATTAGACTGTAATTTTTTTTCTTGTGGCATCCTTGTCTAGTTTCTGCATCAGGGTAATGCTGACTAGTAAAATGAGTTTGGAAGTATTCCTTCCTCTTCTGTTTCTGGAAGAATTTGAGAAAGATTGGTATTCTTCTTTAAATACTTGGTAGAGTCTACCAGTGAAGCCAACTGGTACTGAATTTTTGTTGTTGGGAGGTTTTTGATTACTGATTCAATCTCCTTTCTAGTAATCAGTCTCTTCAGATTTTCTGTTTCCTCATGATTCAGTATTGGTAGTTTGTATGTTTCTAAGAATATTTCCATTCCTTATAGGCTGTAAAATTTGTTTGCACGTAATTGGTCATAGTAGTCACTTATGATCCTTTGTATTTCTGTAGTATCAGTATTAACATCTCTTTCATTTCTCATTTTGAGTCCTCTCTTTTCTTGGTGAGTCTAGTTATAGGTTTTTCTGTTTTGTTTCTTTCCAAAGAACCAGCTCTTAGTTTCAATGACCTTTTTTTTTTTTTCAGTCAGTCTCTATTTCATTTATTTCTGCTCTGATCTTTGTTATTTCCTTCCTTGTACTAATTTTGTTCTTCTTTTTCTAGTTCCTTGAGGTATAAATCTTAAGTTGTTTGACTTTCTTTCTTTCTTTCTTCCTCTCTTTCTTTTTGATGTAGGCATTTATCACTATGATCTTCCTGCTCAGAACTGCTTTTGCTGCATCTCATAATTTTTGGTATGTTGTATTTCCATTTTATCTTAATATATTTTTAAAATTCTCTTTAGATTTCTTCTTTAACTCATTAGTTGTTCAGTAGCATGTTGTTTAATCTCCACATATTTGTGAATTTTGGATGTTACATTTTCTAAAAAATTCTTTTTCTTAGGTTCTTAAACCAGGACTGTAGAGTTGATACTCAGCTGTTTTATGTCTCTGTGGAATTTAATCCCCATTCCTTCCTAACATGTTTACTTGTGCTTTTTTGGTTATAATTTTTTAAACTTTATTGAAGTATAACACTATATATGGAAAAGCATCTAACCATACATATCCTTTCTTTTAAATTTTTAAATCATTTCTTCCTCAGGAGTTTGTTTCTTCCTCCTTCCCTACCTTCCTTTCCTCAAAACCAAATTTGGGTGTTATTGCTCCTCTCTACTGTTCTTTATTAATATTAATTTCCACTTTTATTTTCCTTTTTCTAATCTATTTTTTGCGTTTTCTTGTTTTTTTTTAACTTAAGATACTTAGCTCATTTTCAGCCTTTCTTCTTTTCCTATTTATTTAAATTTATGAAATTCCCTCTGTCTACATGTTTAACATGCCATGTTTTCAATCTCCTGTCTTTGTCTCACTGCTAAACAACTGTTAAATAATAGGAGTTTTGACTGGCATTTTCCCCTTAGTGTTAATAAATTTACATCCTTTTAAAAATTATTAAAGCAAAAATAATTTTAAAAAGCTCTTTTGGGGGAACAATCTCCTTTTCTGTCTACTTCTGTAGGTAGCAAAACCTACGAAAATTAAGTGACTAAAGTAAACCTACCTTTATTTGACTTATTTGATAGTTAAAAATGAAATTCAGAATCAAATACTTTCCCAAATAACTGAAGAAATGCATGATAAAACCATGGCAACTGTTTTGTTAAAAAAAATTCTAGCTCAAGGAATGATGTTTTAAGTGTTAAATCTAATGCAAAATGAGGCAAGGGAAGCACTGTGACCATGACAAGGGTACAAATGACATCTTCTTCTCATAAAGCCATTGGAAAAATTTGCCTGTCCATTTGAGGAAAATAGACACAACTCACTGCCCCATGGTGAATAACAGAACCCTGCTAGTTTGAGTGCTCTGACATAATTGATAATTTTGTAATTAACATTTGTTGCCGTAGACTGCTACAATAGAATAAAATTATGCATAATTTCTTTTATTGTAGGTTCCAGTGTCACATGGCCTTTGCTATTTCAGAACTAATAACTCCTTTAGTGTTGGAAACATTTTCACCATCATACTTTTTCTATGGAAATAGGTAATTGGCAACTCACCATTTACTTAAATGGAAGGGCTATTTATTTCTCCAGAAAGGTCTTTATTCTACATTTTGTGATTTTTTTCTTACACAGAAGGATCTTAATACTTTGACTCAACGAACACCCAAGTCTCAATTTGTATAGTTCAGAAAGACCTACTACACTTAAAAATATATATATATGAGAATTACAGAAATTTATTTGCAGTTATTAAAAAGTTTAAAGACATGACTTTTCATAATTACATCAGGCACAAAAATGGTATTTTAATTGCTTTAAAAGTACCTATGGTCAAGATAATCTAGAAATGTCAGATTAAAAATTTCTAAATATCTTTCTTTTAGAATGAATGGCTTTGATAACTGTTCTCTAGGTATTTTTGTGTGTGTGTGTCTGTATGTGTATATTTTTATAAGATGAAGGCCTAGCAGTAAATAGGATTCTTCCATAATTATATTCTCACAAATAAATTACTAGTGTCAAGCATCAAATTCTATAGTTTCAGAGATGGAGAATTAGCAAAACTACACTTAACAGTAAGTACATGCTAGAAACAAGAGATTATCTTTTCTGTCCTCTGAAATAAGTCAAAGCAAATGAGTGTGATATTTTAATAGATCATTCATCAAACTTTGTGACATAGTTTGTCTTCATGAAATCTTTTACCTACTATTATGTAATTTAGATTAAGCACATTTGTTGGAATGTGTACCTTAAAATAAAAAATAGCCATGTGACTCTTTGCATCTCTTCAGATTGGTTCAATCTGAGAAGACTGAAACTCCAGCGCTCTCCAGCAAAACTGGTAGGTCTGTTTCTTCACTTAGCACTATCCCTTCTAACATCTAAGATGATGTACTTAATTTACTGTGTTGTTTTCCAACATCCCCCTCTCCTTTCTCAGAATGTTAAGCCTTACAAAGGCAGGGGTTTTTACGTTTTGGCTATTGGTGTAATTAATCCAAGTGCCTAGAACAATGACTGACACCTAGTTGCGCTTAAACATTCACTGAATGAAACAAGGTGGTAGGAGATGAGGTCAGAGATATAACAGGATGTGGATGGGGGAACAGAGCATCTTGTAGGCCACTGTAAGGACTCCAGCTCTGAATGCAATGAGGAGCCGCTCTAGAATTTGGAGCAGGGGAGTGCTGTAACCTGATATATATTTGAAAAGCTTCACTGTAGCTGCTGTGCTGAGGATGGGCTGTATAGGCAGGGTGGAAGAGAGGAGAGGATTATAAAGTAAATACAGTAGTAACCTGGGTGGGGAATGATGAAGGTGCAGATCAGGGTGATAACACTGGAAATGGTGAGAAGTGGTTGAATTCTGTATTTGGAAGGTAAAGCAAATAGCATTTCTTGGTGGGTTGGATGCGGACTATGAGAAGAGAGAGGAATCAAGGATGAGAACACGGTTGTTCTGGCTTAAGCAACTGGGAGGATGGAGTTGTCATCAATTGATTTATGAAACATTATGGGAGGAGTGTGTTTGAAGGCAGGGTGAGGGAAGATTAGAGTTCAGTGTCAGAGATATTCTGAGATGTTTTGTCAGGCAGTCACCAAGAGACATCAATGGCTGGTGAATCTGTGTGTGGCTCTGCGTGTGGCTAAGGGAAGGCTCAGTGCTGGAGACATAAAGGTTCATGGTGTATGAATGGGGCTTAAAGTGAAGGCAGGGAAGAGGAAAGAGACCTGAGCACCCTGCAGCTGAAAGATCTTTGAGAAGGAATAAATTTTACCACAGAAATAGAAAGAATATCAGGTTCTTCTCAGGTAATAAACACTCTGAAGGAGAAAAGCATCATTATCAGGTGATGTTACTTTATGAAAGATAGGTAAGAACAAGCAAATTATAAACATAATTTAAAGATAGAATTTATTCTCTGATGGTTTACTCATGCAAACTGCACATAAAAGAAAATAGTACAGTTTGTGTAACATTGCAAATATAAGGACTCGAAATGCTAGGTACAGAAGTAGTGTGACACCCTGAAAGTCAAAATGGAATTTGTGTTTTTACAACTAATAATGATTTTTATTTGTTGAGTACAGACTGATTTACAATGAAAGTTTTGCTAACCTTGGTAATAAGCTCATTAACCGTTTACATGACTTCTTACATCTATTTAGTTTTATTTTACAGTTGCAAGAATTCCTGTTACCAAAGAACTTTAACTTGCATAAATAACAAAATGAAAGAAAAATGCACTGAAGGACTTAGGAGAGTGAAAAATTGAGGCTTTATCTAACCCATCCAAGCTAGAATAAAAATAGCCTTCTTGCAGAATTCATATTTTGTGCCTTTGAGATCAACTCCTTAGCATTAATATGGCAAAATCATGATTAGAAATTGATTACCTGAAAATTATAAAATCAGTTAAAAATAAAAAAATTTTAGAAGTAGAATTATCAACTAAAAATGCTCTCATTTTTAATAAGCCAAACAATTAAATTCCTATTATCTTCATATCTGAAAGTCCTGAAATGTCACTTGTATAATCTGAATGTTTCCCAGTTTGGAACTTAGGCAGGTGGGATATTTCCTTGAATTATCAAGGATATTCCATACAGGTTTTTAAATGTCAGTCTCATTAGGCGATGGCTCTGAGACTTTAGCAAATAGTGTAGTAGGGATGCAGAAAAAACTACACAACTTACTATAAATGCATTACAGATATTTACACAATGGAATCCTGTTTGAACGCCAGAAGTTGCTACTGGGGAGGACTCATAACTATTTTACAGAGTTTTCTTACACACGTCTACTACTTTTTTATTTTTAACAATTTCATCTATTTTAAAATATTGTACTGTATTTTGAACATAACTGCAGAATAAAAATAGATAATGGCACATTAGAAAACTCAGTATCCCACAGATGATTGGATAATGAGAAAAGTGTACCTACAATCATCTCATCAGAAACAAACTACATCATGGAATGTTAGTTATCCAAGCCTGCACAGTAATGACATTTTTAAATTGCAATCATCTATTGGCCAGCATCACACTGAAGGCATCGTTAAACATTCAAGCAAAGATTGCTGGCATAAACTACTGAAAGACATACACACACACACACACACACTCACTCACTCACTCACTCACTCTCTCTCTCTCTCACACCCTCTCTCTCACTCACTCTTGTTTCCCACATTATAATTACATTGTTCTAAAGATAGATACTGATTTTTTCCCACAAGAAACATTATCAAAATTTGCTACTAAAAGATGACAGTGCTTTCACAAGAATAAGTACAAGTTAGCTTGCAAGTACAAGACAATGGGGGTAAACAGTCTTAAATTTTCTAAGTAATAATTTTTAGGCTTTTCTGGCAACCATACCTTGATTATGCATAAACGTCTCAGTTTGAAACCTGAAAGCTGCAAAAAAAAAAAGACCAACCCAAAAATCTAATTTCAAAAAATTATTAGATATCTGATAACCCTGTATCATACATTATATAATTTCATATTTTGATAGCCTCAAAACAAAGGGTTTAAAAATACTGAATTTAAGACTTGAAAAATAGTCATTTTTGAAATGATAAAGGATTCCACAATTCATGCCTACTTAAAATGTTAAAAAGAAAATGCACTATTATTGATCTTCATTTAATTTGAGTGTGCATAAAAGCACTGTATGTCTTTTACCATGTTTCACTCACTTGTTCTTCCTTTTGCATAATGTGCAAAATAAAAGGCAAAAAGATTAAAAGCAAATTTCTATCTTTCTCTTGCTAGTGCTTTATGACCTTGTTACCATTACAAAGTCAATAGGGACTAAGCAGAACTTTGGTATAAATGATGTAACAACACTACCATCACAACTGAGGGTTCAGAGGTGGTCAAAAGAAATGGAAGTGGGAAAAGAGATTCAGTAACACCCCCATTTATTAAAACACCACCAAATTAAAAGTGAAATAAACCACAATGAATTATAATACAATTTTTACATTGAGCACAGAAAAATTAATAAACCTAACAATATTTATAAAAAAAAAGAAAAATCAGTCTTTTTCCAGAGACTAAAAACTATTGTTCAGTCTGATCATTAACTGCTGCTACACCAACTTTAGAGCCAAATTTAATTTCAAGTAAAAAAAAAAAAATTTACAACCACAGATTTCGCATAAATGGAAACTGGTCTTTCCTTGATTTCCCTTTGAAGTCACTAATGAGTATCTAAAACTGCTGCACTGCAGGTTTTTAATCAACTTCCTGAGGGCTGTGACTGGGAGGAAGGAGCCATAACAATCTGCGAAAGTGCAGGCTCTGTACTCTGGTCCGCCATCTGGGTGAGGACTGAGGTGGCTACAGCTTCTGCCTTGGAAGTTGAACTGACTCCATTGGATGTGCTGACAGAGCTGTGCTGGATAGCTTCAGTATGTGGACTGCTTGGCACTGACAGGTCTTCTGAACTATCATCTTTATCAGCAGCTGAGTGGAAAAAGGAAAATTACTCAGTTTCCTAAAATAGCTGTAAGGTTGAGTCAAAACACAGAATAAAAAGTTAGAAGGCATTTTACAAAATCAGATATTTAGAGAAGTTGGAACTGAGTAATTGAAAGGTTGCTGAAAGTCACCAAGTAGGTAGCTTTGCCTGCAACAGGCTGAATAAGGGCACAACAGGAGCATGGGAAACACCTCAGTGCCCAGTGCCACATAAAACGGAGCTGAAGAATTATTTGCTAAATTGTGTTGAAGAAAATTGGGTAGGAATTTGGCAGACAGGTCTCCTATAGATATAGTCAAACACTTATCCAGCAACACAGTCTGTTTGCCTACATGCGATTCTTATTAAAAGATTAAAAAAAAGGTATAACCATATGCATAAACAAAATGAATTCTTATACACAAATTATATCTTCAAATAATTCCCTCTGCAGAGTATTTATTCTGGCTGACTTTCCATCTACTGCAGCAACGGATGATTACAACACCTGATTCTAATGATGCATACACATGAGAATAAGCAATATTTAGACTCTAAATGCCACCAGCTGTTATAGCTGCATGAATTAATTGAGATTCAAATAAAAATCCATATAAAACTCTAGATACGGTAATTGAGAAGATATTCAGGAAAGGGCGTTCTAAATATTTATGAAAATAAATCTACCAATTTCTAGGCCTGAACAACAAATCTACATGTTTCTTATTTTAACAGAAGAGAAAATCCAGTAATTTCATTTAGTGAAACATTTGATATGCACAACACACACATAGTCACAGTGTATGTAGGTTGAGCACAATGACAGCATGAACACCTGTGAACCCAGCCCCCAGTAAAGAGAACACTGCCAATATCACGGATGCTTCCTGGAGGCTCCTCTCCTCACCAAAGGTAATCACCATTCTGATACATATTTCTTCTACCGTTCACTTGTTTTCCCTTGAAGTTTTACCAAAAGGTATGTATCCCTAAACAGTATCATTTAGCTTTCTTTACTTTTGAAAATTCTAAAAATAGTATCATACTGGATGTATTCTTTTGAGCCTTACATTTTGCACTTGGCATTAAAATAATTTTTATTTAGTGTTTAGAAGTGACAATAAGCAGGCTCTCTATCAAATCTGAGAATGCATACTGGCCTGCCCACTGATGGCCAGGTGCTCATTCTGAAAGGCAATTATTAAAAGACTATGGACCCTATGAAGCAGGACTTACCCTATGATTTATAATGTAAAAGACAGAAGGGGAGGAACCTGACAAGCACAACTTTAGTTCAAATACAATTCTTCATTTTGAGGGTTTTCTAAAATATAGTAGCCCTTATGGAATTTTGACACATTTGCCTCAAATGCATGCATTTTTGGAAAGCAGGTTTTAAAATACATCAATGAGAATCTCATCCTCTCTATAAATCTGCTTTAAATGCAAAACTACACCACTGGATAAAAATGTGATCTCAAGATACAATAAAAAAAAATCACAATCAGTAATCCTTTATAAAATATATAAAGCAGAAAGGATACTTTTCTGATCAAGCAATAATGAATGCTATAAAATATTTACAATTTAGTTAAACAGCCAATACAATTGTTACATGTTCAAAGAAAACACTAGAGAATGACAGTTTAAAAGGAGAGAATAGTAAAAAGCCCTCTATTTCACCATTATTCGACAGGACAACAAACTGACCTTTCTCTCAATGTTAAGTTCTAGGGAATAGACTAGCTTTCAACAATAAAGAGGCTGATACGTGATGAATGGTGTAAGGAAATGTAAATATAGAGTGGAGGCAATTACTCGAAGTGAAACAGTAAGTTGTAAGGGACAAATACTTTTATCTCAGGCTTTCAAAATTAGGTAAAGCAGATCTTCAGGCTGTACGAAGAATCAGGTACTCACTTATAAATTATAGAATTATAAATTTGTGTATAAATACCTTTATAATGTGATAGAGCTGCACCTACGTCCAGTTCTAGATGGTAAGGGGAGAAAAATTACTAGTATAATCACAAGCACTAGAAAGATGCAAGAGATCTTACTGCACTCAGTATCATTTTCAGCCCTACTTAAGCTAAAAGAAACCAGCTGTTTGAAAATTCATTCCTTTTGAGGTTCTCTACCAATGTTTTTATATATGTATATATATATATTCGTTAATGAAAATACAAGCTTGCAATTAAATTTAGGGCCCAAGAAGCTTTCCTTCCCACTTACGTTTACAGAAACAACTATAATGCACCATTAATTACGCCCAGAGATCTAGAGAATACAAATTCATGGCAATAAGATTACTCTTGTGTTTTATTCTTCATGGAACCCAAATAGTAAGAATGTTTCCATATTTTCATTCACGTTTTATACAGTGTGACTTTTAAGGTCAACAACTGTCATGGTTTTCCCATGACTGAGGAGTTTCCTAGGATGTGGGACTTCTAGTGTTAAAACAGAGACCCTATGACTGTGACTTTATACTGTCACTTTTACCTGAAAGATTTTATAATATTCCTTAATTTCTACTAAATCTTAGTTTTCTATCACAATGTTTTGAAAGAATTAACTAGTATTACAGCTCATCACCATTAGCAATTGCTGTGTGGTACAATATGATAAGTAGTGTTAGGTATTTGTGAATTTCTCCACATTTTCTCCAATATTTAAATATTAACTTTATCTCTGTATTTACCTTAACTATTAAACAACAGAGAAGTCAGATTTTTTTTCCCCCAAAGGTTTCAAAATTGAAAACAAGTTACTTAGAAATTTCTACAAAATCACATTATCTCCCAAGAGCTGAAGAGAACTAATTTTATGCAAGAACTATACTTATCTCAATTTGATTATCTAGATAACTAGACAGGGAAAAAAGGTGGAAAAATTTCAGAAACCTCAAACTTCATTTATTGGATCTTCACAACCTAGTATACTGTCACTAAAAATTTTAGTTACCTAGATTTTTCAGTCAGTTTGAGGATACAGTATATAAATCCATACATCAATACATTTAAAAATAGTCTTTATTACTTAAAATAAAAAAAAAATTGGCTTGCATTGCTGGGCATATATTGCCTGAAAAACAGAGATATAAAACTGTTGGGGCTATCCAATAAATTAACTAAGATTAAAAAATTGAAGATAACTTTGAATTGAATGCAACTTAAGAGTTAATTTTCCTTCTTATTTTATAGTCACTTGCGTATTTCTTCTTTTTGAACTATCAAAATTCAAGAGAGCTCTCTTGTTAAGAAAATCATGTATGCATAATGCTGAACTCAGTAGCTTCTAAAGGAAATTATGTTGTTAAATCAGATGGGAGCCATAATGGCCTCATCCCTGCAGCAATCATTGTTAATACAAACCCTAAACATATTTCTATATGGTTCCAATTTACTCCACAATGTGTTTCACCATTCTGTCAAAATGACTAGACATCAAAGGACTGAGATTTATTTGCTCAAAACTGACAAAAATCAATGTTCTAAATATATATGGCAATAGAGAGTTGCTAAATCTACTGAATCTTTTAAATTAAAAAATATTGCCCATTCTGATGAAACTGCTTACAATGACTACAAGTAAAGATGGTGGCCATTAAGTTTTATCGTGAGCACCTGAGGAACTGTTTGCATCCAATACAAAATGTTTCTTTCTTTTGAATTACTGACACTGGCAAATTAAAATGAAGTGGATACATATGGTTGAAACAGTCTTCACATTTACAAATATCCTGAAATATCACTAAATCATAAAAATGAAAGCTGTGGGTTATATATTATGAATGTTGCCTAATGCATTCCCAGCTCTGTTATTTGTTACAAATTTGTGTACGGTGGACAAAATTGGCCATTTATTCAAAAGTAACAGCTGGTTCCAACAGCGTGCATCTTATCAAAAAAGGACATTACAAGAAGGAAAAAACACTATTAACCTCTAAAATGCTGAAAACAGAAGAATTTCATTTTGGGGGGAAATATTTAACAGGAAACTTACAAGCAGATAATTTAAATACTGTTCTCTTTTAGTATTTTTATGAGTAACTAGAAGATTCAACATGAAGATTCAGAACAATAAAATTGCACAATGCTGATATCTAAGAAAGAACAATAGGATCTGATACGGTAACAACAGGATCTGCTACATATTGTCAAGTGAAGGTGGAGGCTGGAAAAGAAGTAGTGTTTTCACTCTGTCAATCTAAGAAAAGTGTTAATCTGCAAAGATAAAATATCATCAGTACTTACACTTATGTAATATTTATAATATTTTAAATGATTAACTAATCCATTTTGTTGATCTATAGTAATCTCTAGAAAAAAATAGAAAAATTCAAAAACTCCAGATTCTAAGTATATCCCCCATTCCATAATAACCTTGCAGAAGCTGTGATATTTAATATTAAATATTAGAATTGCAGTTTCCAATTTTTTAATGGTAGCTTGGTTCACTCTGGCAGTATTTCACTGATGTAGCCTAAGGCTATAGGTAATGGAACATTACTCACTATGATAGCCAGATTTCTTCTGCATGGCGGTTACAGGGCAATCTTTATGAGCCAGAAGAAGCTGTTTCAGCTGTGCCACTTCATTTCTCAGCAGGGTGACTTCACTCTGGAGAAGAAACAACTTTTGTACCTTACCAGCATCAGACTAAACATTTTTTACTGTTTAAAACAAGTGACAATTATGATATGAAAATTGGACATCTTAAAAAAAAAATACCATGGAATAAACATAGTATGCTGCTTAAATGTCTTTAATCAGCACATATCAGCTTTTATATTTTAGTATTTGTATAAAACCTACAACTTTCATAAAATTCAAATAATACCACAACTGGATAGCATTTCTCAAAGTTTTTTACATTATCATTTGCCTTGGGACTGTTTACATACTACAGGTTAACCTATCAGAGCTATTTTTATTTTACATATATTACATGCTCCTCTGATTATTTGAAAACTCAGAAGTATCAAGGGAGTCAGGATAAAATTTCACTGACTCTATTCATTTGGAAATAAAAAAATTTATCTTGGAAACTAAACTAAGCAGTTTTCTAGAAGCTAGGGAAAGCCCCATAGGGGAAAACACAATAACCAATGAGTCATGGATACCTACACTGCATTGCCAGGTACTGTGCTGGACACAGAGTCAATGTCTACATGGCTGAGCTGCCTTTTACCTAGGCCATTTGTACCCATCTAAATTTAAATCTGAAATCAATGGTGATTTGTCCTACCCCTTATTACAGAATGAGCAGTTCAGCCTTTGCTTTGGATGCATTAATCTGGTAGATTCTACATTAAAGTTCCAAATTGAGAGAGTCCAATTAATTCCCTTGGGTCACCCCAAAATATTAACACATAAATTAGTGATAACTACCAAATACTCAAGAGTTAGAAATACTATGAATTTAATAAATTATTAACATTAAAAAATCTTAACTTACAAACACTTCTACTTATTTGAACTTACATTAACTTTATTCAGATTTCATCCATGAACCCAAAATTAAATGAAAAACAGCAAACAGGTGTACATAAAAGTGCAGGCACTTCTTTTTCTATCCCTAAATCTCTTAACTAGAAAACTGTATATAAAATAATATAGACTCATTAGGCCTCCTTGACAGAAAAATACAAATCAAAAGAATAAAAGTTAAGCAATCTAAAGGCAAGTCTGTTGAGTCAAATAGTTCCTCACACCCCAACAACAAACTAACAATGTATTAAGCACAGAACAGAAACTGATGCTCACAATAACTCTGAACCATTAATAAAAAGTAAATTATATTTAAAATATTGTATCTGAGACAAAAATGGGTGTATAGTGATTAAAGTACAAAAGGGAAAAGTCAGAAGTTTTGCTTTAAAAAATAACCTATTATTTAGAAAACTAATTTCTATGGAATACTGAAGTCATTAGTGTCAATACTGCTAATTACAGCTCTTTATTAATGGCACTATTTATGAGAAACCATATTATGAATAATTGAATATATATTATGCAAAAAAGTTTCTTTTTCCTGCTGTGTCAGCTTGATTTTGAGACTCATGTCTACAAGTTTCTCTCAATTTCTGTAATATGAAATAGGGCTAGATGTGTATTTTTAGTGAGAAATACATAATTTCTTATCATCTGTTACCTGTGACCACCCTTTGCATTAGTTTGAATCTATTAAATAAGCAAAACAATCATTTTGACCTATAAAAAAAGAAATTTCATAATAATTAAATATATACTGCTGTCTCCATTTAGAACGCCTTGCTAATTATTCCACTTATCTTTAAAGAGTCGACTCAGTACAATATGGTATAAATATGCATAGGAAAAGAAGTTAGTCCACTTCTGTGCTCCCACAGCCATATATACATATATGTATGTGTGTATTTACGTAGTACTTATCACACTAGATTGTAATTTTTGGTTTACTTGTTTGCCACCTCTGCCAGATTGGGAATTTTTCAAGGGCAGGGATTATCTTGCTCTTGTATTCCAAAAGCATAGCCCATAGTCTGGCATAGACTGAATACATAGAATTACCATGGTCTTCTCTAAAATCTATTTCCAGGAGGTAAAAAATACCAAAGGTGAAATGAAATAGCTTAAATAATATAAAAATGGTCCAGGGTCCTAATTTCATTATTTACTGTCAACAATCTCACCAACATATCTAAGTCAGAAAATAAAAACTGGCATATTTTATAGCATTATCTCAATTATAGAATTTTAAAAATCAGATGCCTTCTCTCCTAAATACTCTATATAGGCATTCATCATAAACCATTTTACTATAAAACAAAATGCTGTGTTAGATAAATTCCTGAGCAGTTATGAGCTGAACTGATACAAAACAGCTGATTTAAATAATTCTGAGGATTAACCACTAAAACAATATTCCTTTGCACTCAATTAAATATATATGCATATTCAAAATCTCTTTAAATAGACAGGTTTGAAACTAATAAATGGAATATCAATTTCTGTATTTCAAACTTAACAATTGGTGGTATTATGGTTGTTCATCTAATTAGACTACCTGGTCCATTAATAAGTGAACAAATGAAAAGACGCCACTAGCTAACAATGGGTAATGAACATTAAGGACTGAAGAGGTAAGGTATTTGACTCCTGTTACAACTTATATTAGTGTTAACTGAATTTAACTGGAGTCACACTTAACAAACAACTGAAAAAAGAACTGGAGTAGAAGAGGAAATTAAAAACTTTTTAACATTTTAATATAATTTATATATACCTAAGTGAAATACTGCACAAGTACACTGTTCTTTATCAAAAATTCAAATAGTTGAATTTTTCCCGCTATGCCTTCTAAATGACAGAAATGGTAAGGAAAAAAACCCCAACAAATTCAAGGTGTATGCTCAATAGAAATTTAGTCCAATCTTTTACAACATCCTGATCTAAAATGTTTTACAATGATAAGAGATTTTCCTAATGATGATCCTGAAGCTCAAAAGTGATTTTTGATTGAAAGGTTAAATTAGTAGTTTGTATTACTGTATCCTAATATTCAATTTCTTTAAAAATTCATATCAGCACTAGACTGAAAGCAGCAAATGGGACATCGTTGCTAGGAAAGAATTGGGATTGTGAGAAATACTGCAAAGCAAACAAGTTGGGAGTGCTGATTAGGTATGAGAGAGGGCTGAACCTTGAAGGAAGTGGATTTAGCTGAGCTGTAGAGTCCTAAGTGTGAGCATGTGCTGGTGGCCAACATCAGGTCAAGGAGAGGCTGAAAATAGGAGGCTCATCCAGGGATATAACCTTTACATTAGGCAGAATCCGACAGAAGAGGCTAAAGCCTGGCCAGCGTTTTTTAAGTCATTTATGATAAATGTAGTAAAATTCAACAAATTAATCTAGATATTCAAAATTATAGTCTCATACCCATATGTATAAAGGACTTAAACATAGAGCTAGACAACATTTAGATAAAGTAGTTGTGTAAATCATGAATTTAATTCTGAAATTTTTTGACACAGAAAGACTGGAAACAGAATCAGAGAGAACTGCCTACATACGTATAATGAGAAGACTCCTGAAGATCCTATGGAGAGACCTCAGGGTGGAAAAAAAAGAAAGCCGAAATAGACACACACACACACACACACACATATCTGTATTTACATAAATATATAAAACCAGTTTGCTTAAGGCAAAGTGAATCTGAAGGGGATAAATGTTGAGTCATAAATAGATTTAATATTAAATGAGTAAGAAATATTTATACCTCTTGTATCTATTTGGCTTATTTCAGACTGGATTTTAATTGGATTCAGCCTCCAAAGCCCTCTGGTCTGTTTGTTATTAGTATATTTGTAGAATATGTTAATTATCTTCCTGGGTCATTCTGAAGATGAAGTTAAATAACTTGAGACTTTATGAAAACATTTTGAAAACACTGAAATCCCATTCAGATGTGAGCAATTATTGATTTTTTTTTTTTTTGTCAAAGTAAAATGTATTTGGTAGGATAAAGTAGATGCTGAAGAAAATTATTATTATGGTCTAAAATAAAATGTCAATTATTTTGGCATTGTCTGTATCATTGCTCGACTCTATTTGTAGTTACTCAAAGGTTAATTACATACTGGTGAAAAAATAATATATTATTTTTACAGTTTGTCTGAAGCAGATCAGACTGATGAAATAATAACAGGATAGCCAACTGATTAATCAATCAAAACTTTTCACTGATATCTGGCTACAGACTGATGACCGGGATTCCATGAATTAATCTTAGAGTTTCTAGTTCAGCTACTATCCACCAAATTAAAGAAATAATATTGGATAGTTTCTTCTTTGGGAAATTTCTCATTGCTAAAGATAGTTTTCATTTTTAGTCTTCACAAAAATCAGTGGTTAAGTATCTTAACTTCTCACCACAAGTTCCAAGTGCTGTCATGGATGCAGAACCTTACACTTCAGAACAAAATAGTTCTTTAATTTTTATCTATAACAACAGAAAAGAAGATGACAGGGTTTTTAGTATTTTGGAAATACTCTGCAAAATGAATGGGAATGACTCTTCTCCTATTCTCATACTTTAATTACTTACTTCATGTCTGTCTTCTCTGCCAGACCACAAATTCTGTAAGTGCAAGGACAATGTCTTTTTTCACTGTGTCTAATAACATGCACTGCACACAATAGATGCTTAATGACAGAATGAATAATAAATAACTAGCATTTGCATAGTGTAGTTACAACACACTTTTCTATACCCTCTCTCATGTGATCTTCAAAATAGCACTTATTCTGAGTTGACAGATGGGGAAGTAAAGGCTTGGGAAGATTTTTAGTAAAGGCTAGTAAAAAGAAGTACTCAGAATAAAATGCATGAGGTATAGCTGTCATCACTATTACCCTTTTCCCCCTCTAGAATATAGTTAAAAACTCAGGAGGAGAAAAGGAAGACAGTTACAGAATATTTTTTTCTAGAATTAAAACAAACAGGTATTGTACAGCATCTCCCAATTGCCATCATTCCTTTCTATTTTAAGTGATATATACTCAAATAAAATATTGTTTAGTTACCAGGAATAAAAGATTTGAACCCTATTCCCTTTAAGTCAATGGACCAATAAACAAAACCTTTTCCATATCATTAACTTATGAGTGAAAACTCCTCACGTATCCTGCTAAGTAAGAGTGCTTCTATTAATTTATTAAACTTCCACTCCACACTCATTTTGCAGTTCCTAAGTTTTGAAAGCAAAATCCACAACAAAGTCTCCAGGTTTTATCCAGAGTAACTGTTAAGGAGTTCTTGTTAGTAAAGAGAAGAGCCTGCCTTTTGTTCATAAAGGTAACGCTGAAATTGTAAACTGAAAACTAATCCCCAAAATGAATATAGCTGAAAGACAAAGACATAACACGGTTAAAACCATTTCAAGTAAAAGACAAAATCATATATTACCTTTTAAAATATAATAGTTTATAACCAACAGTATCCAATTCTTGGTCTAGATTACCTACCATAAATGTCTCTAAATACAGTTTAATGAAACTGCTCTTTTAAGCAATGATTCTAGAAAGCTAAAATATAATTAAATTCAGTGAGTGGGGCAATAATGTTGAATAATTAGTATTTTCTTTAAAACCTAATATATATTTGGTAAAAATATGAACAGTCATACCTCAACACTCATTAAATCTTTTATTATATATAATATATAAGTAAGCATGGGTCATTACTGCCCACTACACTGATCAGCTAAGCCTGTATGTCACGTGAAGGATTATTAAGGAAATGTAGAACTGATGAATGTTTTCACATAGAGTTTAATTATTTCTTTGACATGCAATTTTCTTTACAAGTCGTCCTGTTCTTCACAGTTAACGGTTCTGCTGTTGGCCGACTCAATGAAATTTTTTCTTCCCAGAATCCATTATAAGCACATTAACTCTTTATACTCTGAAAACTAGAATGTCACTTTTTAAAAACTGTTTTTATTTTATATGAAAAATACTTGAGAAACAACAGAAAATAAAAAATCACATATCCATTTGAAACAAAAAAGAGAAAGTCATACATGAAGTAACCTTTCTTCCCAAACTATTCATGCTTTCCAACCCCCTCTTCACTGTTACATGCTGGTACATGTCATTCTTAAATTTTTACCTACATTTAAAGATTCATTTCTATACCAACTTTCACACCTGCACATTTATCCTTCTTACTATAAACCTTTTATTAATGAGAAAGAATTGTGCCATACATTTTAGTATGCAACTTTTGAGTAATTCATTGAGGTGAAATTCCCATAACATAGAATTACCCATTTTCAAGTGAACAATTCAGTAGCGTTTAGTACATCTACAATGTTGTGCTACCACCACCCTAGTTAAAAGATACTTCTATCTACTTAAAAGATACTTCTGTCACTTCAAAGTAAAACCGCTTGCCTACTAACCAGTTTCTCCCTATTTCCTCCTCACCTAGTCCCAGGCAACTACCAGTTTGAATTTTGTCTCTATTCTAGGTATTTCATATAAATGACTCTGTGTGTGGCTTCTTTTACTTAAGAATAACGTTTTGAGGTTCGTGCACATTTTGGCATGTACTTTCATTCCTTTTTATGGCTGAATAATACCACGATTTACCTATTGAAGGACATTTGGGCTGTCTCCAGCAACTTTCTTTTTGCCCACAACAATATGTTACAGATACCTTCCCAAGTTAGGACATGCGGAAAGATCTTACTCTCTCCCTTTTTTGCAAAGGTATTTTTTAAATCCCTGATAACACATCATTTCACCTACCTTCATATTTTGGTATGCATCTCTAAGAACACTTTCTTACCTAACCATGATGCCATCATCACTCAATTATTAATGATTAAAAATAGATTTTTATGCTTACTAAAATAAGTCAGAGAAAGACAAATTCCATATGATATCACCTATATGTGGAATCGAAAAAATAAAACTAGTGAATATAACAAAAAAGAAACATACAGAGAACTAGTGCTTATCAATGGGGAGAGAGGTGTGGGGAGGAGCAAGATAGGGGTAGGGGATTAAGAGGTACAAACTACTATTACAAAATAAATAAGCTACAAGGATCTATTGTTCCACAGGGAATATAGCCAATATTTTATAATTATAAATGGAGTATAACCTTTAAAAATTGTGAATCATGATGTTGTACACCTGAAACTTACATATATCATATGTCAACTATACCTCAGTTTAAAAAAATACTGATTTTACTTGTTCTGTTTATAATTTGAGGTATTAACTAAAGTTACGTTCAACTATAGAGTTTAACTTAGTGATTTCCTGAATTCCATTTCTGTTTATGCTTTGAAACTATAGCGTTAGCTAACTTTTGCCTAGATGTTAAATCTTGCCTCTATTCCTCCAATCAAGAAATTTCTACCCAAATTAGGAAATATAAAAATATAACATATTTTACAATAATGATTTTTAGTCAAATTGTATGGAGGAAAAAACATGAGATTAATGAAGTAAAGATTACATTTATTTTGAACACTTAATTTTCCAAGGTTTTCTGAAATAATAAAGCACTGCTGCTAGTCATAATGGTGACCAGTGCTGCAGTATAATTAAGGAAATAGCAATATCTCATTAAAAGCTATTAATACTGTTATAATGGGTCAAAACAGGAAACTGGTCCAACCCGAAGTCCAAGACTCTGAAAACAATATCATATATTTATATACCACTTTATATTTTTCAAACGTTTTTACTTCTTAAAAAGGCACAATAAGCCGAATTACAAGGGAAAATATTGATAATTTTGTCCTATTAAAATTAAAATTTATATATTTAAAAATATCTACAAACATTCTAATGTAACTGATTTATGTAACAACCCAGAGAAGTAGGACCAACAGGCATTATTATCTCTATTCTACAGGTAAGACAACTGAGACTAACAAAGAATGCTATGTTTAATGTTAAACAATTGTAAAATAGCCAAGTCATTCAATAGTGTTAGTTAAGAACAGAAAAGAAAAACACTGATCCACCTAAATCATTTGTTATGATATGTGAATATTTAAAAATTTAAATGATAATAGTTAATATTCTAACAGAAAAACCTGGAAAATAATTGCCAATTTTATAGTATATAAATAAATTGGTATCTATAATCTGTTTCACTTTCTCCAAGAGGAAAAAAATTCAGAAGTTTTTTCTAAAAATTTATGAAAATAGTTCTTGAATAAGAATTTATCAGATAATTTGTTATTTCTTAACATATCCTAGTATGTAAGTACATATTTGAAGTCTCTGATATAGTAAATCATGTCTAATTTTGTTCTAAATGGTTAAAATAGTTGAAAGTAAGTTTTGCAAACATGTTTTAAAACTATGTCAATATTCAAAAAACAATTTAGTTTTAAAAGATATCTGCCTCAATTATAAAAAATTTTAAGTTGTAAAATTTACATTAGGTTAAAAGCTATGCCTGGTGCTAAAAAACTTTTTCCTAAGCATTTAAACAAGACATTTATAATGATGATATCTTTAAAGATATAAGAAGAGAGCAGGTCTCATCGTAAATTATGATTATATAGAAGATTCACTTTTAACTAGGAACAGACAGCTCAGAAGATTGACCAATAATAACTATAATTTATTAACATCAGTTTTCTAGTTGATGTTCACCATAATTGGTAGTTTAGAAGATTTTACTCAATATTCACAACATTAAAACAACAATAACAACAGGGGAATAAAAAGGAAGAAAGGAAGAAAAAAGGAAGGAAAGAGACTTAGTGCTGCTTGATACTGTCACTGGAAATCTTACCAAAGACTGAACGGGAAAGGGGCCTTAAAACATTTATACCCCATAAGGTTCCTAAGAAATGTATCTGAGGCACACTGGCAGGGCAGTATGAAGTGACTTCTACTGCCACTGGCCATATTGTACCTGTTCTGTGGATAATTAGAGTCCTTCAGTTTCCAAAGCTGTCAATCTGGCACCTTTCACGAGCACTATATTCACTTTAAATAAAACAAACAAAACAAAACAAAATTTATAATTCAAGAACAAAAGAACTTAAAAACAAAAACTGCAATTGAAGCAACTTTATAGTTGTGATATAAACCAAAAAATAAACAAGTGAAAATATCAATGATATTTATAATTTTAAGATTCTTTGTTCAAACTCTCTATCACAACTTTATAAAGTTTAAGCCAGACAGTTTAGGTACTTTTATAGTACACATGTAAACACTTATATTTAAAAATTTCTTCCTTGTATCAGTGTTGAAAGTCTTGTATTACTTCATCTCAGTATTCAAATAGGTTTATAAAACTACGTTTTACTACAGATTCCATACACTCCCAGTACTGTGTCCTAAAATGTCTGGATGGCTACTAGAAAAAAACAGGAAAAATCTCTGCTCACAATTATTAAAAATAAAACAATTTACAAATATGGACCATACCTGCAGTTGACCGTTTAATGAACTCAAGTCTTCTGCTTTCTTTTCTAAAGACTGAACCCAGACTTTCCTTTTCTGTCGGCATCTTGAAGCTGCTGCTCTATTTCGTTCCAGAAACTTCCTCCTTTTTTCATCAGGATCTTCATTAGCTGCTCTTCTTCGACGACCAGTTGTATTTTGGGTCTGTGGAGTTGTGTGAGCTGGAGAAGCCTGTAATAAACACAAATGAAAGACTTTTACATTTGTACCTAGTGATTAAATTAACATAGGCAATAAAGGGTGGCAAAGGTGAGAGCCATTAACTTTGTTTTCTAAGTCTCATTGTGTACATCAACATTTTGGAGCAAAGTGAAAATCACCCTGTGGTTTAACAAATCCCCTGAAATAAATGAGCATTGTTAAAACAAGTATTACAGTGAATGTATTCTTTAAAATTTGTATATTTTTTTATATAGAAATATGAAGAAATTAAAATGCAATACAAATGATCATGTATAGATCTTGTATTTTTCCACATGTACAGTTAAGCAGACATTATGGTATTATTCAATCTTTTGAAAATTATTAAAGTACAAAAAAATTACTTATTTAAATTCACTATGGGAAACCATGTTTTCTATGCTATTTTTGAAATAAAAATAGCACTAAATATGTAAATTTTCTTTAAAAATTGATTTCTCTAAATGAAGAAGCTGAAAGTATGTACATATTTTAGTGTATTCAGCTTTTCTTCAATTTTTGAATTTGGGATCAGGTTCATGTAATTATTAACGATTATTTTCCTGGTGGGTAGAATCCTACAGGAATTTACAATTTTCATTTTAATTGGTCTCCCTGCCCTACAACAGATCAGTCTGGTTATCTTACATCAGCCAGAGACAGAAATCTTCAGTCTAGTGTTAGGACTATAGAACAATAAGTAGCTTCAAGCCCTGCACAAATCCCCAAACTGTGCCACAGAACACCTGAATGAGGGAGACAGGAAATGAACCCTTAGAAGTATTGCAAAAGAAACAGTACTTTGTGGCCATGGGCACATGATACAAAGAAGCAGCCTGAAAACCAATCTTTTACCTCTAATTAATGACATTTTAAAATGATGTGAACAAATAAAAACTTCTATCTTCTCTTAATCTATACAATAAGCAAGAATCTTAAAAGCTTAAGAGAAGTTCTGCAGGGAAATAACCTTAAATATTAGTTCTCAGTCTACAAACTCAAAAAAATCAAAGTTATCATTCCTTTTCTAAATAATCAGCATTAAAAATTATGAGGGTTATTTCATTTATACTATATTTTAATTATAATTAAGATCAACTATTAAATTAGATTGTTTCTTTTACCTACATAATTGCAAGTTTATCTTTTAGGAAAACATTTCTATAGCTTGCTTCAAGAATGGCAACTTTCAAATATTTTCTTTTCTTTACCCTCTTTAACCAACTGATAATAGCAGGTTTTAAAATTTTACTCATTTGGCTGAATAGGAGTGAACAGGTTTTTGTTTTTGTTTTTGTTTTTGTTTTTAAGTGACAACTATTACAGCAAAGGCTAATCACAAGTATTGTAAGTAGAAATCAGAGTTACTTCTGTGTATTTTTACCCCTAACAAGAATTTGAGACTACTTAGGAGCATTTATTCATCTTTCTATCCCTACTTCCATTGATTCATTCATTCCACTTCACTTAAAAAAAATACAGAACTATTCTTGTGATACAGCAGTTCTGCCCTCATAGAGCTTCATTCCAATATAATAGAATATAAAGATACAAATAAAAACTAGATCTAGGGAAACTATAGTTAGTATAAGAAAACAAATTACATTCATTTATTTCCTTTTTAAATAAACTTTTAAGATTGTAAAAACCATACTGAGCTTGCAGACCATACAAAGAAACAGCCATAAGGTGCATTTGGCTCATAAGCCACTTTGCTTAACCCCTAAATTATGACATTAGAACACGTTCACTTTTCCTCTCTTTTGGCCCTAGGTAAAGTTGCTCAGTGGATGACAACCACAACTACCTTCCATTTTATCTTATGTTTCACAAAGATAAAATATGGTTATCTAAATACTAATGCTTAGGAGGCAGTCTAAAACTTGCTAGTATTAGTTAAGTAGAGAAGATAAAAGGTCTAAGTAGAGCTCTGAAACATTTAACAGAAATACAGTAACCCTTTACTGTAGAAATATACTGCAGACACATAGAAATATCAATCATCTAATAGGCAGTCACAAATTGGAGGTGAGAAGGGCCTCTAGTATAAACAGCTGCCATAAAGCTTATCTGCTCCTTTGGTGATGTTTCACAAATGTTAATACAAGAATCGTTTGACTTATGTTAGTAATGTAATGCATTATGTACGTTACTTGTTGAATCAACAGAAAAAAAATCAACGGAATAAAACTTTTCTCTAAAAAGTATTGATGATATTGTGCCATATCAAACCAACATATCCACAGAAACATTTACAGGCAGTAACAATTGCCTATTTTTATTTATTTTGAATGAATACTTTTACACTGAACTACATTTTCCTTAAGGCTTTTGATGTACTTTCTGAATAACAGTATAACCAGAAAAAAATTTCTCAAAGCATATAAAGTAGTCATTTAAGTTACATTGTGTTTATTTTTTTTTTTTTTAAGGATAAATGAGTGTTGAATGAAAAAAGCAACACACATACCGGAGTTTCTGTAGTGGATGTGGCTGGCTGTTGTAATGACTGTGGTCGAGATTCCTCTGATTGAGTCCTAACCAATCCACTACCATGACCTTTGACAGTATCACCATTGGTAACTGGAGGATGTTGCTGGGTCAAAGCAGCTTTTAATCGCTGAAATGCAAACATCAATTTAAAAAAAGGTCCCTGCTTTTCACCCAAATCCAACTCCCAACATACTGTTTTGTTAACCAAAAGAGCTATTTGTTAAGAAATACATAAATACATTAGGCTTGAAAAACTAGTTTTCATTTATCATATTCTATTGCATTCCTAAGGTCATAATAAATATCAGTAAGACAAATAACAGGACCTTTGGAAAGCCTGAGTCATTTTTGTCTAGTACTACTAGGGGGTTCTATACTTAGCTATTCCTTTATCAATTTAGAGAAGAGTGAAAAATAAAAACACTGTTCCCTGAAAATAACTAGATTTGTTCAGATAAAATAAGCAATACAAGTTAATTACATAGATTTCACCTATTTTTCTTCCATCCCAGTCCTATATCTCATATCCCAGTCTTCTCAAGCTCTACCTAGAGTCTTAGACCAAATATCTTATTTTACAGATTTGAGCCCATTTGATCTCTTGGTTGCAGGTTTGATGTCAGTGCTTACTTGGACAATGACCTGATGTTGCATTTTTTAGGCCACCATACTGACTGTCAGACTGAACCTCCTCCTAGAACTTACAGCTGGGTTTGTGTCCCTTAGGTCTTCCCTGTTTCCAGGAAGCAGACCTGGTTCCACGTTTATTGCTTCCACTGTCTTCCATTTTGCCACTTACACGAACTGCACTTAATCCGCTGTCAGAGTATGGCAGATCTACTGTTAGAATGAGGTCCCAGAAATTTATGGCTACTTCTTTTAAAAAAAGCACAATTTGAGTAAAGCTTATTATTCTGTCAGCAAAAATGTGTCAGATTATGAGTTATCTTATCTCCCCAACTAGACAGTAAGCTCTTTAAGAGCAGAGGTTGCCTTATATTTCTTTGCATTCCTTTCAGTAACTGGTACATTGACTTGCTGCATAGGTGAATAAAATATATTTGCTAATTGACAGAAATTGGTTTCTTTGAAAATGGCACATGTGATCTTTGGGGTAGTCTTATTGTTATGATCTCTAAATATGAAATAATTAGTACAAGATAATCCTATTATAGTATCTTAGCAATGAAAGGGACCTCAGGGACCTGAGAGACCTGGGGTTATTATTGTTGATACTGTTCTTAATAACTCAGACATAGTTTTTCAATTCAAAATGAAGTTTTATCACAAAATTTGATGCAGAGATATGTCATGACATTTTCTTAAGATCCACACACAAGTGCATATGTCGGGGGAGGGAGGTTACAAATACTGATATGAGAACTGTGTTGCAGTCTACTCAGTGCTTCCCACACTACCTAGGAGTAAATAACTGCCTTGGTATTACATGTTAAAAATAGATTCTTGGCAACCTTTCCTCTCTTCTTTCCCTGGAAATAGCAGAAAAGGGCAGATAATAGAGAAGAGCTTCAGAAAAAGTACCCCAAATGATTCTAGTACAATTGTTTTCATTCACTCCAACTAAGAGCAAATTAGAAAATTTGTAATTTCTTTATTTTCATCTGTGAATATCTTACTATCTATAACTGATCCAGATCCCTTAAAAACTGAAGCATATATTAAAAGACCACTAAAATTTCCACTGAAGCAATAATTATAACTAGACAAATGTCAGTGTACATTTTCTACTGCTAATCATTGTAGATTCTGGGTATGATTTTAAAAACAAAGTAGTGTAAATGTTTTACTGAGGTGTAAGTTACATACAGTAAAATGAACTCTTTTAGTGTACAGTTCTGAGTTTTAACAAGCACATACAGTTGTTCAATTATCCCTTACAGTCAGTTCTATTACCCCCCAAATTCCCTCATGCTCCTTTCCTATCATACTCCTCCCACGCACAGCCCCTGAAAACCATTACTCTGTTTTCTGATCCCCCAGATTTTTCCTTTTCCAGAATATCATATAAATGGAATCATACAGTGTATAGCCTTGTGAACCTGGCTTCTTTCTTTCAGCATAATGTACCTGCTATCCATCCCTGTTGTGTTACTAGTAGTTTTTCAATGAGTTTCTAAGAGACAGTATTCCTATTTTACTGACTTTACAGACCCTGAATATTTGACAGATCATTTGCTCACAGTCACAGAGCCATTAAGCTAATTCAAATCCTGGATTTGAACCTGAGCTCCTTGTTTTCAAAGCGCACAATTTTACCATGGCATCATGTTACATATATTATCCTACCTGCCCCCCCGCCCCAAAGGGGAAAGATCAAGAAACATAATCTGAGTCTGGATGACTTGATGATTCAAAAGACAACCACGAAGGATTCAGAATGCCAAGTCTGATACAGCAACTGCTAAAGCCAAAGCCATATCACCCCAGGATCAGGTATGTTTTCCCCCTCCTTTCTGGCAGAGTACTTCTTTATGAATTGCAAATAGCACCACAATATGTAAAGTTCTAATATCTTCACTGATTAGTATATATAATGTACACAGCTAAGAAGATGCCTTACGTTCAGAATTTAACTCTGCCTCAAACTATCTGTGTGACTTTGAACAAATCATTTAATCTTTCAGTCTAAATTTCCTTATCTGTAAAACTGGAAACAATGATAATTTCCTTGCAGGGTTGAGGTAAAGATTAAATATAACATGCAAAATTTCCTGACTCATAAAAGGATTTCTCAAATATCAGCTTCTTTATCCTATTTTTTTCAAAAATAGCTACTGAGGCCTCTATTTTCTTAGCATGGGTGTTGGGGTGAGGACACCAAAGAATCAGGAGAGTTCCCATATTTTTTAAGAACTTAAAAAAAATTTTATGAGGGGGAAGTATAATTAGGTTTATTCATTTATTTTTATGTTTGGAGGAGGTACTGGGGATTGAACCCAGGATCTCATGCATGTTAAGCATGTGCTCTACCACTTGAGCTATACACCCTCCCCACCAAGTTCCTATACTTTTGTATTTTTAAAATATACTTAGAAAAAAAAAAAGTACTTAGGGGTCATCTTAAATATTGGTTTAACCTGAGATATATTTTATTATGGAAAATATGATCTCAAGACCACATGATACAGTGCATCTTTCAGGATCTGGATAAGATTCCCGGCTCCTTCCTTTTTTTCTTCCTTCTTTTTTAAAGCAGAAATAACCATATTAGCAGCTAATACACAAAACTGGGACACTCATAACTGATGGAATAATGTGGAAGTGAATGTATTAAAACTAATTAGATGGGTGACCAAAGTAGTAGCTGGCTGTAATCAAGTAGGAATACTTAGGCTAAATGGTCAAAGAACCAAAAGTAAAAAAGACAGGAATTTGAAAGTGTTGGTCGTATAAATAGAAGGAAGAGAATCTGGAGAGGTGGTCAGTTTGCATAATTATAGCTTTTAAAAACAGAATGTGAGATATCAACATATAATGAACAGTATCCAGTCTATAGTGTTAGGTTAAGGCCTTCATTTCTGAATATGAAATGTGTATAATATAAGTATCAGCTGAGATGTGAAGCTTGGTAAATTATGTGTTGGTAAAACATTTTTAAATCCTTAGGTAGAAAACATCATAGAACTGAAGAGCATTTAAAGTTTTATAGTGAAGAGCTTAACTCTTGGAATTAATGAAATACAGTAACTGCACATAGGGGAGTCTGAAGTACATAAACATCACTCTCTTGAATAATCTTTAGTAGGGCAAGTTACTACCTTACAGAGCACTTAAAAGCAGCATCAGTATTCATTCATTATCCTCTCTTGACTGCCCTAGGGTATACAGTACTCATCCAGTGAGGAAGCTCTAATGTTTGCTCCATGCTGTTACATTGATTACAATGGGTCTAACTTGGAAAGTGTGCCACTGGGTACAAAATGAAAAAAAGATTTTCAAGGGTTAATTAACACAGCTCCGAACTGCAGATTTTTCTTTTTTTAAATAGCAACAAAAATACATGTATGCTAAAAAAAATTACAATGGGTTAGGTGGAAAAGTCACTAAATACGGTTCATATAAATTTTACAACTAATATAAGGATACCTATAATCCACCTATATACATTTGTTAGAGACATTTTAAAGAAGGGCAACTATTTTGTCCAAAAAATTAATGAAAACATAAATAAATACAATGGATATTTATTTTACAATGGAATTTTGGAGCTAATTAATTAGTCTAATTATCATCTTACAGATAAAGAAGCTAAGGCCCAAAAAGTGAAGTTACTTCCTAGAATCAAAGAGTGAGTTAGAAGCAGAGCTAGGACTAGGAATTCTGTCTGTTGACTCCTACTACATTGAGCAAACATTTTAAACAGAAGTTTTGCCAAACTAGGGTTTTTGTCTTATATTAAGCATTCTAAGTGTATTTTAGTAATCATTAAGGAAAGTATTAGACATTGGTCAGTCTATTTATTACTAAGATCAAAATTTCTCAATAGAGAAATCTAATACAAGTAAATAAAAATTGATTACTCAGAGAAATTAAATAAGCTTTAACAGGTCTATATTTTCTAACATGTACAATAAAACCCAGGCATAACTGTAATTTTAAATTAAAGGTATGAATGTTTGAAAGTCTTCATTGCTATATTTCTAAGCAGACCAGTGTCTCAGTATTTAGAGAGAAATTTTAGCCTCATAAAACTCAACTACTATATTGAAAACTTTTTTCCTTAGGAAGACATAGACTGTGTCAATTAATTAAAGAGAGAATAGCTTGTCGTGCTGACCAATCTGACATTCATTTAAAGAGGTAATCTGCTAAAAATAATTTGCTATTCAAATTCTGTTATATGTTGTACCCTTGAAAACAAATTTTATCACATCTGTCAGAACTTGGTAGGAAGAAACTACTCTATCACAGTTCAAAGAAAAAAACATAATGTTCTCTAGAAACAATTTATGAAAAAGTCAGACCCATATTTCATATGTGCCACAAAAGCTCATCAGAGTAATAACCCTCCCTCTCCTGGGTGTTATCCTACCATCTGCTGCTCTATTACTTATCTTTATTTTGCAACTAATTAACAGCATAATCTTCTAAATTCAGCAAGTTAATTATCATTATTGTGGTCTTTGCAGCATCATCAGTCCTTATGAAGTCTTGTCTCCCCACCCCCAGAGAACATATGAAAATGAAGTAGGTTGGGAGAGAGTCTGTTTCTTTGGAGTGGGCTCATTAGGTGTTTGCTGATTAGCTGGGCATGCAGAGGCAGGTCAGAAGAATTCTGCTGAACATGAGGTTCCATGCAGGGCCCAACTAAGTTAATGTAGGTTTCTGAACATTTGCCAATATGCCCTCTGTCAGCTCTCAGTAGAAACCCCCTGCAGAAAACCTACTGGCTACCCACTGTGTGCAAAGATATCTCTCAGTTTGTCACACAAGTCTTAAAGGAATGATTCTGGAGAATACTACTTAAACACTTTACTGACTCTTCTTAAACAAAATTCCTAGATGGTTACCATTTTCTTATTCAGAAGAGTTATTCTTTGATTACAAATATTACACAGGAAATTTGTTTTATTAGAAGAGTAACACAGATAGTAAATATCTATGGTTTTTGTGCTTAATGACCAACAAAACTCCTAAACCTAAATTTGGTGAGATCCTGTGCAATTCTGTAGAAAACAGCAGATCCTAGGAATTTTACTAGAGTATTAAAAAATACTAGATAATCTTTTATTTGTGGACCCCCAACATATATTAAAGAAAAACAACACAAAACTATGTTCTTACTTGACTTAAGGTTCTTAAAAAACAAAACAAACACAACTTGTCCTGAACAAATTTCTTTAGCAGAAAAGAAGGACTGTATTTAAATATTTATAGTAGACACAAACACAATGCATATGTATCTTCCTGTAAGCACTGGGCATCTGAAAATCAGGGCACCACAAAAGCATCCTTGGCTATCTTAGGATACAAATAAGTTTCTCTTCAGTTGTAATGTGCTTCTCAATCTTATGTGTTCCAATGCTGCTATTTACATTTATTCTTACATTATTTTTTAACCATATTTTGGCAGAATCACCACTGCTATGCTGTTTAGCATGTCATTAACAGACTGTGACCACAAGGTCAAATAAATCCTTAACAGAGATGCAGAGGATGTTTAAATATTTTCAGAGTTGAAAACAACAAAGCAAAATCCAACTGAAGCAGTAAAAGAAAAAATTGTAAGTTTTATTACTTGGGGATTACAGACTGGTAAACAGTCAGAAAAATTATTTAACATATAGGGTGAATCTAGGGGATGTAAGCTAGGGACCATTCATTTGGAGAGAATGGATTTGAAGTTCTACTACTGATAGAGAAAAGAATCAAGTCCCATGATGATTTATTTGATCACTAAGAAAGTTCTGTGCACTGGGACATGAACCTAGTCTCAACTTTCTCCAGTTAGAATTATACAATTATTTCTTTATTTGGTAAATCTTTTTTTAGCCCCTTGAAGCTTAATAAAGTAAGTAATATCAATGACACTGATATTTTAATTCAAATTTAGAAATAACCTGTAACTATTTGGTATCTTCTGTTATAAAAGTATCTAAAATAACTTGCCACATAGAGTAAGAGACTGCCCTTAGATCTGAATTTAAAATGTTTAAGATATTGATCTAGTTCTGTGATTTTGGTTGGAAGAGCTAAGATAATCTTACTAAGCTTCTTAATAATGCAGGAATATTACTTTATTAGATTTATTTATATTAAAGTAGACTCTGAATAATGGTTTTTAAGCCCAAAAGTTACCATTAAGGGTATCAAAAAACTGAAAATGAAAACCAAACACCTCACTGCTATGATATAATTCAACTGCCATATATGTTGGAAAAAAATCAATAATGGCCTTCTTAAAAGGTAAGAAGACTTTTTTCACTCTCTTGATGATCATTGGAAACATTTGCAAGAAAAATCTCAAAGCTTAAGATCACATCTGCTGAATTTCTTAGTACTCAAGAAATGCTTGTTAAATAAATAATAATCAACAGAAATAATTGTTAAATGAGGCTGAGGCAAAATATATGAACATGAATTAAACAACAAAACCCAAACTATTTTTGGGTTACTCTCAAAGGTTGGTAGATTTGTTTTGTATCTACACCAAAATGTAAGTATAACTGATGATGATAAAGACATGCAAATACTAAAAATTCTTGAATCAAACCGATACACAGGACAATCAAATATACTAAAGATGGTATGTTACCAAACCACAATGTAATTTAATTAAAGTAGAAATCAGTAAGAAACAGATAAAATGAAAAGTCCCCAAATATTTGGGAATTATATACTAGACTAACCCATAGCTCAAAGAAGAAATCATAAGGGAAATTAGAAAATAAATATTAAAAATACAGCATATCAAAATTTGTGCAGAGGCAAATTTATAGCTTTAAGTGCCTGTGTTAGAAAGGTAAAAAGATTTAAATCAATAATCTAAGCTTCCACTTTAAGAAGCTAAAAAAAGATAAGCAAATTAAACCCAATTAGGTAGGAGAAAGAAAATGTAAGCTACAGAATGAGAAAATATTCATGATATATATATGTATGTGTAAATATATATAAAAGTTTGTATCTAGTATATATATAAAGAAGTCCTATAATACAATAGTAATAGACAAGTAACCCAATTTAAAGAATGAGCAAAAAATATCACAAATACTACCTGGCTAATTGGAAATGTAAACTGAAACCACAAGATGTTGCTATATACTGCTAAAATGTCTACAATGAAAACAGACAAAACCAAATGCTGACAAAAATGTGGGAGCAATTGGAATTCCCATACACTGCTGGTGGGAATGTAAACCTCTGGCAAAAGGTCTGGCAGTTTATTATAAAGTTAAATGTATACCTACCCTCTGATTCAGCAATTCCACCCTTAGGTAGATAGACTAAATGAAAGTATACATCCACAAAAAGAGTTACACAAGAATGTGCATATTAGCTTTATTCACAACAGCTAAATACTAAAAACCATTCAAGTGTCCACCAACAGGAGAATGGATAAAGAATTGTGGTATACTCACACAATGGAAAACTACTCAGGAATAAAAAGAAACAAACTATCATACACACAACAAGGATAAATCTCACAGACATATACTTAGCTGAACACAAGAGTATATATTGATTCCATTTATATGAAGTTATACAACTAACTACTGGTGATAAATATCAGAACAGCTGGGGGAGATGGACTGATTGGGAAGAGAAATAAAAAAACTTTCTGCATAGATGTTAATGTTCTATACCATAATAGGGGCAACTGCAGTTAAAATTGGTCCATTTCAATCTATGTAAATTTTACATTAAGAAAGGCTTATTAAAAAATAATTGGGTGAGGGTAGGGAGTAGCCTGATGTATAGATAAAACAAGAGTGGCAGTTATACTGCTAATAACTGAAGATGAGTGATGGATACATGGGGTTCATTATAGTATCCTATTTACTTTGTGTATGTTTGATATCTTCCATAACGAAAATCTTAAAAAATGCAAATAGATTAATTTCTGAGTCTTTCTATTTAATTAAAAACAGGACAATCTTATATACTATCCCAATTAAAATAGGCAGTCACCTAAATATGGCTATTTTATATATTAGCAAAATTCTAGTAAGAAATTTAATTGGACTGTTAAATTTAAGAGGGGCAATCTGTGACTCCCCATGTTGTCTTTTGAACCTTCAACCAGTGATAGTTTTTGTATATATTATAAAATATAGCTTTGGTATTTTTTTTTAACATACAAGCATACAAAACACTTTTATTCTTATGAATTTAATTTTCTAGTGACTTAAAAGAAAAGGTTATTCAGGGAAATTTAATAGTTTCTACAACTTTTGAGAGTAACCCCAAAATAGTTTGGGTTTAGTAGTTTAATTCATGTTCATATATTTTGCCTCAGCCTCATTTAACAGTTATTTCTATCAATTGTTATTTATTTAACAAGCATTTCTTGAGTACTAAGAAATTCAGCATATTTGTAGAAACTAGCAAGTTGGTACGATGGGCTGAGGACCCCAGAAATCAAAGTTTAATCCCTATTTTTACGAGGAAAATGAGTCTCAGAAAAGTTAAAGTGGCTTGATTAGGGGTAGTGAATAGCAGAATTAGGATTAAAATGAAAAAAAAGTCTCCTGATTCCTACTCTATAGTTCATCCCTTACCAACAATTTCTTAGTGCCTGAAACACAACTCAAAAATATGGCTTTCCTTTATATACTATGTGCAATGTTTACTAACTTGTATACTATTTCAGAATTCTTGTTAATACTGTTCTACTAATTTGTATCACTGTTCAGAACCACTCATTATGTCGGCACTGCCTTCAAATGATTACATCTAGTTTCAGTGGCAATATCCCTAGCCTCCAGCAGGAGGAGAGTTTGTCTAAAAAGCCACACCAAAAACCAGACAAGAACTAGAACTTTACTCCCAACCCAGTCATGTGTTTTGAAGTCCTACTAACTTGTCACTATGCAAATGTAAGCTTTCCTTTTCCAAATTTTCTAGTTCTTCTATAATGTAATAGTCCACAATTTTATAATATTTGATCTAAATCGTGCATCTGAAGTGGGCCTTAACGGAAAAAAACTAAATCAAAATAGGCTCAAGAAACGTACAGAACAAACAAAATCTTGCTTACCATTTTTGCTTCTGACTGTACTGGTTGAGGAGAGGAAGGACCTGGAATTCCTGGAACACTAGGCACCATGGTGACTGGTCGAACAAGCTATGCAAAAAATATTGAAAAATAATTGCTAGAGAACATATTCAAGGTGAGATTTGTACTTTATTGCACAATGGCTGCTATAATAATTTGTGTATTATAATATATATTTATATTCCAATGTTATACATTAATATAAATTATATTTATATATTAATGTTTATACTATTAATATAAATAATATAATTGAGGCCTCAGAATCAGAAAACTGTACCTCTATCTGAACCCTGTTGACCTTAATCCTGATTTATCCTTCAAAAGTTGTCAATTTTTCTGAGACACTTGCTTCCCTAATCTTCAATTTTCATAATTTCTTTTTTTAATGATTCCTTCTTATAGAAACTCATAATATTCAAAGTGACTGACGCAAAATTTCTCACAGATCTGTCACATTTCCATTTTGAATGTGAAAGGAAAGAATGTCAAAACTGGTGACAAGTAGGCATAAAAAGTAATTTCAGTGATACATTTTGCTTTTCTAAATGTATACATATAAAATTTCTTAAATATATAAATGAAAGTTCTTTGATATAACACATAATGAAAAAGATTATCTCTAATAATGATAGTATGGAACAGATTTTCCTTTTTTTTTGGCTTTTAAAAAAAAATTTAGTATCAACCCTGAATGATTAATTATTGTATAACAAAAGTGTATCTCTTTTTTCATTTCAGTTTCTCTCATCATAATTACATTTAACAGGATAACCATATAATTTCAGATCCATGGCAAGGATGCTTCCCCCTCAAAAATATCCTGAGAAAAGAGGAAGCAGTCACCTTATATTTGAGTCCTTATAAAGTCTTTCAAATAATGCATTTTGAACAGCAAAGTTCTGTTTGAAGACAACACATTATCTTGAAATTATTTCAATGAACGCTAATTTTAGATACTTAAGAAAGGTCACTTGGATGAACTAGTCAATTAAAAAAAGTAAATATTTAACACTGATTTTAGTAATATTCCTGAGGATGTAATTCCACCAAAGTGTTGGATGTTACTGTAAGGAGGCTTTCAAAAATAATTTTAAAAAGCTATATAATAAATGATTATATTATACTAATCAGAAATACCTACTACAAGGTAAAATAAGAAACTACCTTTCTAATTACATGAATGAGTATTAGGGCTTGGCATAAGATTTCCAAGATTATAATAATAGATTCAAAAAGTATTATACTGAAATTACTTAGATTAGGATCAAAATAATGTGCTTTGAAAAACTGTGCTACATTTCTTAAAAAGTGGTTCTAATGATGAAAACTTGAATGCTCAAGACACATTTGAAGAGCCTGAATAAAACTGTTTTATGTGAGAATAGGAAAAAACAGCATTATTTCTAACTTATATTATCCCAAAGAATGTGCTTTTAAATATTCACTAAATTATTAAATATTATAAGGAGATATTTAACTATTATCTATCTTTCAAAATTTATATATTTAATATACCCCTCAAAAAACTTTTCTTTTGGGTATTTTCATCAGGAAAGTGGGGGACTATCTATTGTCCGTTCTACTAGACCATTTAGATTTTCACATGCTTGGGACAACAAAGGAATTTTGTAAACCCAACTTGACCGTAAAAGTTCAGAGTGCTTATATAAGCAATTCCTATAATAATCAAAATATCGTGGAGTTACCTGGTAAGTGTTCCAGTATAAATATCTTCTTGAAGAATAGAAATCTGTGTTAATATTTGAATTTTACAAATCTAGCAAATTTTTGAAATGAGTTGAGTAAGAAATACAATTCTTAATATTAAACATATAAGGAAAACAATTATGATTTTGAGGATGGAAAAATGTTTTCTATACAATTAGTTTGTCTTGAGAGTTATATGCTATCATAATGGATACCAGTGAGTAAATATTATTCACTGCTAGTGTTTTGTTGAATTCAGTTTCATAAAATAATCAAGCACCACCAAGTGTATTTTCTGATTACAAAGATCAGTTGTGCTATAAAGAAAAGATTTAAATAGTCTAAATTTCAAACTTACTGGTACTGCAGCTGGAACATGCACATTAGAACTTGTAATTGATGCAGGAATAGCAACAGGCATGGTTTGTCCATTAGGAAGATGTAACAGAAGAGGAAATGGGCCTGGTACAGGACTAAAAAAATAAGGGCAATTAGAGGAAGGAAATTCATATCAATAATCTCTAAAAATACTCCTATTACTGTATCACTTATAAAATAAAATTTCCAAAGACATACACTGTATGATTTCATGTGTATGTGGGTTCTAAAAAACAAAAAAAATTAACAAAGATACAAAACAGAAACAGGACAGGTAGTTGCCAGAGGGAAGAGGGGTGGAAGGATGAGAGAAATTTAAGAGGTACAAACTTTCAGTTATGAAGTAAATGAGTCATGGGGATGAAATGCACAATGTGGGGAATATAGTCAATAATACCATCTTTGTAACAAAGGTGTTCAAAAGGTGCAAACTTTCAGTTAATAAGATAAATAAGCCCTAGGGATACAATCTATAACATGATTAATATAATTAACACTGCTGTATGTCAAAGCTGTTAAGAGGGTAAATCCTAAGAGTTCTCATCACAAGGAAAAAAATATTTTTTCTTTTATTTTCGTGCTTCTGTAAAGATGATGGATGTTCATTAAATTTACTGTGGTAATTATTTTATGATGTATGTAAGTCAAACCATTATGCTGTGCACCTTAAATTTATACAGTGCTGTATGTCAATTACAGCTGACTCTTAAATTACACGGGGGTTAGGCGCACTGACCCTCTTTGCGCAGTCAAAAATCCGAGTAACTTATAGTTGGCCCTCTGTATCTGCAGATTCAACCATCTGTGGATTGTGTAGTATGGTAGTATGCATTTGTTGGAAAAAAACCTGCGTTTAAGTGGGCCCACATAGTTCAAACCTGTGTTGTTCAAAGGTCTACTGTGTATCTCAATAAAACTGGAAGGAAAAAAAAAGAACTGCAGCTCCATCCCAAGGAAAATGCCAATGTGGCAGAGGAAACGATACCATCTTTCTCATAAAATTAACAAAATGCCCACAAAAAATTATATGCTATATATACACACCACTCAAGTAACAAAAAACAAAACAATTTTTCAACGACTGCAAAGCATACAGTAAAATTTAATTATTTTAAATTTAATTGCATCTTAAATGCATAGTATATGTAGCAGTGTAGAAAAAAGAAAAAAAAATGTTATGATATACTCAGGACAATCTCCAATGTGTCAGATGAGAAAAATTCTTATCAGAAAGCTCCTGAAAGCTACCTGTAAGAACTGAAAGAAATGCTACCTGGTGATTAACATAATTTTGTGTTTTGTGTGAAACAGCATGAAAGTAAGAGACCATCTTAAAATCATATTCTATGTTGATTTGTTTTTAAAATTAAGTTTTAGTTATTTATTTTCTAATTTATTAGATAATACTTACATTTATTAAAAAGAGACTACCGAAGTACTTTTTCCAAAAATCAAAGCATGCAAAATATGATTAACACAAACACATACACACAAAACTAAGGCCACAATTAGAATAATTAAATGTCTTAGGACAAATCATGACAAGAAAAACTTAATTCATATAATTCAATGATTGGCCTAAATCACTTACACAATTGGCCTGTTGGAGGACGGTGCCTGGGTGATTACAGTACTTGAGGTTGGTGAAGGTACTGCCTGTTGAATAATTACACTTGAGTCAGAACTAGTAAGCAGCACATTGGGAACCTGTAATGATGCTGGACGAACGATAGCTGATGTGGGTTGTGCAGTTTGTGCCAATGGTACTTCCTATTTAATAATGACACAGAAAAAGAATGGGATTTAAAAAACAAGTCAATTCATGTATGTCAGTGAACAGAATGTAACACATTTCTAAAGACCACAAATATAATACTTAACATCCCCTAAATATATTGATATTGAAAGTTAATTAAAAGAAAAATTTAGAAAGCAGCTGTAAAATTTCAAATGCAATGTTTACATTTTAATTTAAAAACATCTGAGTTTTTTTTCAGTACAACTTGTCTTAACATCAATTCAGAGATAAGTTAGGCTGGGCAACGTGGCTATAACTCTGTCAGAATTTTAGTGAAAAATAAAAATACAATCCCATTCTCATGGAAGGACTGAACTTAAAATCCACAAGGTACTGCCTAGTCCTACTCCATCATTATACTATGTAAAGAAGAAATAGGTCCAGGAGACCTCAGGGTGAACTAATGACTGACGAATGCAACAAGAAGGAATACCCCTAAAAGAAGTTAAAGCAACAATGAACAGAAAAAAATTGTTGAGTGTGAAGGGACTAGAATACTCTCTAGAAAAAAGAAAAGATATTTATGTCAAAGATTTAACATCATTTCTAATAATTATGATAATGTAGAAACAATCTTTATGTCCAACAAGAACAAGTAAATACATTAAGAAAATGACAGAATAAAGTTCAACCATTAAAAATTATGACTTTGTACTTGAAAACTTAAAAAAAAAATTATTACTTTGGAAAATTTCTAGTAACATGGGAAGATGTTCATTAATGCTGAATGCCCAAAGCATGACATAAAAAAGTAAACTAGGATTCTTTTTTATATTTATCTTTGTATCCATTTATCCTTCTATGTATCTATTCACAAACATTTGTATATTTTTATGTATAAATGCATACATGTATCTAGAAAAAACATTTCAAAATATCAGTAATTCTTATTATTCAATTATTGGCTAATAGGTGGTTTTCATTTTTCTTCCTTGTATTTTTCTGCATTCTTCAAGTTTTTATAATGAGAATGCACTTTTGTAATAAGGAAATGAAAGAAACACAAAACATCTAAGGTCAAAGCATTTATCCCTAGGTAAACAGTTACTTTTTCTGCCTTACTTCTAGCTCCTCCGCCATGGCAGAAGTCTATTAGTTCAGTTATGGTTTTATAATAACATAATCTACAAAGAAAACTGTCATTGCCTCCTTATGTGTCTCATTGCCTCTTTGCTGGGCCCCACATGATGCCCCAAATAGTTGTGCTCATTCTATGTGCTAATTAAAGAAAATAATCAAGAAGTACTGATAATAATGGTTACTCAACATACAATACAGCCCAGGTGGTCCCAGGTCACTAGGGTACTCACATCCAGGAATGAGATCCTAAACCACCCAGAAAAAGACTGTGCTAAGATAATATCATTACCATCATCTTAGTCACTGTTACCTAAGATGCACTGATAAAATGAGTGACTATTCCTTTAACCCTTTAAAGGCCTAAATTAAATCACCTTCGTTCAAACAAGTTTTAGTTGCAAAGATGTTTAATTAAGCTGTCAGTGTATAAAAGTACCAAAAATAAAACAGCAAAACCCCCCTAAATTAAATTTATAGATTTATATATCTTTTAAAAAATAAGTTTTATCTAAAATGACTATTATTCTCCCTAGTTATTCTTCTGTGTGTAATAAAAAAGAATTATCTATAAAGGTGGAGTCCTCTTTCCCTGAAGTTTGAATATTTACAGGCTTTCATATACAATAAGACAATTACAATCTGAAACTGGTTTATGTGTAATTTATTACATTTACACTTTATATGGATCGAATATTGGACTTAGCTTGGACTCAGTTTGTATCTCTACCATAAATAAAAATTTCTAACCTTTTCATCACTGGTAGTAGACTCTGGGTGAGGTAAAGGACTGTCCTGGTGAGTTGTTTCTACAACAGAGGGCTCCTCAATTTTGCTTCTTATGATGGGTGTTGCAAGAGGAGATAAATCTAGCGGCATCTAAAAAGCAAATGTTAAAGAAAATATTAGGAGTTTAAAAGCAGCCAGTCAGTTTATCTAAAATGAGAAAGCAGGAAGTGTAAACTATGATTATTGTTCTGTCAGAAGTACTCTTTTTAAATTTCAGAGTTAACAACATACTTTTTTAATGTCATCTTCTGAGGCTTTCTTGAATTCATTTTCAAATGGACTTGCCAACTCATTAAACAAACCCACTTCTTCACAGTTTTTCAAGAATCTTGTTGGTGTTGGGGTCTGATCTGAAATAAATGTCAAGAAGTAATCACATAGACTTAAATATACAGGACCCTAAAATATAGCTAGTAAATTAACAAATTAGCAGGACTGGTTCAGTCAGCTCTTACTTTTCTTTGGAAAGACCCCTTCCTTTAAAGCAAACAAAATTTGGTTAAGATTCTACTGCAGTTTAAGGTATTTTCCTCCAACTTTATAAACCATAAAAGTATGAAAAGAAGTCCTTCTTGTTCTTTAGTCCACAACTTCTCTCTGAGTAGAGTGACATAAGCATCCTCTACTGAGATCAACTGTTATCATTATCTAACACAATAAAAATTTTAAAAAATTTACACTGAAACTTACAAATGCTTAAAATACATGCAATTTGGGAAAAAATGAGGACAAGAGCATATAAATTTGCTTTAACTTGGCCCTTCCACTAGTGTTCATAATCTACTATGAAAGCAAGCTTAAGATAAAACAATTTTTAAGTAGGTAGATCAAAATACTACAAGGAAGAAAAAGTGTTAAAACAAGAGCCCTCCAAACAAAAACAAACTAAAACAGAATCCTCCTTATTACTATCTCTGGAAGCTAATTTTCTATTTCAAGCTTGGCATTTTTCAAGCTTGGTATCAGGGGCTATATAAAAGTTACGTATTTATGGAATGTTCTAGCTTAATTTCTAGGCAACAGCAGAAGAGTCAACTCTGCTTTCTCAAAACTTGAAATATTTTATCTATATTTGTATATGAACTCACACCAGGCGCACAATACATGTACTGAGTGTATGTATGCATGTATTAGCTATACGATAAATGCCAGTTAAGGTCGAAGCTGAATGAATAGCAAGTTTACAAATTTTGCCTGTTTAGTCTTATTTTCATGGCTATTTATTCATATTGATCAGAGTTGGCAGTACATTCAAATTCTATTCACATTTCATACATTTTAGGGCATCAATTTTATAGGTTATAACCGGGAGCTAGCCTAAGCTAAATAAAAGTGTAAGGATGACTCCTGGTTTAAGATAAAATAGTCATAAAACCTTTTGTGAAATTAAAATTCAGATATATCTGTTCACTATTTAGTCCCCAAAGTGGGCATTACTTACTGTTTTATCTTCACCTCACCCCAACATATACCCAGAACACTAATATGTTTACTACACATAAATATATTTAACACAAAATGACCTACTTGTCATACACATTATAAACAATGTAGGCCTATCTCAGACACTATTAGCATTAGCAAAATTACTGAAGGGACTTAATATTTTGTCATCATTTTACCTATAGTCTGCAACATACATAACTTCTACCCCCAAAAAGACTTAACAGCTTAGGTCCATCATGACTTTAGTAAACTGAACACAAATTTGACTCTTCTGTTCATGCCCGAGGGGCTGTCTATCTAAGCCCAAAAGAAGGCTCCTATTTTGTATTAAAGGGAGAGAAGTCTTAAAAATAAAATGCATATGCCTAAATCACTTCCATCAGTGACTACTGGAACAATCAGGTTTGAGAAGAGAAACATCAACACAAGCACAATTGTTTAAACATGCAGATGGCTTATGGCTATTTATCATCAAATATATACCACACACATCATGCATTATATTTATACAATAATGCTAAACTACCTCATATCAACATGTATTTGTAAAAAATGGTCAAGTGCTATGTTTGAATGTGTTCTATTTTTCAGTTGTATTAAATGTAAACAGGAAAGTAATTTCTAGAAACCAATCTTAAAACACTTTTGAGTTAAATGTTAGAGTGAGAGATACAGCCCTAATGCAAGAAGTTCCAGAAAAGCAAAGACCTTCATGCCTAGGAGAGTGAAACTTCCAGGTTGTTGTTGTTATTGTTTGACTGTGTTGTTGGTTCTCTTAATAGCTGATGCACAATAATTTAAAGAAATGCATATCTCACTCTTGTCTGCTTCCTTTTACTTTCAGAAATGAAGATATGTTGAATGTTCCCCTACATTTTTAAAAATAAATTTTTTTTTGGTAAATTACCAACTCTGTTACCTCTAGTTTTTTTCAATATAAAAATTCTGATCTTGAAATGGCAGGAAGAACCATCTATTTGCCTCATTATCTCTTCAAAGCACTGCACATGGCAATTTGATCTCTATGTTTGGTAATAATTTAAAAGTATTAATAATATTCAGTATGCAGGTATAATTCCAGACTTATAAGTAGTAATAACCTAAACTTTACAAGAGAAAAAAATTAAAAGTTAATTTGAATATTTACAATATGTGAATCTGTGGTTATGACACAAAAAACTCTGAAATTTAAATTTTATATAAAACCTTGTTTACTTATCACAATAGTTATGTACAAAATGCAATGAAATTAAATGTTATGTGTGTGTATGTGTACACAGATGTGTGCATATATATATTTAAATACCAAAAAAAAGGGGTAGCTAATACAGCATGGAAGGACAATAAACCAAGGCGTGAACTGGGTTTCTCCTTTTATATACTGAAAGATAATCATCTGCTTAGGTAATACTGTATGTTTAGAGGAGCAATATACAAAAAAAAAAAAAGCACTGACTAAATTTAAGCCCCCTTTATTGAGAGTATTTTACTCATATAGATGTTTAGTCCAAAACAATAAAAACTAAACAAAAATCCTAATGAACAAGTCTGCTAAATGCTCCTTCTCCGACAGGAGGAGCTTGATCACTTCCTGTCTTCACACAGCATTGTAAAGCAGGTGTAAACAGCTAAAAGAAACCTTGACTAAACATCACATTAGTTCAACTATCAGTTAAATATAAATTTTGGAGATGATATGAACGCTCCTAGGGTTCTAATTAACTTCCATAAAAAATGACATTGAAATCTACATTTGAAAACCACTCAAAAAAGTGAAATGAATGGTCACAAGGAAACATGGAAATGTAATGGGTAAAATACATGTTGCCAACATTTATTGTAAATGAAGTCATTGGAATATCACCAGACTATATTATTTACAGAGAATACACAAAAACTGTGCACATTCCAGGTGAAATATGTATATAAGCTATTAATAAAAGCATATACTAACCAGCCACAATGACACTGTCATTACGTGCTGGACCAAATTTCAGTGTCATCTCATGTTTATGTTTATGGACAGCCAAATGATCCTCGTTGGTAAAACGCTGTGGCAAAAAGTTTTAAAATATAGTTAAGATTTTCAATTTGATCAAATAAGTTAAATGATAAGGAAATTCATTTCCACAACATCTAAAACCACCATTAACAAAGAAATAGCAGTTTGTTAACTCTACAGAATCTATTGTTAGTATAGATAAACATATTAGATTTCAAAAAATCACAGAGAAACCTATTACCCAAGGATAAATAATATTGATATAATATTAGGTCACATAACTCAATCTGAGAGCATTTAAAAACAAAACCTGAGGCAAAGAAACTTTATATAAATTTCATTTGGACACTAAAAATAGACCGCTGTTAATTTTTGCCATCTCTTAGTAGAAATAAATACTCCATGGTATAATGACCTTTGAAGAAAGCTTGTATTTCACTTAGATTTCAGGTTACTTACCACTTTTAAAATGAGAACTTTCTTATAAAGATATTACTCCTGGACAAATTAAGAAGTAAATCAGGTTCTTTATGTTAACCACATAAAGAAAATGCCTCCAGCGAAGAAATAGCAACAAATAAATAATAAAGCTATTCATCTTAAAATAAAATTTTAACTTAAAAGTTAGTGATTTTTTCATTATTTTGTTTCCTCACAGTTCTTATATAAAAAAAATGAAGCAAAATTATGTTTAAAGCTACACTTGAGTTGGATAGGCCCTGCATGCTAAAGTGACATTTATGACTACAACATAATATACGCATTGTTTAAATATCTCCTGTGTCTTGACATCTATCTTTATGAAGATGATTCTTATTTTAGCAACATTTGTAACTAAAAATAGGGAGCACTTTTAGTTATTTCAGAGCAATTATTATAAGATGCCAAATTAAGAGATCTAAACTCACTCTTTAGTCTACATCCTTATAAATGGGGATGTAAAAATTATATATATATTCGAACTTGGTCCCCCTTAATCACTAAAAATGGATTCTTTCTCTTGTGGTTCTACTACTTCCTATCCAATTCACTATATCCTCTCATGCAACTAATGATAGTAACTTTAGGGTAACCTTAAAATAATGTAAAAGAATGAAATATTTCTTTCCATTATGCTTTGTATTCTGAATATTGTAAGTATGACACTTAGTACCTATATCATCCCTAGCTAAGCCCACAAGCCCCTCAGGCTGTAAAAGTTAATCCTTCTCATTTGTATCCTATTTTGCTCTGCACAGTGCCTTGGTTATATAGCACCTGTTAATATTATATTGATATTTTTGTATGTCCTTTTAAGTAGGCTGAGCTCCTACTGTTTGAGCTTCCCCAAATTTAGCATATAGTAAGTAGTCAATAAATGCTAACTGAAAGACTGAACTCTTTACAATAAAAGAACTGAATCTTCAAGCCCAGTCTAAAGGAAAAACAAAAACCCCACCAAACACAGGCTGTTCCTTAAAGTACATTTAGCTTTAATTTGGCTGTATTTTGCTCATAGTAAGTATGCTTACCACTAAATCTTTAAATTACTGTACACCAGTGGAAAGTTATTATTATATGACCCCTCTTCAGAACCTGCTTGTATTCCCATTGAAGGTGAGTGTCCAAATGCAAACAATACCTCTACCCCTTGATTTAGTCATTTATTTACTCTTCAAAAGCTTACTAAGCACCAAATATAGGCGCTGGGATTTTAATCCAGTTTTTTCTCCACTCAGTGCTATTTTCCTACTGCTTTATTATTATAAGAATCCTTACCAAATTTGGAGAAATAAGTCATCCTTTGACAGACTGTTGAATATCAAAGCTCTTAGAGAATGAACATAGCTATAGTGTCTACTGGAGTTACTTCACTGCTTTTTACTTTTCATTATAGTTTTGAATGTATGTGTCTTACACTCTACACTACAAGTATCTTAAAGCAAAATTCGCTTTATGTTCAAAGAACATAACAATGTGGTTTCTTCCATTGAGGGCAATCATTAAACATTTGCAAATGAATACATTTTGGTAAAGGTCTTAGATTAAAAAAATGGCAAAGTCAGCATAATTAACAGATAAGAAGAGCTTAGAAAGTTATCGCCTAGAGATTTTATTCTAACAGTATCCTCTGCTTAGATATTGGTTTGAACACAAATATCCAAATCAAACAGCAACTACATGTAGAATAAACAACATTATGTTTTCTACAAAACATGTAAAAATGGCACCAAGACTGATGCTAAAAGAAGCAGCCAAAAGGATCCTAAAGAAACATTTAGAACTGTATGAATAGTAAAAAGGGAAATGAAAGGAATATGAATTTACAAAGTCTCATGGAGGATATACAGACCAAATTTACCCAAAAGCTATTTATAAAGGAATTGGTGATCACATAATGGTATTATTTATATACATGGGTAAAATACACTGAAATTGACACTTGATACAGGTGAGTTTAACCTTGGCTATCATCTGAAAAAAACTTATTTACTTCTAACAAGAACTTAAAAAGACAGTGTCAAAAGGTAGTCACCACGAAGAAAAAAAAAATATATATATATGTATAATGTGAAAGGCATTCTTTTTTCAACAAATACTTATAAAGTAGCCACTACAAGCTAGTATTTTTGCAGGAACTGTTTGAATTGCTTTCCTACACAAATTAAAAAATTTACTCTAAAAATAAGTTTTGCAGAAAAATTATGATATTTCTAGTAATAATACATTGAATTTATATAATTTCTTTCTTCCAAGCAATTAAAAGCACAGCTCCAATGTAAAATGTTGTAGATGTGCAGTGTTTTCTTAAACAAAAAGACTTGGAGCATACAACTGAATAAATAATGGAAAAAGCAGTCAAGAAAGGCAGGATAGGATAACCATCTCTCTTAAAAGGTTAAAAATGGAAGGGAGGTAAAATAGTTGTTTCCATAATAAATTAAAACTCTGGTATCTGAGAAATCTGTGTTTCCAAGGATTGAACACTCTCACCAGAATTAATTACTTAAGAAATCAGTCATTCTGCATTTAACACACACATTCACAACCATAATATAATTATTATCCTTATTTAAAATAGATTAAATAGGTACAACTAAGTTATAAAGTCATCAGGCCAATAATAGCTCATTTACTACTTCTTTCACTATTTGATACATTCTATTCAACATTAGGAACTTACTGATTAAACATACACACACTCCAACTATGATACCTTCAATGAAACTTTAAACAAAAAGAATCTTTATTTCCTTTATAAAAAAGCTTATAATATATAAACATTCTACCAAAGAAAAAATTTTCAATGAGAGCATCACCAAAAGCAAAGATATTATCAACAAAATTTAAGACTTTCAATGTTAAATGAATCTTTCACTAAATTATCTCAACTTTGTCTCTTTCACCTAATTTCAATGGAACATCATGTTAAAACAAATGAGATTAACAGAACTCTTTCTATGAAGTAACTAATACTGACTGAGACATATTAAAAAATTAATAGTAAGAATCAACGGTTAAAATTTTTGGCATTGAATTCTATAGGTCTCTCTCTGAAATGACATTATCAACAAAATATATTTAAAAATTTGAAAGTCTATCTGAAAATTTAAATTGAACTAAGTCTATTAAAAGTGTTAAAGCTAAAATTCAAATTTGGAATAATGTTATCATTCACTAATGACAAAAAATAATTTGCACTACCGTCATCAAACTGGTGTTTCTAAAATCAATTCTTATTAGAATTTTTGATTTCCTAGGAAATGCTATTTAAATCTAGAGAGAGAGGATACCATCTCTGTTCTAAGCAAGATTTCACAAATGGATGATGCTGACATTAGGTTATCATTTTGGCCAGTAACAGTTACAAGGTGTGATAGGTGTGATAACACAGAGATTATTTTAAGTATCTTACAGAACAAATATAGGCCAAAAAATAGTTAATAATATTTAGGATTGGAGTGTTCATGATGAAACCAGTGCTTAGATAAATTATTAGTAAAAATTAAAAAATATTTTAGCTTTTAAAAACAATATGGCAAAATGTTTGAAGAACCATAAAAATGTATATACATTTTAACCCAGTAATTCAATTTCTAAAAATGTATTTTGAGGAATTAGAGGTGCATATAAAGGGTTACACAGAAGATAGTCATCACAGTGTTGTGGTTTTTTTAGGCTGCTATACTTAATTTTTAGTCCATGAAAGAGGAAAGGGTAGATTATGGAACATATTCTGGCAACAGAATACTACACAGGAACTCAAATCCATGTTTTCAATTAACACACAAAATGCTCATGATACACACAATGCCATCCGCATACAAATAGAATACAAAACTATATGTGCAGTTTGATCCCAATTTTGTTTGAAAAATCAAAGAGGGGAAAGATTTAGGAAATGCACCAAATGTTAACAGAAGTCCTCTCCGGATTTTTATTTTGCCCTTTTGTCAACATTTTCTATGATACTTTTTTAATTAAGAGGAAATAAAAACTTTTTGTTAGTTGAAAAAAAACACATATAAAAAGACCTGTATTCAAATACACCTTGAAGTTTGAACATTCTGTTTAGAGATGTTTCACTATAAATGTAACACAGGTGTAGGCTTAGGTTCAATCTTATCTCCAGTATCTGCAGGTTCTGTGACTGTAATATATTTAAGATTGACTGCTCACTTGCAAAATGAGGCCAGGAGCACCCATTTCATAGGGTTGTTACAGAATTAAATGATATAACCCACATAAGCTTCTTAGCACAGTGACTGGCTTAATTAAAAAGGTTATTATCATTGCAATTCTTTTTTTATTACTAGGACAACTATAATATGAACCTTTAATTCCTCAAATCCTTTTTGAAACAAGTTGGAGTACAAATAAATAATAGACATGGTATATACACACTTGATAAATATTTGAAAGCTCTAGTCTGTGGTTCATAGGCAAATTTTGTGTGTGTGTTTCTGAGGTAGAGTTTTTTGTTGTTATTGTTTTGAATACTTTTTATTTTGGAAAACCTTTAAATTTACAGAAAAGTTGCAATGATAGTACAGAGTTCCTACACATTCCTTACTCAGTTTGTTTCTCTAGCATTCTCATCTGACCTTACTGTGGTACATTTATCAAAACTAAGAAACCAACATTGATACATTACTATTAACTAAACTCTAGACTTCAGTAACTGTTTTAAACTTTAAAAGTATTACTCAGCTTAACTAGACTCAGGTTTCAAATTAAAAATCATCTCTGAAAACTATGACAGGGACTGCTAGCTGTCCCTAGATATCTATTAACTCTTTTTCCTTCAGTGAAAGAACTTGTGAATTTTGGGTGAGCACTTGTCTGCCCAGAACAGTTTTCTAGCTTCCTTTGCAGTTAGGTGGCCATATGATTGAGTTCTGATCCAAAACATGAGTGAAAATTATTCGCATTACTTTCACTACACGTGCTCTGCCCTGCTTCCCCTTCTCCCTCCCTTTCTGTTGGAATGTAGACTTGATGTCAGGAGCTGGAACAGCCATGTTGGACCTAAAAGTGGAAGCTGCATGTTGAGGATTACAGAACCAGCCAGCCCTGAGACTCCTATTTCTGGGCTATTATAGAAAAAACAAACTGCTCAATCTACTGTTAAGGTTGAGTCTTTTAGCCAAGGGGCTAAAAATTTACCACCACTAAGCCTCTCTAAAAGTGTGCCATAGCCTCTAAAGGTAATTTCTTTTGTGCAATGGAATACACAGAAATGTAGTTTTTTATGGTAACTATATTGAAGAAAATATTTGTATGTCTAAGTTTTGATATGCTTTCTTTTCTCTATTCAAACCTTCCACATCTCCATCCCTCCTTTTTACTCTCAGTTACTATGGATAAATGGTCCATGGTCCCACCTAAGGCCAGTCCCTTCACCTGAACACTGGATCCCATCCTCTCTTAAGGACCCCATTCCTGCAACAGTCCCTCTCTCTCTATGCAGTGTCAAATATGTTTTGACATTCCCACCTTAAAATTCAAAACAAACAAGCTCCATCTTCAGTCCTCCTCCAGCAATATTTTACTGTTCCCTTTAAGCTGAATTCCAAGCAAGAGGTATCTTGTAATGTCTCCACTTCAGGTTCTCCATGTTTACTCCAATCCCACTGCTGTCACTGTGCTGCTCTTAGCAAGTTGTCTAATAATTCCCATATTTCTAAATCCAATAATAAATACTGAATTCTCACCTTATCCTATCATTGTCCCCCACACTTTGAAATACTTTTTCTATGTGACTTCAAGAACACAATTTTCTTCATTGTCTGCTGCTTCTCAGCCTCCTATGCTACATCCTCCCCCTCTCCCTGCCGTCTAAACACTGAAGTGCCTTATAACTTAGTTCTCACCCTTCCTATCTATACTATTTAAATATAGAAGTAAAACTAAACAAATATGAGGATTTTAGGTTATTAGACAAAATGTATTACAAATCTTGACAATGTAAAAATAATAATCAGACATCATGGGAGGAGAAAGGAGAAATAGGATGAAGAATGAATGTTAACTCCTTTTATAATAGGGAATCTAGAAAACAATTCTAACTTTTTGTTTTTCATATTTTTTAGAAAATTAGGTTTTTCAAGCAATCTCTCTTATGATACCCATACACACATACGTTCTTATATTCAACAATAGGTTTCTTTTCATTCTGTTGAATTTAAAGAAATTTTTAAAAAGTAATGTAATAAATCCCCTTGCACACTTCACCCAGCTTTAGCCATTATCAACCTAGGATCCATCTCATTTCATCTCTACTTGTAACTCACCTAATTTTTTTTTTTTGAGGCCAACCCCAGGTATTATTTTACCTGTAAAAATTTCAGTATTTGTCTGTGATAGATTGCAAAATATGACCATAAATTCCTTCCTTATCATATGCAACTCCTTCCCTTGCAATGTGATAAGGCTGGTTCTCCCATCCAGAGGAGGGTACCTATTTCATGATCCCTTGGGTCTGGGCTGGTCTGGTGATTTCCATTGTTCAACAGAATGCCAGAGAAGTGATGCCCTGTCACTTCCAAATTGACGCTTCAAGGAGCTTGAGAGTTTCTGCTTTTATTCCCCTGGGATACTGCTGCCCAGAGACTGCCAGATAATAAAATATACTGAACATATATCTAATAATCCTGGGCATGTCTTTTCATAGTTTTGACTATGCATCTTTGGGACAGACTCCCAGAAGTGGGACTGCAGGGTCAAAGGGTAAATGCATGTATAATTTTGCAAGATATTGCCAAACTCTCTCTAGAGGGTGTGCCATCTTGCATTCTTACCAGCAATGAATAAGAGTGCAGAAGGAGTATTTTTAATATCACTGAAGTAAAACGGTTGCTGCCTTCCCAAAAGTATAAACATTCTTGTGGTAGAAAATGTCAAAACAATGATAGACAGATTGATTTATAGACAGGAAAGTTAGATGGAAAGGTTGCTGATATATATTATGAGGAAAAACAATGGATGACTTTTGGGCCTGATAAAGTACTTGAACACCCTTGCTATCTCTGCAGAAGACCTTAGCCCTACAAAGGGTCTCCTTCCTCTTCTTGACAGGCTGAGAGGTAGCCTACCTCTCTGTCTCTTGGCCATTTGTATTACGAAGCACAGACTGGGCATATACCATATGTGAGGCAATCTGCTGTGAGAATTTAAAACAATGAATATTAAAACGTTCCCAGACTTTCTGTATCTGGTGTTGAGGTGAAAACTCTTGCTTTCCCCTGGGGTGTGTTGTGAAATGTTCCATTTGCCTCACCTCATCAAGTACAGAAGCATTAACACTGTCTACATACAAACTGTATGTGCTTAAACAAATTGTGTAATTTTTCTCAGCAATTTTAAAATATTTTCTTGACCTAAAGGTTATCTCATTTCCATTTATCTTATTTCCCCTAATTTTATTGACTCATTTTTTTTCACTGGTTCTATCTCCCAGATAGAGAGAAAAACAGCCTGAGCTTGGGAATTGGGGGTGTAGGCAAGACACAGAAAGGATAACTTTGGGGTAGAGGCACCAAAAACTGGGGAAAAGATGGATGGTACTAATTTGACTTCTTGGGTTCTCTTTCTCCCTGACCTTTTGCTGGCGTTAGCATTCATTTGGAATCTCTCCTATGTAAATTTAAATGTAATGCTTTTTATTAAAAATGGCATGTATATTACTAAAGAGTTAATCACAAGATAACAATTCCAACTATTTTAAGCAGAAAAGAATAGGACAAGGAATTGGGAACTTGTTTGAAACTGAGTTTCCAAGAATGATTCCTAGAACAACAAAGCAAAACTGGTCATAGTCCAAAGGCTGGCTCTAGAATTACACTATATTAGCTGTAATACAGAGATCTGATTTTCAATAAAGGGGCTGAAGCAATTTAACAGAGAAAGAAAAATCTTTTCAACAAATGATGCTGAAATATCTGGGAAACCATATGGAAAAAAGTGAGCTTCAACTCCTACCTTACACAATACACAAAAATTAATTTAAGATGAAAAACAGACCTAAATGCAAAACCAAGCTTGCAGAGGTAAGCAAAGTAGAATATCTTTGTGACTTAAGGGTGGGAAAAGGTTTCTTAGATAAGTCACAGACAGCAACAACCACAGAAGAGAAAAAATTATTACATTAGACTTCATTAAAATTACAAACATCTGTTCATAAAACAATATTATTATGAAAATCAAATTGAAAACCACAGACCTGGAGAAATATTTCATAATGGACTGGTATCCATTATGAGTATTTAAAGAACTCATACAACTCAATCCATTAAAAGACAGATAATCCAATTTTTAAAAACAAGTAGAAGATTTGAAAAGATATTTTGCAAAAAATAAACAAATGGACAATAAGCACATGAAAAAGTGCTTATCTTTTCATTAGACACCAAAGAAATGCAAATTAATACACAATATGTCAGTATACACATAATAAAAATGGCTAAAATTAAAGACTGACCCCAAATGTTGGCAAGGATATGACACAACAAGACCTCTCATAGACTGTGGGTGGGAATGCAAAGTATTACATCTGTTTTGGAAAGCAGTTTGGCAATTTCTTATAAAGTAATTATATAAAACATATGATCCCACCACTACACTTCCTAAAGTACTTACCCAAGATGAAAGAGAGCATGTATTCATACAAAGACTTGTACATAAATATTCATAACAGTTTTATCTATAACAACTGAAAACTGGAAATAAGCCAAATGTCCATAAACAAATGACTAAATAAACTAACTGTGAAATAAGGAAATATTATTCCTCAGTTGAAAGGAATTAACTACTGATCACATAACATGGAGAAATTATAAATTAATTATGTGGAAGGAAAGAAGCCAGTCAAAAGTACATACTGTATGATTCTACTTAGATAGATTTCTAGAAAATACAAACCAATCTATAGTGACAGAAAGCAGATCAGTGATTGACAGGGGTGGGAATGATAGAAGGGAGGGATAACAAATTAACAGGAGGAAATTTTGGAGGATAATGAATATGTTCACTATCTGAATTGTGGTGATGGTTTTATGGGTATATACATATGTTAAAATGTATCAAATTGTACACTTTAAGTATGGGCAGTTTATTGTATATAAATTATACCTCAACTTAAATAACTAAAGAAAACATTAAGAACCAAAGAAATACTTTAATGCTTATTTATGATTTATAGTTTGTATATTTTACTCTGTAATTTCAGTAGACATTAAATTGATTCTTTCATTCCTTAGTATCTATAGTTATTTTAAGATTAATTATTACAACAGTAATAGATTAATAATTTAATGCTTTCACACATTCTGTATTAAAGATGTTAGACTTAAGAATATTAATACATTAGTGATAGTCTAGGGGTAAATATTAGTTAATTTCATTAAGAGTTCAGCAAGTAAAATAATTTTCATACAAGATAATGTATATTTGATTTCCAATTAGGCAGTTTACAATGATTTTCAACCAATAATGGTCAAACGAAAAAACTTTAAACCCTGGATTTTGTCCAGGTTTTCCACCTTTCCATTACAAGACTTAATTCTTTTTTTCCCATACTAGATAGTACTCTTTAAAATTCAGATATGCTATTGAGGAAAATGAATTTCTTCCCCAAGTTTTTCTGGGTTATTTTCATTCTAACTCCAAAATTCTAAAAAATATTATAAAAGAATTCCTTTAATGACAACATACAGTGTCATCAGTGTTTTAATAAATGTGAATATACAAATAATTTATATATTACCTGGCCACATCCAGGGGCAGTACATAGAAAGGGTTTGTCATCACTCATATTCCACAGGTCCTTGTATTGCCTATAATAAAACATTAAGAGATAGCTAAATGTTTTATAGGACAGATTTTTAAATAAAAAATAATTTAAAAAGTAGTATTATTTGATTTTCACCAAGCTTATTACCTTTTCTGATTGTGAAATAAAACACTTTTACTGACATTTTTCACTCCATCTTCCATCTTATTATGAATAAAGACACATAACAGGCAGATTTTACACTATAGAAAAAAAAATTAAGAACTCTGATCTATCAAGCTAAATCTTTCCTGTTTAATAGCCTAAGTGCAGAAAGAATGAAATAATTAGAAGATTACCACTTTAACCCCCAATGAAATAATGGATCTGGGCAACTATCATCAATGTCTGATAAAACTATCAGAAGTAAAGGTGACGGGAACTTTATAATGGTTGGGTCAGGTTGACAGCATCTAAACTCAAAGGTGAGTCTTAAATTAACATTAAAAGTGTGACAAATAAACATTATGTGTCCCCAATATGATGCAATAGAAAGCACATTAAGTATTCTGGGAGGTGGGGGTGTCAAGCCTGAACCTAATTAAGCCCCTCTAGATCCAAATACTAGAAATACAGGGCACAGCAAAACAAGTCAACACAATCAAGATGCAATTAGCCAAATTCTATAGGACGAAAGACCTGGTCTTTTCAAGAAATAAATGTCATGGGGAATAAAAGAAAAGAGAAGGTTGGGGGGAAAACTGTTTTGGATTAAAAGAGGTCTGTCTAATAAACACACTAAATCAAATGCAATATGGGGACTTTTTTGGATCCTGATTTGAAGCAAACAACTACAAAAACTAATTTCCAAGTCATGATTATTTTCCTACTTTTTGATTTAGACTTAAAAGTTTCTAATTATTCCTCTCATAAACTTGTATGGTTTTATTTTGTCTTTGCTTTCTTTCTAGAAATTACATATAATAACAATATTTGACGCAACTAAAAATTCTGTAACATTGTTCCTTTTCAACACTAGCTTGTTAACCCTTCAGAAATATATTTCCCAAAGCTTTTTCATCAAGGATGACAACTGCTATTATGGTCAAGTTTGGGAAATGCTGGAATACTTTTTTATTGGTAGGACTTTTCAGACACTTAATATGTTCAAGGGAAATGACCAGGGCAGCACCTAGAATATGGGATTTTTGCCACATCCATTTGCTATTTGAACCCTCTTCACAGAACATCTCATGGGACTAGTATTATTTGAAATTCATTTTAGAAGAAATCAAAACCCTAAAATATGTTTATATTTGTCACAGGTAAGTGTATTTTGATGCTCTATTTGATAATTTAAAAACATGATAGGAATAATAGTTAAACTATATACTAGGTAAGTGTTTTCTTATTTATGAAAAAAACACTTGAAATATTTATCCAGAAACAACCTATGAAAAATTTTATAATCTAAAATATGAAAAATGGTAGAAAATACCAAATATTGCATACACACCTGGCAGAATTCACATGTAACTTGAATTTCATAAGTTGAATAACTTATCACGTCCTCTTTTTCATGGCAAGGATACTGAAAAACGAAGTGGTTTCATACTATTAAAAAGTTTTGAAACATTTCTTGAAACACAGTAGAAAATAAAAACACTCAAATAATTACACTCTCTGTAACACTATTGTGATCAAAAATCCATTCACTATTAAGAGTCTTTATAACAGAGCACTGTTCCTGAAATATGAACACCCATATAAATGCCTTAAACATAGGTATTAATATATCCAACTCTACCACAAAGAGAGTAAAAGAGAAATATTTAACTCAGCCTTTAGGACTGTGGTCGAAGGGCAGTCATTAAAACAGTGAAAATTCTGACTTTTGAAGTCTGATTAAAAAAAGATGAGACCTAGTATTTCAAAATATCTATCCAGAAAGCTATTAATTTTTTAAAATGTAGTCAATGGTGGTCTGGTTCTCAGCCTAATTCATCAAAATTTGTCCCATAATGTAGTTGATCTATTTAAGGAGCTCCCTATTCCCTAACTTAATAATTTACTTATTTGATATTAGCTTATGGACAAGTGCAACATACTGAAACTACCAAGGTCAGTGGCCCATTTTTAAACTCTGCTAATACTCCATTTTACACTCACTGAAATGCCAGCTACTGGGGTGAACAGAGTTAACTATATTCTTATCCAAATAATGGTACATAAAGAAAACTTTCATTTTACATAATTTTGCTTATAAATGTGGTGTCAAGAATGTCTTGCTCAGGAAAACTGGGTATGTCCTTTAGGGAAATGTGTAAATAGCTATAGTTCTGAGTCTTGGAATCAAGGATGATCTGGTACAGGAGATAGGAAGAACAAAGTTTTTTCCCTGGCCTCAGGCAAAACTTGTATTGGGTAAGGTTCTATCTTGTCATTCACATCCACCTTTACCATGCTGCCTATGAAGGGGGGGGGGAACCACACACACTAGAATAATCCAAAGGAAACCTGTAAAAGTGATGCTTCAGTCATTACCAGTAGAATGTGAGCTCAGTGAGGGCAAGGAATTTATCTCTGGGTTAACTATCTAAAACAGTGCCTAGCTTATTAGTAGCATTTACTCATTAAGGAATGAATAAATAGCTGTATAATATTAACAAGTCAGATAAGTTTAGTTTTCTTTATCTAACTGAAAAAATTCATCTAAAACTAATAAGAAAATGCAGTTCATATTGCTTTGAAAAAATCAAAGCAATATTTAAACTCAAAGTTCAAGAAACTTTTAAACATCAAACTTATGCTAAGACACAAACATGAAAAAACAGTCTCTGCGCTTGAGAAACTTTCAGTCTAGCAGAAGAAAGAATACAGAAATGTAATTTCATTTCGTTTGGTAAGAATAAGAGGTAAAATATTAAAAGTATATAGGTAGTGCAGTGACCAATCCAATAGTTCTAGAAAAGCTTTCTGAGGGACATGACCCATGGTCATGACTACTGCTGTCCCATCTTCTATAAAAGAACTTCCTCATCCACACAGCAGCCTATTTCCTAGCCGACCAATAAAAATTCCTATTCCTTATACTATTTCCTAATACCTAGCTGGGGTAGTTATAAATGTAACAGTCAAAGCACCTTGAGACATAAATGATGGTAATTCCTCTGGGAGGCTTAAATGCCCTCTCTTTGTTAATCTAACTGAATCTCAAGCTTCTAAATCCAGGCTTATCTCCATTTTATAGCAAGGATGGAAGTATACTCCTGGGACAGCATGGAAAGGAGGTTTAGCTCACCTATAAATTGTCAGGGAAGTCAATGACTGCAGAAAGAGAACAGTTACGATACCACACCACTCTGTGGCAAGCATCCACACCTATACTGGTAGAAAAATCACTGTCATGAAGAGTACAAAGGAAGATTCAAGGCAAGATTTAAAGGAAGTCAGTTTCTCTGGTTTCTCTAACCTCTCTCTTAACTCTTCGTCTAAAATTCCTTTATCTTCCCTGCCCTCATGATTTAGTGCCAAAGTTCCCCCTTTTCTTCTTTCAACCAACAAATATTTGAGTGTCTACTTGGTGCCTGGCACTATGCTACATGCTAGGGATGTAGTGGTAAATTAAGGTAGGTATCTGCTCTTCCAGGATAGTGAAGGAGCTTATACTAGCTAATCAAACATCCAATTCAGACCTCTTCTTTCCAGTTTTTAAGGCAGTTCCACATTTAAACATGTGTATGTATATGTTCCTCACATTTTCTCTATGTCATTGCTATAAGGCATTTTATTTTAGAACTCCAAACTTGCTTAAAGATATACTTTAAATTTTGTTTGTTACAACATAGCCACAGTAATGTCCACTACTAGGTATCCCACATAAATGATCAATATTACATAATTCTGAAGAAACTTTAAAGCTCAAGTTTTAATTGGGATTCAGAAGGAGGTCATTGTTATTTCTGGATAATATGAACTAAATTGCACTTACTGAACTAAGATGTTTTAGGGAATTTTTAAATTTGCTCCCAGAAAAATACAGAACAACAAAATAAGAAGTCACCCAAAATACCACCATTCAGAGATAACTACTGTTTAACATTCCAGAGTACATACTGTCTTATTAATGTGTAAATATACATAAAAAAATTTTAATTGTAAAAACAGTATTACAACTTCCTTTAAAAGATAATTATCTAAATTCTGCCACATCATTAAATAGTAACATCAATACATATTAGATGTCATTTTAATGGCTCTATAGTATTTCATCATACAGATATGACATATTTATAACTAATTCTCTATTAGTGGATTTTTATCATCAATGAATATCCTTGAGGACAAATCTTTGTGTAATATCTGTAATTATTTCCACAGGATTAATTTCTAGAAGTGAAACTGCTATTTTAAAGTGAAGGCATATTTTTAAAGGTTTTGATTTATATTGCTAAACTGTCCTCAAATATATAGCACTGACTTCTACTTTACCAGTAGTGTGCAGAAAGACCTCATTTCTCAATACCCACACCAACAGTGGATATTATTTTTTTAACATTTAAGTTAACAAATTAGTGAAAAAAAGTTTTAAGTTACATATCTTGACACACAGATGAAGTTGAACCTTTTCACATATATAATGGTTCTTTGCGGTTATCTGTAAAATGTTTCCTTTGCCCATTCTTTTTTTAAAAATTGAATATATTTGACATACAACATTGTGAAAATTCAAGGTATACAATGTTACCTTAATATATTTATACATTGTAATATAATTATCATTGTATTATATTTATTATATTACATAATTATAGTACAATACTGTTGTCTATATTTATTATACTGTCTATATTAGATCATGGCTTATTTATTACTCATTTCAAATGTATACCCTTAAACATCAACTTTACACCTCCTTTTCCCATTCCTAAAAAAAAAGTTAGTCCAAAATTCTCTCTCTTGAATATAGATCATAGACTCTTTCTTAAAACATAGATTTCTGATCATGTACCTCATTGTATTCCTGATCTAGCCCTAACTACACATACTACAAATGAGGTCCTAAAGGTTAAAATGACTTTTTCCAGGTAAAAAACAATACAAGAAATTTCTACTCTTACATTGTGCCTGCCAGCTGGTATGCTTTGTTATACTACACGTATCAACTGTTATGCCTTGCAATTCTTTATCTACAAACTAAATAGCAATTTTATGTAAACCATCTTTTAAAAAATAGTACAGAAAGACTCTTTTGGCACTTGTAAGGTTATCTGACAGACCCATTATCAGACAAAATCACATAATACAAAATGCTCATAAGAAAATAGTAAAGAAAAACCCTCTAAGAAAAGAAGAATAGAAGGAAATGAGAGAAATTAATATAACTTAAAATTAATATAAAAGCCAAGACTCCAAGGAAAATCATATATAAGGGTATCTTCATGGAAAGCAGCTTAGACAGGCTACTGGGGGGCAGCCTGTCTAAGTGCAAAGTGCAGGAGCTTGGGCAGGATGAGGTGTCCATTGGTGGGGGGAGTTGGTCTGGAGTGGAATCTAAGTTGGGTAAGGAAAGGTCAGTCTGTGCACGGAAGGGGGAAGTAGGCTGATGTGGGATGACAATGCCCAAGAAGGGTAAGGAGGTATCCACATGACGTAAAGAATAGGGATGGCACCAGTCCAGGAAAGGATATCGAGGCCCAAGCAGGAGGATGTCTACTTGATGAGGAGAAAGTCTGGTGGCTACAGGCAATTCACTACATATACACACAGGTATTGATTGAACAAGTAAATTTATCAAGGATATAGTGGATGAAGGTAAATTCACACTATAGGTGATGGTAATTACACAGAGTGAATTAGATGAGATTTGGAGATGTTGGTGTGAACTCACAACTTTCAATATAAATATACAGATATAGAAATACAGATGATAATGTGTGTATATACATGCAAAATAATTCACAAACTTCCTGAGCTGTGTCTACTGGGAGAGCCTGGGAACACCTGATATCCCAATAGAAATAAGCCCACTGAGCATCCGGATCTGATGTCTAAATACTATTCTCCACCAAAAGGAACCTGGGATCCTTGAAGAATTGGCTGATTACAGGGCTGAAGCAGGAAAACTGCATGATGGGCCTTGAGTATCTTGTGCAAGAAAGTAAAGAGGAACTTACGGATTTGGCCAGAAAGTGGACAATTTGAGGATCAAAATAAATGATAGTAATAGATCATCATATCATGAATAAAACAGGATTTCATTAACCTGATATGAGATACCTACTGATATAGAAGAATAAACTGGAAGTTTAATAACACAGGTTATTTACATCCTCTCAAAGTATCTCCTTATAAAATACATTTTAATTACTAAAGACAAGAGTAATATACAGTACAAAAGTCTGGCAAATATCACTTTACTCAAGTGGTCCAAGTTAACAACACTAAAAATAAGGGAAATCAGTATCATGTGCCACTGGACGGTTTGCAATGAGGAGGACACAGCATCACCTCCATGATAGTCGTGCCAAAGATACATAACCTGAATCTAATCACGAAGAAATATTATACAACCCCAAATTGAGGTAAATTCCTCAAACTAACTGGCCCATAATCTTCAAAAGTGTCCAAGTCATCAAGGCCAAGGAAAGACTGAGGAACTATTTCAGACTGAAAAAGACCAATGAGACATGACAGCTAACTGCAACATGAGATTCTAGACTGAATCCTTTTACTATAAAGGACAGACATTATTGGAGTAACTGGCAAAACTTGAATGTGATCTGCAGATTAGATGGTAGCACTATTTCAAAGTTAATTTCTTGATTTTTCAAGGTTGTATTGTGGTTTTGGAGGAGAATGTCTTATTGTAGAAAATAAAGTATTCAGGGGAAGGGGACATCATGCAACTTACTCCTATAAGGTTCTGAAGCAAAAAAATTAAAAAAGGAAAAACTTACAGAGGGAGTTTAAGTTATATATAAATAACATGCACTATAATAATTCCTTATATAACCATTAAGTAATTAGCATCATGTTTTTAGCAATAGTAATGAGAAAAATACTAAAATATTCAAATTCTCTAACAATTTTCTGCCTGTTGCTGGTTTATAACTTAAATGTTATGAGATGTCAAAGAACAGAGAAACTATGTTCTGTACTGCAAGGGTAAGAGCAAACAATCATCTGTAGTAGAACAATGTCTGTTTCTGAATAAAGACTCGAGCGGTGATATTAGACAATCATTTGTCCTATTAAGCAACTTTCTTCTTTAAAATATGAAATGTGGGTTAAATCTGTTAAGCAAGATAGATAATCCTTTAGGTTGCAGTATCAATACCCATGACATTCTGAATTCTGTCATTCAAATGATTCAGTTGATTAAAACATTTGCTTTTCTTAGAACATCTCTAGCAAAAACAAGAGAGAAAGCAATTCACTTCATAGAAAACAGTATGAGCAAATGAATCTTTGTAAATGGGGATGCGGGAGGGAATGAGTCAATTTCTGGTGACTAATTTCAGAAATTGCTAGATTCTAAAATGAATTTGACTGATCCTCTAGTTAGTTGGTTATAGACTACAAATGCTGTAACCTCTTACCTTTAAAGCACATACTCCAGTTTCAAAGCAGATTTTTAAAATATGGATAATACTAAACGCTACATACAACATACAGCATTTCCAAACATTTCTAATACAAATAACTTATGAAATTTATTTGGAAAATATTTGACTGTCTATATGGTATCAGATACTATATTAAGAATAAGAGCTATGGTCCCTGACCTCAAAATCAGATTAGTAATAAGGAAGACAAACAAGTGGGAATAGTAATACTAATTAGGTGATATACATATAATAATAAAGATATACACAGGCATTATGGGAACATAGAAGAATAAAGAGTATACTGGAGCTGGTCATCTCTCCTCAGCACCCATAATACCCTCTTAGAACTGATTGCCAGCAAAGGGCAATCCTATATTTCTGTGGCCCTGACATACCTGTTTCAGGTGAACCAGGGGAGACACCTGAACAAGTTAAGACAATCAGACTACCTCTTCAGAAAATTTGTAAAAAGAAAAAAGAAATCAGCCAAACAGAGGTATACAGTAGACATTCAAAATCATACTCAGGACTGGTGGACATTTTCTGTCACATTCATACTGATAAGAAATTAATGAAAGCCAGAATGGAGTAGGCACAGAAAAAGAGACAAGATACTACGTACCCAAGAAGAAGGAAATTAGTTTGTGATGTCTGACTATGCTTTCTGTATTGGGTCATGCAAGAATCTTCTGTATACTGAGTATGAGCTCCTTTTTTTTTTTATTTTAAAGTTGAATTTATCTGATTTTCCACCCTCTAACTAAGACAAGTACCTAGTCAACCCTGGAGAGAGGGTCTGGGAAGGTACTGAAGGAAGTAGTGCCTGGGCTTAAGTCTTCTCAAAGAAAGAAGGGATGATGTTTTGGGCAGAAGAGACAGCATGCAGAAGCACAATAAAGTAGAGTATACTGAAGGATCTCCAAGAATTTCTGACAGCTAAAGCATGGGATATATGGTTGAAGGGAAGAGAAGGGAGGCAAATCTTAAAGGGCCTTTAATATCCCAGCAAGGCATTTGGAGTTCAACGTCACCCCATCTCATCCCTACCCCAAGGTTATAAACTGGCCCTGCACCAAAAAACTTTTTTGAATGTATATATATTTTTATTGAAGTATAGTCAGTTTATAATGTTGTGTCCTGCACCAAAACATTGAGCTAAGAAAGTTTTTCAATTTTTTAAATGGTCGTGGGGTATTAGTGGGGGGAGGGGAGAAGCAGCAACAGAGACTATATGTGACGCCCATAAAGCCTAAAAGCTTACTATCTGGCTTTTTAAAGAAAAAGTTTGCTTAACCTGCTGTAAAAAATGGAAAAATTTTAAATAGGTGAATTAGTTAATCAAAGGGGCATTTTTGCAAGATGACTAATAGAAATGAGGAGGATGGATTAGTGAGAGTAACACTCACTACGCATAAGAAAACCAGAACAAGTTACTGCTAGGAAAGAGCTATACTCAAGCAGTGCCAGACAAAATGAGAGGAAAGGACAAGTTATGGAATAAATGCTCTTAAGATAAAGCCTCTAATTCTTAACATTGTCTGCAGAACCTTGCATGCACTGACCTCTGCCTCCCACCTCAGTCTTATGCTACCTTGATTTCTTGGCAACAGTTATGCAGGCTTTTAGGCAGCTTCCTCTCTCAGCCTAAAGTGCTCTTACCTCCCACTCATTTGTTCCTCTGTTAGTTAATACCACTTACCTCTGATCTCCCTCCATCCACTATCCCTCTACCCTAAAATTCAGATGTCTCATTTACTTAGTCACTCAGTCAATAAATATTTATCGACCACATGCAAAAGGGTAGGAATTATACTAGATTCCAGGATACAACGATGCAGACACAATCCTGGTCTCACAGAATTTACATTTTATGGAAAATACTTCTAACAAAATCAGTGGACTTGAAAATTTAAGCTGATTAAGTAGATCAAAAGTATTTTATGTACGTATCCGTGTGTAACAAAATTATTGAGCATTGCCACCCTTTCCTCCTTATACCTGTTTAAGCATTTTTACTTTTTCAAATATATGTACATTTAGATGATTTCCCAAGTTTTTGTCAAAATCAGAGTAACTGTACATTTACACAGTTTTATTTTCGATCTGAATCTCCAGATTCAGGTACAACAGAATAGGCCAATTTGCTTTTGTATCTTGATACATCTGACAAAGTCTATCACTAAACTATCACATTTTGAAAGCTTTTGTATGCCACATCACATTTATTAAATCAATATTTGCCTCCCATTTTTACAAGCTACATCTGCAAACTGTAAAGGGCTTGAGAAGAGAAACCATTATACTTAATATCTTTAACATTAGCACACTGTGACTGGCATATAGTAGATGTTCAATAAAGGAATGTTCGAAGTACTATATAACTTTCTATTAATGTTTCCACTCAGCATGAAATAATCATAACACTAAACTTAGTTTTCCTAACTCAATCCAAAAGCAAATAAATTTGACATTTTAGTTAGCTTGTACAGTCGCAGAGTGGGTAATACTTTTTGTCCAAAGTATTTTTGAAATACAGAAAATATCAAGGATTACCTCCTGTTACTGTCCTTATAAAATCCTAGGAGAGTTGAGATTTTCATATTGTGACCCTTTGCTATAGAAGGTTCTACAGTCAGATAAGTCTAGGAGCCTCTGGTTTATACAAAATTCCGCATTTTTATGTAAGTCTTCTCTGTGCTTTTTATATGCTGATATGAACTGTAGCTCCAAAAGGACATTTCCAAATTTGCTGTGCCTCAGAAGTTTTTTTTTTTTTTCTTTTTCACTAAATACTATTAATATGGTAGGACACTAGCATTCTGAGGACTAATGTCTGGAAAATTCTCGAATTCTGTAATATTTGAGAGATAATCACAAAATAAAGGAACACTTTTGCACTAAAAGCTTAAAATCTCTTACCTTTCTAGCTGGTGGGCCATGAGCTTTATTTACTCTGCTGCCAGGAATCCCTCAGCTCTAATCAAGTAAGCAGTGCTTCTCAAGTTTCCATCTAAGTATTCCTAGGGCAAAGGAGAGGCAGAAAAGAGCAAACTCATTACTCTGCAAGATCTAAAGAATTCCACAATAAAATTTTCAAATGTTTATTTTATACTTTAAAATGCTCACGAGTTTTGCCTTCCATTTCATTATTTTTTAATATAAAAATTAAGGTTCCCTCCAAAATCTTCAGTGCTCCATGAAAGTGTTTATCCTGTGGCCTCCCATAGGATACCTATCAGAGGTGTAGCAGTTCCAGGGATTAAAGTATGGCATGGGAATCTTGGTGAAAAGAAAAATAATACTTTTTAATATAATGGAAGAGAGGTGGTCATAGCTGATCAGTGGAATGGTAGTGCTGGATCTGAGTGGAGATTAATAGTTTTTCTTGTGTCAGTGCTTTTCACATAAGACTTTATGTGCTTCTTGTCTGGAAACTACTTGATTTTTTAATTTCTGTATCAGTTAGGATTAGATTCAGCTGGGTGTGACAGAAAACTCAAAATAACAATGGCTTAAATGATTCTGAAGCTTGTTTCTCTCACATGAACACAGGCAGTACAGAACCACAGTCATTAGGAACCCAGGCTCCTTCCATTTTGTTGTTTTGCCATCCTAAACACGTGGCGCCCCCTTCATGGTTTAAAATAACTACTCAAGGTCTAGCCATCACATCAAACAGCATGGAGAATGGGGAGATGAGCAATAGACTTCCTTTAAAGAAACTTATCTTATAGAATCTTACAGAAATCTTTTCAGAATCTTTTCAGAAATCTAGAACTTAAATCACATGGCCATGGCTAGCAGGAAGCTAGGAAATATATTCTTTATTTCGCCATATGCTCAGCCAAAAAGTGGAGCATCTACAGTAAGGAGAAAGAAGAGAATGAATACTGGTGGACAACTAATTGTTTCTGTCATCATACTCAGCTCATTCCAAAATGTAAGATGGTTAGGTACCTTGTAGAGGTGCCCTGAGCAGTCTACTAAAGGGAACTTTCAAAAGCAGAAAGCCCTGCCAGTGGCCAAGGAGCAAGGCCAATATTCATAAGGTCTTTTCTAAATATTCAAGGCCAATCTGTAGGTGACAGAATAAGACAGAAAAAATCTGAAGACCATAACAACAATGCAAGAGTAAAGAAACAACCTAAATAGTTGCAGTTTGGGAAGATAAACTCATTAAGCAGTTCACAAAACTTAGAAATGATTACACAGGACCATTATGTAAGTAATGGTGTGTCTAAGGTAAGACTGGGTAAGACTTGGCAGAATGCTCACTTGCCAATTGCATTAGGAAGATAGTGATCCCAGAAGCAAGATGTTAAAGGGAAAGTTGACTTTCCTCTTCCATTATTTGAGGGCTGAGCTCCCATACACGAGGGACATGTATGAACTTGGAGATTTCCTTATTGCACAGACTGTTGGAAAGAAGGGTTGCACTTTACCCTGAATAAAGTTGGCTTAAACAGCCTTAATATGTTTAAAACTTCTGATGCAAATACCAAAAGCTATAAGGACTGTCATTTCAAAGCTGGCAATAAAATTCTATTTTATATATAGACTGTTCCTTAAAGGAAAAGGGACCAGAAGAGGATATTCAGCTATACAAATGTAAATTGGGGACTATAAATGGAGCAACAATTCAAAGGACAAATGGCTCTGTAGGATAATGTTAAAGTTTACATCTTCCAGGCAGAGATAAATTTCTGCAAACTGTTCCTTTTGGGGAAATGTTTATTTTTAAGTATGGCTCCAGATTTTTCTGTGGAGTGTTTGTGTTCTTGGTTCAGCAGTTGCTCACAAAAGACCAGGAACTTACACCCTAGAAAACAGCAAGATAGACCTCTGGGCTTCTCTTCAAGCAAAAAGCAATAAGCTAGCCAGCTGTATTTGGCATATACAGCTTACGTTTTATGCATGCAACGTTAAGCTAACCATCCTGACTGAAAGACACTGAAAATGAGGGGCTTTTTGTTTTTTGTTTGTAACTTGAAGGGCACAGATGTAAGGAACATCTCTTTTATCATTACTACCCTACCCTAGTTACTGTATACGTATTTCTTATATTTGGATATAACTAACTAGTAGGTAAGGGGGAGAATCTCTGCTGAAGGGGGCAAACATTCTCTCTTGGACATGGACTCAGTAAAGTCCACTCAAGGGCAACCCTGGGTAGTAGAGAGAAGTTGCCTTCTGGCCTTGTGGGAGGACAGGAGCTAGGCAGGTCGGGGACAGACTTTCAGGGCAGCAATGTTCAGACAGGTGTATGTATTACTGAAGGTAGACTAAGACTTTCCAAGGGACACCTGAGTGAGATAAGTTTTAAGAAAATCAATTACTGTATCTTCAGTATCCTTATGTTTGCTTTCCTAAAAATAATCTGCCTAGATTCCCTAAGTCCTCATTCTTCCACATTTCAAAAGAAACCCATACCTTTTCGCCATACTAAATCTTAATACAATGCACCGCCCAGGTTATAAAAAAACTTCCATGGAACAAAATAAGGGACTAATTTAAAATAAGAGTGTCTTAAAGCTTCCATTAATCAAGGCACATTAACCTCAGCCTTGTGTCTTTCCCTGTCTTATAAATATTGCTGTTAAAGCAAAGCCTGGCTTTAATAATGGTGTTTTGCTCTGTGTTGAGGAATGTTCTGAATTAAGATAAATTGTACACTGATTACAGGAACAAAAAAACCCCTTTGATTTAATGATTGCCTCTTCTATTCTCAGACTACTGTCCAAAAATGCATTGTCCTGAGAGGGAGGTCCATGAGAACAAAGCAAAGAGGAAATCAACAGGAAACTCTGAAAAGTTCTATTTATATTTGTTGCAGAGAAGTGGGATAAGGTGATTAAAAGAGTTTAAAACATTAAAATACACTGGATTCAAATAAAATTATGATGAAGTAGAAATTAAGTAAGTTCAATAAGAAAAAGGAACAACAAAAATGCCCAATTGTTAAAGATGAATTAATTCAAGTTTGGTTTTTAAAACTAGTAATAGTACTAAGTCACTAAGGATCACAGTTGATCTTTGAACAACGCAGAGGTCGGGGCACGGATCCTCTACACAGCAGAAAACCTGAGTATAATTTATAGGCAGCACTTTATATCTGTGGATCCTCTGTTTTCACAGTTCTGCTTCCAAAGATTCAACTATTGGCAGATGGCACTGTTGTATTTACTACTGAAAAAAATCCACGTAAGTGGATCCACACAGTTCAAACCCATGTTGTTCAAGGATCAACTGTACTTATAAGAGATTGGTATCCGTATCTTGAAAAGCCAGAAACTGTACTTCTTTTTAACTATTTAAACTTACGAAGAAAATGTTAGGAATCAACTTAGAAATGTGCAACAGTACATAGTTTATCAAATTTCTTTTCAGGAGTATATATGCGTGTACTTGGCAGAACGGCCCTCCAAAGATGTTGACACCTTAATCCCTGGAACCTATGAATAGGTTATGTTACATGGCAAAATGGACTTTGCAGATGTAAAAATGATCACAGATCCTAAAACAAGAAGATTATCCTGGGTTATCCAGATGGCCCAATCTAATCACATAAGCCAGTAAAAGCAGAGAACTTTGTCAGATTTTGGCAGCAGAAGCCACAGAAATATGCAAGCATGAGAGAAGACTTTACTTGCTATCACTGGAAGGGGCAGCACTGAAAGCATTTCAGCTTCTATGAGCAAAGACCAGCCCTGGCTGATAGCAAGGAAAGAGAGACCTCAGTTCTGTAACTTCGGTCAACAATTTGAATGAACTAAGAAGTGCATTCTTCCTCAAAAAGAAGAAAAGAAAAAAAAGAATGCAGCTCTGCCAACATACTGATTTTTGGCTTGGCTTTGTAAGATCCTAAGCAGAGGGCTCAGAGCCCTAGACCTCTTTTATATACATACAAAAACTGAGGTAAATTCGGGTTGTTTTATGATGCAAAGTATGTGGTAATTTGTGATGCAGGAATAGAAAATTAATAAAGTAAGCAAAAATGCTAAGGTATTCAGAAATATAGGCCCGTGGCTCAAGGAACCTTACAGATACAGCACCTTCTCTGTGCTCTAATTTCCTTCTCAAATCTTGGTCAAGTACCACAAAATGCCAAGAAACTATCCTAGAGCTCACACTAGGAATAGCAATATGGTCATAATAGCAAACTTAAACCTATGAAGTTGAAAACACGTAGCTAATAAGCTAGTAGGATGTCATTCCCCTTTCAAGGTTAAAATATCGTTGAGTTTTTAAATCAGAACAAATTTAAATGGTATGATTTCACCACTATCCTCACCAGTAAGAAAAATATACTAGTTTCAGGACTGTCAGAAATAATAAAAGAAAATAACACTGTATTGGTTAAGATACATTAAGTATACTGCATGGCACTCACATGTCTATTGAGTTTATCAGAAGTTTTATTTTATTTCTCTTTGATTTCAAATGTACATTTTCCTAATAATTAATTCTAATCTTACTACCTTCTTTATTTTTAAAGCCAGAAACTGAGAGCTACATAGCTTATCTTTCAGACAGAAGATTTCTACATTAATCTTTAATCCATGAATTTGATCTTATCCCATAAGGTTATTCGGTATATAATGTTTACTTCATCAATGTAAGGAAATCACTCTTTCAGCAGTGAGAAAAATATAAGCTCAGCATTAATGGAAAAAAGCAGCAGTTTTTAATGGTTCTCCACTCACAGCAGACAAAACAGATGTTCTTCACACATATCACAACTCCCAAGAGCATACCAAAGTTTTGAGGAAATTCCTCAAAGCAGATGGGACACACAAAGAGAACCACAGACTTTTCTCAATATTGTATTCATAAAAGTTGGTCCTCTGGATTCAACCAACCTCGGATCAAAAAGATTCGGGTGGAAGAAATTCCAGAAAGTTCCAAAAAACAAATCTTGTATCTGCCTCCTGCCTGTTAACTACTTACATAGCATTAACATTGTATTAGGTATCATACATAATGTAAAGATGATTTAAAGAATACTGAAGGTTATATACAAGTGCTATGCCACTTTATCTAGGGGACTTGAGCATCCACGGATTTTGGCATTTGCAGGGAATCCTGGAACCAATCCCCCACAGATACCAACAGTAATATCAGCCCAATTAATAAAAATACAAGCAGACCAATTCTTAAGTCAAACTTCATTTTTTAAGTGAGTCAATTATTCCTAGACCTCTAATTCCTAGGTGATAAAAGGTAAGCAACTTCTTGTTTTATAGTTTAAAATTAATTAGAATGACATTAGAAATAGATAAATACAAACAACTTACAGATTAATGGTTACAAATATGAAGTGTTAATGCAAGTTTTTTCTAATAACATCATTTTAGACTTGTCTGGCAATCATATCTGTTATATGAAATAACATCTATAGCATTACTTTTGCTCAAAGGAAGATGTGTAAAATGTGCTTATCCATCATTGCTCTTTTCCTGACTAAAAACTTGTATTTGTAAAAGTAAAAAGAATAAACAGAAATAGAAATTTACAGCTCACCAAGAACTACAATAATTTCTAACCATCACTGCTCAGGAGTACATCAATAATAATTTCTCATTATGAAGAGAGCAAAAATAAGATAATGTACAGATTATGTACAATCCCCATGACAACACTGATAAGCTTACCTCTCCTCCCTTGCAAAGTATGTCAAAATTCAAGTAAATGAAAGAGATATTACCTCAGAAATAACCCTCAATCCAAAATCCATACTTAAACGATCATTATAACCTACCTTACAGATGATAAAAAATATCAGTGATAACAATGTGAATGAGAAATATTGTTCTTATATTACATAATTAGTAAATAATTCAAAAGAGCAAACATTAGAAGTGTGATATTTTAATTTAATCATCTTTTCCACTACAGACAAGAAAAAAATGAAAGGTCTTACCGAAATGTTTATAGCAGGATTCCTAGAGCAGAAGAAAATGATTATTTGGATTGTATGGAAATCATAGTATCACAATTTTATCATCTGAAAATATGGATATGTGTTTTATACAGTTTTATATAGAAAAAAGTAACCCTTGGGAAGAAGGGATGTATATGGAACTACAAGTATAAGATATTCTCTCACATGGATTTATGAAAATTCTAAGGTAGTAAGTTCCACCACAAATTTTAAGTTCCTAGGGAAAACCCAACATTATTGTGAAAGTTACCAAACTTTGTACTGCCTTGAAGCCACATCACATGCGTGCCTGTCAGAGTTGTGCTGGGTTATTATTTTTGAATGAACTTTAACAGTAATAATTACCATACCATACATTGAGTACTCATTAAGCTCCTAACACTGTTTCCAGTATTGTATTATTTGAATGTTCACAAGGCTATGAGTTAAGTATTATCTTTAAAGATATGGAAACTGAGGCACACAGAAGTTATATTATATGCCCAGGGTGACACAGATAATAAGTGGCAGACTCATGAAACCTAACGAATAACTACCCTACAACATTAATTATAAACTTAGAGTGTGCCAGAAGAGGATACTGAGGAAACAAAAACTCAGTCAATCTGGCTGTAACATACATATTCTTTTTTTAGAGATGTAATTTTTTTTTATTGAGTTATAATCAATTTACAATGTTGTATCAATTTCTGGTGTACAGCACACTTCTTCAGTCATACATGAATATGCATGTATTCATTTTCATATTCTTTTTCACCATGAGCTACTACAAGATATTGAATATATTTCCCTGTGCTATACAGTATAAACTCGTTTATCTACTTTATATATACCAGTCAGTATCTGCAAATGTTGAACTCCCAGTTTATCCCTTCCCACCCTCCTCCACCCTGGCAACCACAAGTCTGTATTCTATGTCTGTGAGTCTATTTCTTTTTTATATATAAGTTCATTTGTCTTTTTTTTTTAGATTCCACATGAGTGATATCATATTTTTTTTTCTTTCTCTTTCTGGATAACTTCACTTAGAATGATATTCTCCAGGGCTATCCATGTTGCTGCAAATGGCATTATTTTATCATTTTTTATGGCTGAGTAGTATTCCATTTTAGAAATATACCGTAACTTCTTTATCCAGTCATCTGTCGATGGACATTTAGGTTGTTTCCATGTCTTGGTTATTGTAAATAGTGCTGCTATGAACATTGGAGTGCAGGTATCTTTTTGAATTAGAGTTCCCCCTGGATATATGCCCAGGAGTGGGATTGCTGGGTCATATGGTAAGTCTATTTTTAGTCTTTTGAGGAATCTCCATACTGTTTCCCACAATGGCTGCACCAAACTGCATTCCCACCAACAGTGTAGGAGGGTTCCCTTTTCTCCACACCCTCTCCAGCATTTATCATTAGCTATAACATACACATTCTTTATTTGAAGGGTTACCTATATGGAAATAATGTCATTATGAATTTTAATAATTCATAAATGTATAGTTCAGAAAGTAGCTCTTATATTAAAACAAACCAGCATAAGAATCCAATGTGTAAACTATGTAATACTGCATAAAATTTAAAGATTATTGTTACTAGAATGTCAAAAGTTTCAGTAATCTGCAAAGGAAATAGAGTGAAATGACAAAATATGAAATATACACTATCTGTCCCAGCAGATCACTGGTAGGCAAATAACTAAATTGATATAGTCAACGAAATAAAACTTCTAAATAATGCAGCTTACTCCCATTAATAATTCCTAGCTAAGTAAGCCTCCTTTTTAATAAGCACAATTCCAAAGTTGGTAAAACTATGACAAAGTTGGTGTATTCATATTCTGATGATGGCTTAACTCTTTGGGGAGGCAAAAATTTGGCAACTGTAGAAACATTTATATCCTTTGACCTAGTAATCTTATTTGAGGTTGGTATCCTACAGAAACAATTCAAAATAAGAAAAAAGATATATGCTTAGAGATAATTAGGTCAATGTTAAAATAGGCAGAAACTGAAAATTATTTTCCTGTTGGGCATTTAAAATTGAGAAAATTTTAATAGTCAGTTGGTAAACTATCATGTAATCATTAAACATTACAAAGATTAGATAACATGGGACAATGCAAATGCTATAAAAGTAAAATAAAAAATTGTATCTATGATATTATAATTCTGTAAAAACTGTAATGTATATAAACAGATTAGATGACAACAAAAATGATGAAAACAACTGTTAGTAGGGCAAAATTGGAGCTGATTTCTGGTAACACTATTCCAATAAGTATTAAATAAACAAAAGGAAACGCACTAACCTGAACAGTAGAATTAGAAAAAATACAGGTGTAAAATTGGAATGACAAAGATTTAGATTCAGTTAGGCAAATTAAAGAATGGTAAGGGAACATATTTATAAATTTAAAGTCATATATAGGTGAAGGTAATCATATAATACCAAAATAACCAAAACACACTTGGCAATTTACCAACTGGCTTTTGCCACCCTGTCTTTCCCTACTAATCTTGTTGAGAGTCTCTCCAGTAATAAGCTACTATTACTGTTGCAAGTGCTTTCTATTCCTTGGGTATTAAGACAGAAAAAAATCATTGAGAATCACTATCTTTGTTAAGATACAGAATGCAGACCTGGGTGAATAGGCCTAGCCCTTCAAAGCATTTTGTTTATTTATATCCCTTCTTGCTGCAAAAAATGTGTTTAATTACTACCAAAGCCAAAATGCCAAAAAGAAAAAAAAAATCACTTAACATACTTAAAAATGTAAATGAATACACCAGTTTCAAGGTTGTTTAAAAAAATGAAAATAGGATATATAATAATTTATCTATAATTATATGATATACGGTTATAATATATGCAAAATAACTCCAGTTATTGTTGGCCTTCAAGATCCACAAACTTCCTTAAATTTCTATGAAACTGTACCTTACACTAACTTTTTAACCTTAAGAAACAGAACAAAAGAAATAAAGTATTTTGTGGGATCTTCCCCTAAATATGAATAGGTGAATACTATCACTACTACCTCATGACTAAAAGTTACATTAAGAGAATATGCAGAATTTTAGATAAGTTCTCAGTCTCAAGAAATAGGTGTGAGTATAGGATAAACACAGAAATAAACTAAGTTAAATTACTGACTATAATAAGGCAAATCTGTTGTTTTACTTACAATATCTTTTAATTACAGAGAACAGCTTAACAAGTACTTTATGGATTTATGTTTAAAAATCAATTATTGTTATTCATTATGTTTTAAGTGAGAGATTCTGGTGAAAATTTGGTTTTAAATAGGGAGACTTCAACTACTTTACCTTCTCTAGGACTTTACAGTAAGAATATCAAAAAGAAAGAAGTGCTTACAGACTTACTTCATACTAGAAGGGAGAGTGTGAAGACAAAATGAGTGGAAACAGCATATATGGTGGGATTGTTTACTTGACCTAACATCTAACATGATCTAACAATTTAATTTCCCAGCAAAGAATATACAAATCATTAAAAGCCACGTTTTCCAAAATAAAAATGATTTCTTGAGAGTTAATGCTAATCATTGGTAGATGTCTGATGTAGAGCATATCTTTTTAAAAAACGATATTCATTCAGCTTCTAAATCCTTAATACCAATAAAAAGCATCCCTCCAAATTATTCGCTAAAGAGCTGACATAATCATTTCTACTGTTATCTTAGTTTAAAAATATGAAACAAATACTCCAAGTAAAAAAGTAAATGCAAGAATTTCTGGATTACATATTTAATAGATATTGAATATGAAATAAACATTCTTAGTAAGGTATTTTAAAAAGAACTTCCAAAAAATACAACCAGATCTATAGAAGACATTATGTACCTTAAACACACACACACCCACAAAAGTACTTGAAAGCTCCTTCCTTACTGACAATTAAAAAACAAACACCTATGTTTTGAATTACCACAATATTATATTTTAAATAATTAAAAACTCAATGGTAGTAACATCCTCTCAAAACAAGATTTAACATGTCTTATGAAAGCAGCATAAACAGCACTGTAAATTTGGAATATTCTTGCAAATTATTTTACAAAAATTAGGATTCACTTATTGATGGCCTTAAAGATTCATGAACTTAATTCTGCTTTCTGATTTGAAGAAAGGCATCTATATTTTAGAACACACTTTACAATGATGTTCCTGCAGTTTTGAAAAAAATGTTAACAGTGAATTCAAGTTACTGTAACAAATTTAAATTTAATTACAAGATATAATAGCTACTGTATTTGTCTTTTAGGGCACTTAACCCTGTAGGGATGACTTTTTAACAAGCTTCTCACCGTCTCAGTTTTGGTACAACAGACCAAGGGTATAAGCTTTAAGATTATGCCTAAAATGACTATTACTGACTGTGGTTATGAATTACTTCAGATAGGACAAAGTGTGCTCAGAGGAACAGTTTTTGTTCTGATTTCAAATATATACATGACATTTATTTATGGTTACCGTCTCCATAATTTAAAATTTCTAAGAAATTATAACTTTCACATTGTAATTTAGGGATTAGTCAACAGGAGTAAGGTCCACCAGGAGTAATCCCTTTTACTCCGTCATATTCACAGTAGTTCTGCTCTTGGCCTGACCAGTTTTAAGACTCTTCATTAAGCAAAGACAATTTTATACTACTTAAGGGCACGAAAATAGTCCCCAGCTCCTCCACCCTCTCCCTCCTTCTAGCGTCAGTTCAACCAGCAAACACAAAACACACAACACACACACACGCACACACACACACACACACAGTCGGCCCTGGTCCCCAGAGCATCAATAAAAAGTGCAGGTTATTTCCCTATAGAAGCTCCGCAGTCCACTCAAGAAAAATTGGGGAAAATACCAGAATTAATCGGCACCCGCACCTCAGCCCCGCCCCACCGGGAAAAGGGGGAGGGGGTGGCGGGAATGTGAAGGGACAGGAAGGACAGAAAAGGCTCAGACTTCCAGCTCCCAGGTTCTCCAAACCATTTGTCCCAACAGCTTCCACCGCAGACAGAGACCCTGACCCTATTTTCAGCCGCCCCTCTGATCCTCTTCCCCACCACCATCACAGACAGTCCTCAACCACTGAGTGGGAGACCACAGCCGGCCCTCTTCTTGTTCAACCCAAGGACTGAGGAGGGGTGTCTCCCTGTGCCCTAGGGGGATCCGACGCGTGCCCCAGGGACCTTTGAACTGACCAGAGAAGTGGAAGATATATCAGGGGGAGGGGTCTAAGAGGAGCCGTTATTCCTTTTTCCTCTTCGTTAGGAAAGCGCGCGAGAAGGAGGGGCCGGAACAACAAATGCCAGTTACCTAACGGTCCGGCCCGGCCAGCCGGGCTCCTGAGGCCCACGCCGCGCGGGCCGCTGAGGTAGCAGCACAGCCGCAGCCGCCCCAAGAGCTAGGCACCGAGGCAGGAGCGCCCGAGGTGATGGTAAGCGGGGGGTGGGGACTATGGTGAGAGACGTCGCCATGTTAGTGCCTTCCTTCTCCGTATCCCTACTGTCTCCAGTCCTGCGGCCCTCTCCCCATCACTACTCACCTTTCCAGGTCACTATTTCATGCCTCTTTCGGTCGCTGGGGAGGCCCGAGCTCAGCGGTGTTTACAAACTACCCCTGGAGGAAAGGGCTGAACCGCACTTTAAAGGCCACGGGCTCCCACAGGCTTCCGTCCTCTCTCGCGAGATCGGACTGACAACCCTTCTCTCCGCCCACTCCCGGCATCCCCGCTTTCTTCTCAGGCCCCTCCCCTCCACGCACACGCCCCTTCTTGCCTTCCTTCAGACCAAGCGCCTCCGGGTCAGGTGGTTCCGTCAGGCTTCAGGAAGGGGGCGGGACTTCAGGAGGGAGGGGTGAGGGGGCGGGAACCAAAGACTACCCGGGCGCTGGTTATTGGATAAAGAGCCCGGAGGGCGGGAAGCAATGGTGGAGGGGGCGGGACCAGAGAGTCAAAGGAGTGGTGCCTCCGTAACCCGCGAGCTAAGGAAGGCTGTGATTGGCAGCCGGCTGGAGGCGGACGCGAGTTGGGGCGCGGGAGCAGGTGGATGTAGAGGTCGCCTATGGAGGTTGATGGTATGCAGGGAAGAAAGGTGGACTCTGGAAAGGCTGCGAGTTGCGGGAGAGAAAGAGGAGGAGTCCTCTGAGCCCAGCTCGGGGAGCCTGGTATTTCCCTTGCTGTCCCTTCCTAGCCCGTCGGTAGGAAGGAGGTTAAAGCGTAGGGAGGCCCGCGCTGAAACCCACCTTCCCGCTACCCTGAAGCCTGGGAGGGGGAGCCTCGGTTAAGCGGAGGTTTAGAAGAGGCGGAGTTTGCCAGAAGTGACCCCACCCCCAGCCCCCGGCACGCCTAAAGCGGGAAAGCAAGATGTCAGTTCTGAAAATAAACGAAAAACCCTTTACTATGAGTGGCGTTTGTTCGAATTTTACTAATCTGTAACTGGAACTAATTCCTCCGGCTCTAAGCGCCCAGTACAGTGCATGATACTAGCATCAATTATGTTCTAAGTAACTTACTAAAAGTAAATACAATGCCTTCCACTGTATCTCCGTAACATAATGCAATGCCGGGACTGTTTATAAAAAAAAATCCTCCATGTTATGGTGGATACTATTTTATCAATTTTCCTTTACTTAGTAGTTATAGATAAAAATGTCAATTTTAATAGAAAGAATTTTAAACCTTTAAAACAACAACTCCGTATTAACATTTTAGAGAAGACCAAAGAACACCAAATTCGAATGTGGTGTAGAAATAGCATTCTTTCCACAATACTAAACTACCGCTTAATAAGTCGATGCACTGCCAAAAAAAATTCTGTCAAGCTTTGAAAGTAGCTGTTTAAAGAGGAGGGGGGATCACTTGATTAACATAAAGGAAAAAGAGTTCATATTTACTGCTGCAGTTGACACAGATACACTGCTAAACACAGAGAGAAGTAGTGCTGAAAATACTTCTTGTCTCTGATTCTCTTTACAACTTAAATATTTCAAATATTAACTGTAGGCATATTCACTGTTGAGAAGTATGATTGGGGCCCCTGCAAAAAATTGCATTAATTTTTTAAAGCACTTTTTTCAGTGCCTTGTTTTCCATTTATTAAGTGATGATTTCTAGAAATATTAATTAAGAATATTAATTAAGTTCACATATGAACATAAAATGCACTCTCAAATATTATTTCCAAACTCAAGTGTAACAAATTGTTGGAAGATTGTGGGGCATAGTATTTGAGAGTTAATGAACCTGCAGTTCAATAATGGTATCTGGCATAAGAATTAAATTGTAATGGCACTGGACCTTTTAGTAGGTTTCTGGCCTGTATACATGTATGTGAGCCAACTCACTCCTCTTTTAAAACTAATTTCATTACTCAAGAGACCTGAAAGAAGCCAAATTATTAACACTGTTTAAGTCTCAAATTAAAATAAAAGTGCCATCTCTAACATTGGTAACACTGTAGTAGTATTAGTGTAGCATAGCACTACTACCCCACTGATTATTAAAACCTCAGCAGCTCGGATTACTGATGATGAACATGGTGACGGACAAAATGTGCAGCTAACTGATCACAAATTGTTAGGTCTAGAATACATTCACTAAAATGATGCTTCTCTCCACCCCTAAAAAGGTCTAATGTGAGCAAATGAACTATAGATGTTATGGCACTTCAAATTAGATTAAAAAAAATCATTTTCTATTCACTTATATCAAAAAATTTTAAATTCTTTTCTCTGGTTTTGATTCATTTTCAATTGCTGGTAGGTTTCGTTTTAAATTTCTTCTTCTCATCCCTACTTGTCCAGTCTGTTGCCAAATAGATAATGATCTATATAATGTTAATCCATCAATCTGTTATTGCTCATAAGAATTCTATTAAAACCCTGCTAAGTGTGTGTGTGTGTGTATATCTATATCTATATCTATATCTATATCTATATCTATATCTATATCTATAGAGAGAGAGAGAGAGAAAAGGGAAGGTATAACTTACAAGACATAGTTTCTATTTGTAGCTAAACAACACATAGCACACCAGGGTATCCCTTATGTCTGCACTGGACTCAGAGAAAAGAGCCTCTGCATTTTCAAAGGTATCCTCAAGTTGCAGCTCTTTACAGTAGATTAACTGGGATTTGGCCAGTGGGATCAGGAAGTGTGTGTGTGTGTTTGGCCAGTGGGATCAGGAAGTGTGTGTTTGTGTGTGTGTAGGAAGCAGGACATGATTATCCGCCCACCTGGTATCTGAGAGATGGGATGAGGACAGCATGGCCCTTTAGTTGAGTTTTTGGGTAGCTTCCATTTCATGGCAGATCCTTTCTTTCCTACAACAGCCCAGGGTTTTCTTGCACATTGATGAAATGACCTATCAGCACCCATCCTCACTATGGAAATTTCCATTCTGAACATTTCAAGTGCAAGGAAGACCACTGTCCACATCACAACCCCAATCCTTGGTTTCTCAAAAGGATTTATAATTAATTGTGTGTGGCATTGTGAGGAAAAATTAGAGGGCTGTATCTATCTTCAAATCATACCAATTAGCCTATGCTTCAGTGAGACCAGCCCAAAGAGAGAGAATGGAATTTAAGGGCCTCATTTTCATCCTTCATCTCAGTGCCTTCTCTTATCTCTCTCATTCCACTTCCTAGAAAGAGGGCTTATCATCATCATAGTCTGCTTTCCACACACTATTTAGTTACCATTAAAAGTAGACGGAACCACTCCTAGACTATAGATTTTTGTCTGTCATTCATGTCTACTCTTCATGACTCCCCATAACTCGTCTACTCGTCAACCTGAGGTCCAAATAATACCAAAGCCATGAATTCCTTATATGCTAGACCCTCTTGGGCCCTTAGACTAATACCTTGCTCTTTCCAGTTACCTTCTTACCTTGAACACAGCCTCTTAAGTTACCTGTCAACCGAATGCTCTGTCTCTAGTTTATTATTCATAAAGCATCAGTATTTATTGAGCATGAACATCCCAGGCACTGTTCCTGGCCGTGAGACTACAACGATAAAGAGGACAAAGCCCTGTAAGGAGATTCTCATGGTGGGAGGAGGGGTGACACAATACATATATTAAAAAGTAAGAATTTAAATAGTGGCAAGTGCTATGGAGTAAACAGGGCAGGAGTGTGATGACATGCAGTATTATAAGCTTACTCCTTTCATACAACTTTAGAGGACTTGAGAGCTACAGACATTCAGATATCTCTGGAGAAGTAAGTAGATAAATGTTCTGAACTGTCCTTTAGATACAAGTCTTGAAGGAATGATACTAAGCTGTCCAGCATCTGAGAGACTGGGCCAACCTACATAGCTATTTGATAAAGCACAAACCCTGGGACTCTCCCATAAAAGAAGCAGATCCTGGAATCTCCATGCCTGAGTACTGACTAGTGCTTTTTGTTAAAAAGCAGCCACTTTCAATAACTATGAGTCCCCTTAAGAATCTCTGCCAAGATCAGTTGTAGGATGCTAGCTCATTCTAATAGGTGGAACAACCAGAAGCCCTTGGATTTACGTATCCCTGTTGATTGTAGGTCAGTTCCTCTCTTCAATATGTAAGCTCCCTTGAGAAAGAAGCTCTAAGTTACTAAACATCTAAGAGGAGACAGATTACTTACATCATTCAGGAAATAGAAGTACAGATTTTTATCAGAAACCTGTGCCAATTTTCAGAGATTATAAATACGTTGATAGCTGAAAGGATGAGACCTAGAGAGGCAGGTTACCCTCAACTTACAAAACTGACATTTCTATAGATTTGGAAGTGAAATGAGTATCAGAGCCTGTTTTGTCAGTGATGGATTAGAACAATGGTTCTCAAACTTTTTGACTCTGGGACCCTGCACCTCATAACATGTTAACATAAATAACATTTTTTTTTGGGGAAAAATAATTATACTTTCCAAAACAAAAATCAAATGACATTTTTCATTTTTATAAATCATCATGTCACACTTAAAAGAAGAGAGCTGCATTCTTTTATCTGTTTCTGCACTTGATCTGCTGCAATATGTTGTTTTGGTTGAGGTGAATGATGAAATCTAGCCTCACACAGCTATGTAAATAGAAAAGGAAGGACCTCAAGAACTCCCTGAAAGGCTCTTGAAGCCCTCAGAATTCTCAGATCACGTTTTAAGAATCACTAGATTAGCAGTGCATTCCAAAAGGGAGCAGAAGTCTCCAAATGAGTGAGTTGAAAGCTTTTGGAAAGAAAAGGAGTCTGAGTCATGGCATGCTGAGAATCGTACTATTCTGATAGTATTTGAGAAGCACTGTAAACTTTGCATTTAAGTATACACAAATCATCTGGGTTCCTTGTTAAAAACCAGATTCTGATTCAGAAGATCTGCTGTGAGGCTCCAGGACCTATAGTTCTAACAAGCTCCCAGGTGATGCCAATGGTGATGATCAATGGACCTCACTTTGAGTAGCAATGCTTTAATAAATTATACACATCACCAGAAAACCTACGGGAAAATGCACAAGTGAGCACGCGTGTGTATGTGCGTGTGTGTGTGTATGGTAGGATATGGATAGGAGAAAGAGAGAGAGAAGTATAAATAAACTCATGCTATCAACTTTTAAAACTATAAAATAAAGATGTTATTATTTCATATGAATCCTATACTATGACAAATTTTCTCTGCTACTTATTAACTATCTCTACATCAAAGTAAGCTAAGGTATAGAATAGTTATTGGCAGGGACAGAATCCAACCACCGTGTTTATTGAAGCAGGGGAGGATGGTATTAGATCTGAAAAAAATAATTTTTGCCCCTAATAACGTAAATAATTGGGCAAGTGACTGATGGACTATGTGTTTGGATCTTAAATCCACAGTATTATCAGTAGAGTAATACCATGAAATTATGAAATTTATGTATGCTCAGCATGTAGAGAATGCAATAATTCATTTATAATTTCATGCATAGAAATCACATACTATAAAAGGCTTTGCAGAGGATAGTACTGCAAGAATACAAACTTTTCCTTACTTAACATGCAAACCAAACCATGTCATGAGTATAGTTTATTTGGTTCTCAAATGTTACTTCCCATTTCTCTAGTCTTTCCTTAAATTTAGCTTCAATGACATTAATTTCTACCCAACTTTAGCCACTCAGCAACTGAGACACACAAAATTTGATCATTCCCTTGGACTTACCTTATTTCTACTGATGTTGAACTCTGAAATTTAAAAAATTTAAGAAATTTTTTGGTACTTCCTGAAATGGATTTTGAACCTTATCACAACCTCTGGGCCCTTGATTTCTTCCTCTTTTTAAAAAATTTTGATAAAATACACATAAAATTTACCATCTTAACTATTTTTAAGTGCACATTTCATGATACTAAATACATTCATAACGTCTTGCAACCATTACCACCAACCATCTCTGTAACTCATTTCATCTTGTAAAACTGAAGCTCTATACCCGTTAAACTATAGCCTCTCCCCCCATTTCCTGTACCTCAGACCCTAGCAACCACAATTTTACTTTTTGTCTCTATGGTTTTGACTACTCTATGTACCACTTATATGAGTGGAATCATACAGTATTTCTTTTTGTGACAGGCTTATTTCACTTAACATAATGTCCTCAGGGTTCATCCATGTCTTAGCATGTGTCAGAATTTCCTTTTTAAGGCTAAAAAGTATTCCATTGTATGTATATATCACATTTTGTTTACCCATTCATCTATCAATGGACTTTTGTGTTGCTGTTTTAGCTATTGTGAACAATACTGCTATGATTTCAGGTGTAGATACCTCTTCCAGGTCTTACTTTCATTGTTTTGATTATACACCCAGAAGTGGAATTTCTGGGTCATACGGTAATTCTATTATTAATTTTTCGAGGAACCTCCAGGTTTCTACAGCAGCTATACCATTTTACACTCCTACATACAGTGCACAAGGGTTCCATACCCATGCCAACATTTGTTATTTTTTCTTCGATAGTAGGTATTCTGGTGAGTGTGAGGTGGTATCTCATTGTAGCTGATTTGCATTTCCCTAATGATCTGTGATATTCAGCATCTTTTCATGTGTTTGTTGGCCATTTGAATTTTCTTTGAAGAAATGTCTATTCAAGTCCTTTGTTCATTTAAAAATTTTTTTGGGGGGGGTTTGTTTTTGCTGTTGAGTTTTAGGAGCATTCTATATGTCTGGATACTAATCCCTTATTAGGTATATGATTAAAAAATATTTTCTCCCATTCTGTGTGTTGCCTTTTCACTCTGTTGATAGTTTTTACTGCACAAATTAAAAAAAAAATTTCATGATGTCCAATTTATCTATTTTTTCCTTTTGTTGCCTATACCTTTGGTGTCATACCCAAGAAATCATTGCCAAACCCAATGTCCTACAACTTTTGCCTGTTTTCTTTCAATCTTTCAAGAGTTTTATAGTTTTAGGTCTCACATTTAAGTCTTCAATCTAGATTGAGTTACTTTTTGTATACAGTGTTAGATAAGGGTCCAACTTTTTTCTTTTGCATGTGGATATCCAGTTTTCCCAGCATCATTTGTTAAAGACTGTCCTTTCCCCATTGAATGGTCTTAGCACTCTCATCAAAAATTATTTGGCCATCATACATACACACACACTGGAATATTACTTGGCCATAAAAAGAATGAAGTATTGCCATTTGCAGCAGCATGGATGGACCTAGAGAATATTATACTTAGTGAAGTAAGTCAGATAAAGACAAATACTATATGGTATCACTTATATGTGGAATCTAAAAAAATAATACAAAACAGAAACAGTCACAAACAGAAAAAACAAACTTATGGTTACCAAAGGGAAGAGGGAGGGGAGGAGGGACAAATTAGGAGTATGGGATTAAGAGATATAAAATACTGTACATAATATAGATAAGCAACCAGGACTCACTGTATATCACAGGGAATTATATTCAACATCTTATAACCTATAATGGAATATAATCTGAAAAAAAATTGAATCACTTTGATGTACACCTGAAACTAACACAATCTTGTAAATCAACTATACTTAAAAAAAAAAAGGAGTGAAAAAAATTATTTGGCCATATGTGCAAGGGTTTATTTCTGGAATCTCTATTCTATTCCATTGGTCTATTATGTCCATCTTTATGCCAATACCACACTGTTTTGATTACTTTAGCTTTTGTAAGTCTGGAAAGAGGAAGTTCATACATCTTGTTGTGTTTTACTTTCTCCACACCTTCCTGTAGTTCTTTATCATCTTTAAGACAGTTGTTTAAAAATCTTTGTCTAGTAGATCTGCCATCAGGTCTTTTTCAGGGACAGATTCTGTTGGTTTTTTTCCTTTGAATGAACCATACTTTCCTGTCTTTTTGAGTGCTTTGTGATTTTGTTGTTTTTTTGAAAACTGGACATTTGAATCTAATAATGTGATTATCTCTGAAATCAGATTCTCCTCCTTTCCCAGGGTTTGGTCTTTTTTGCCTTTTTTTTTTTTTTTTTTAAGAGTATGCTTCAATCTTGGATTAAAATTCTCTAACAACAATGACTTTTGGATCCTGACTTTGCCACTTAATAGCTGTGTAATTTGGGGGGCTGTTTAGCTCCTCTGAGCCTATTTCACGCTGCATCTTAGAACCTAATCCCACTTTTTGCAGGGTTATCATGGGGATTAAATGACACAGTATATAAAGCCCTAAGAGAGGGAGTGGCACTTACTTGTTGCATATCCTCTTCTCCTCCAACTGGTTTCCATCAAATCCTAATGCAACTTTTGTAGACTCTTAAAAAATACTTATTGCCACCATCCTAGACTGAGCCCTCATTGCCTCTCAGCAATGCTACTATAGCAACCACTGATCATTACTGGCTCCAGTTCATCCTACACGCTATTCTTGTATTAACCTTTCTTAAGCACAGCTCTAGTCTTCCAATGGCTGGTTGTGGTCATATGAATAAAACCTACACTTTCACATGTGCTGAATTACAGCTTGTCCCCAGTTTACCTCTGCAGCATTATCTTACAGTATTTCCCTCTCATACCTGGGCAGCTCTTTGTATCTCACGGACCTCACCTCATGCTCTTCCCTAGCCAATACACCCTCTTATTCTGGCCCTTCTTCATTCTACCAGTTCAAGGTTTATATTAATTCATAGAAAAATAACATTTCTTCTTGTGATTCCATCACTGGAAAATACCCACCTCTGAACATCTTAGTACTTCCTGCCACTCTTTTGGACTCACCATTCTACTTTTAGTTTTAGTTATTTCCATACATGCCTAGTATTGGTGGCTAAATAACAAGTTTCTTTAGTTCAAACATATATTTCATACTCAAATCTGTATTTTGAGTTAATCCCAAAGGCATTAAAAATACTACCATTTCTGTGATGAGGAATGATAACATGTTACCAAATAAAAAGTATGCCTGAAAATCTGAAATACCTTGAGGACCAATGTTCTAAATATAGTTGGTTTGGCACTCTACCAATCTTGTATTAACCTTTCAGCACAATGAGTGCTCTTGTCTGTTGGAATTTTTAAACAGGACAAACTCTCATCAACATGTAGAATTCATGTGGTCTTTGATGTGAAAACATCTTTATTGGCCTCTGTTCAGAAACGAGTTAGTGAAAAGCACGTATCACTACTACTTGCTTGTAAGGCTGGTAGCACTTGCTGCAAAAATGATGTACAATAAACATCTCTGCTGTCAAAGTAGATGTATTACAGTGATACACTTTCAAAGTCAGAAATTTGTTACTAGAAATAAAAATAAAATAGTAAGCAGAGAGATATACTCCAGGACGTTGATCCTTTGATGCAGTATGTCCCTTTCCCTTCTAGGTAAAATCACCTGTGGTTATACTTCTAAGTTATACTCATTTTCTAAAGAACTATTTTTTTTTTGCTCAGTAACTTGGAAGACAGCAAGCCACAGCAGGTATTTCCTTTTCATTCTCAGGGTATTTCCTCAGCTAAGGGCATGTCTCCTAAGAAATCTGCTCCAGAATCAATGTTTCAGGCCTCTTTAACCACCAAACTAGCACTAAGAGCAGGTTTTGTTTGTTTGATCTAAGTTGATCTTATTTAAAATAAACTTGTAACAGAGGACTAGTTAATCAAAGTATTTCCCTAGAATTTAAAAATTTGGTGTGATTTTACACTATGATATTAATAGTACAGTACTTTTTTTCAATTGTCTAAAATGTATATATTTTCTTTTAAAATCATTTTATAAAGTATACAATTCAGTGGCATTCAGTACATTCAGTGTTATGCAACCATCACCAGAACACTTGTTACCCCAAAAGGAACCCCCATACCCATTAGCAGTCACTTCCCACTCTCTCCACCCACTAGCCTTTAGTAACAATTAATCTGCTTTGTCTCTGTGAATTTGCCTATTCTGGATATTTCATATAAATGGAATCATACAATGTGCAGTTCTGTGTCCAGCTTCTTTCACTCAGCATCTTTTCAAGGTTCACTGATGTTGTAGCATATACCAGTACCTCATTCCTTTCTATGGCTGATTAATATTATATAAATATACCACATTTTATCATGAGTTTATCAAAACACCGTTGTTTGTTTATCCAAACATTAGTTTGGTTGTTTCCACCTTTTGGCTATTGTGAATAGTGCTGCTATGAACATTTGTACATAAGTTTTTCCCTGAATGCTTGTAACTCTTTTGGCTATATAACAAGGCGTGGAATTGCTGGGTCATATTATACAGTACTTTTTATTCACGTTGCTGAATTCAAATACTGAGTAGTACTGTTCAAGAAAACAGTGAAGCCTCCAGGAATTTAAGTAATATAGACTGGATGATTAACCAAAGAAAAAGTGGTCATAGCTCTAGCTCTTTAGCTTTCTTGATACTTTACAGACAGTGGGAAAGATACACATAAGTTAGTGATACTCAAATAGTGTGCACAAAATTTACCTGGGAAATCTTTTTAAAAATGCAGATGGCTGAGTCTCAAGGCCAAAGATTCTAATTCAGTAGGTCCGGAGCCTAGGGATTTGTATTTTAGACATCCTAGATGATTCTGATGGAGACGGTCTTCCCACTGCATTCTGAGTAACCCTGGTAGCCGATGGCTCTTTCTCAACTGAAATCAAATTAGGTAGAGGGGATTAAAGGAGTAAAAGGTAGTTTTCCTAACTGTCATCCTAACCTTTTATAGATATCTTGAAACTGGGATGACAAATAATGTAACAGTACAGTATCTTCACTAGGGGAAAAACTCAAGTCTTTCTATAGTAGCACCCCTTTATTCCTTTTAATAGGCAAAATTTGACCAAGAAGCAACATGTGGTATTAGAAACAAAATACTATTGAACCAGCTGTCATTCTCAAGACTCCTATTATAAACATCTGTTAGTATCAAAGATAAGCAATGCTTTAGCAACTTTTGGCTTTGAATTATAGCCAATTCACTTTACTTTTTGGTATCTGCTTTTTTATGAGCCTTGTTTAAGCAAGAAACTAGCTGCTAGTTTGAGTTTCTTCTTAGAAAACAGATAAGATTCATTACAGACACACAATTGCTTAATGTGAGACTTACTGAAAAGCAAAATTCACCTCTTAACCACACCCATTTAAAAAGGCTTCAATTCCTAAAAAGCTGACATGATTATTGTTAGATCCAGCTGTTTAAAACCAGCCATGTCAATCTTGGAAGGTGATTCTGTTTCCAAGTATTGTAATTCATGTTAGCTCTTAAAAATACAAAACCACCTGGAGTAATTAACTACCTTGGTTTAATCAATCATATTTCATAGAAGCTCAAAGCACTCAAACATTTCCCCTTTATATGAATAAACAAAAGCCCTATAATTTACAATGTGCAGAACACTATATAAAGGAATTCCCATAAAAATTACATTAGGCTCTTTTACATCACCAAGGCAACTGCTGTAGTTTTCTGACTTGTACAGCCTCTGCCTGAATTCATGTTCTTCTTTGTGATGATCTAAATTTAAATTGGTAAGTACAAATCACAGCAAAAAGTAAAGTTTTCATCTTTAATGAAATGACTTTGGAAATAACATACATTTCCATGACACCAACACTACAGTTTTCGGAGTCACAGTAAGATACACAGAATTATATCCATAATTACTATGAATGCCAACATTTCAAGCAGTAATTTCTGTTACATGGCAAACAAAATCAAGAAAGCAACCATCAAACAAAAGAGACCCATAGCTTCAGACAAGGCAAATCCCAGGATAGCATATGAGAACAGCTGCTGCTTCAGCGAAGGGTTTCTAAAAGAGACAACACATATCACTGTTATTTTGAAATATTGTTTGAATTTTAACACAGTTGGTAAGTATTAAAGAATCAAATTACTAGTGTAGGGGATCTTTGTAAACTAGAAAGTCCTGGAGCAGTATTTGCCTAGATCTCTTTTGGTTCTGCCTTTGACATTCCTTTCTCCTCAATCCTAGTCATATGGGGAAAAGGTGGGGAGGGGCACTGTCTCTCTGTGTCAATGTAAGTGGTTAGTCTTCATCCATTTTGAGGCATTGATATTCTTCTTATCCCCATGAAAGTATGTTCTATACTTTATAAGATTTGATAATTTAAAAATAAAGTCTTAAATAATAAAATGGAAATTGATATTTTTAAAGCATGAGCTCTCTTAATTACATTCCCAATATAACTTAACAACTAGTGCAGACTCTGAAGTCAAAGTGAGTTAAAATTTACTTTCTGACACTAGCTATGACTTTGGGCAAGCAGTATAATCTCTGTGTCTCTAGTTCTTCACACATAAACTGGAGTGTTTCTCTAAGGGGTGTTGGGAGCAGTAAATGAGCTAATGCACACAAAGTCCTCAAAATATAACGCAGGACAAGACAGGCACTCAGTACAAAATAGCTATTACTATTTCACTAGTTAGTTCTAAGTTTCCAACTATTTCAAGAATTTTTTTTAAACTAGTTTGTTTGGTAATAAAAATTACCTGGCATAACCAATGATGAGGCTGCCAAAGACTGTTCCAATACCAGCACCAGAACCAGCCACTCCTACTGTCGCAGCACCTGCACCAATAAATTTGGCCGCAGTATCAATGTCTCTGCTGATTGCACTGGTCTGAAACTCCCTTTGGATTAGCTGAGACACACCACTCTGGGCCCCATTAAATACCGTAGAGCCCTAAAAAACAGGAAATAAAGGCAAAGTTCAAATCAGTAATCACAGTTGGCTATTTTAATCATGGTACTGTCAAAATGATAACTACTTCTCTATTTTGTAGCTGAGTTTAGACAGGAGGTGGTATGGCACGACAGAAAAATCATGGGCTTAGAATAATTCCAATCTTGTAGAACAGGAACAACAACATCTATACCATATAAGGTTTTTGAAAATTAAGAAACAGTATATGTGCATACGCTTTTTAATAAAGTAGGCTTTTCAGTAACTGCTGCTATCATAATCTTCAATATAGGCAACTCAAAACTAAATACTTAAATATATATACTGACTATATTTTTTAGCCAATTCAGGTGGATAAGTTTTGGATACAGAAGTTTCTTTCATTGGCTCATTCTCTGCAAGGTTTTTGGATGAAAGGGTGGAAAGAACTGACTAAAACCATTCATTAATGAGGTTTTCCCCCTTCACTTTAATCAAAACCATAAGACTCACTTGGTAGTGTTACTTAATTTCTATTATTACTACTTTTACCTCTCCAGTCCGGGCCTCTGGTCGAGATAACACTGATGCAGAAATTGGTCTGTATGCAACTCTGGATCCAGCTCGGATCTGTTAATGAAAAAAGATTCCATGTATTAGTTAAGTTAAGAACACAGATAAGACGTCAAGAACCCTTCCTGCACCATGAATTCTAAAAAAGCAAGCAGCAAAAATCAACCAGAAAGATCATGACTTCTATTGATTCTTATTTTGGCTGTTTGGTTATTTTCAATGCATGAAGCAATTTTAAGAAAGTTGTCAATGCAATTTTAAAGCTTGCTTCACAATATATTTGTTAACACTCTGAACAAAACTTCTAAGAACAATTCGTTAAAAAAAAATAAGAATTGCTTTTAAAATTTCAATCATTGTAGTGCCACAATTCAGATCAGAAAACTGTCAGTAAACACCCTTACATTCTTTGGTAAGTTTACGAGAAATAACAAGTAAGTACATCAGCACTGTAAGCCCGTGTCATTTAAAGCAGCCCGTTAGTTAACATAAGCTCCCACTATTTCTAAGATATTCCTTTATGTCCATAAAATTTAAAAAAGCATTTTAAGCAATTCCACATCAGTGTAAGAAGAATCGTCAAAACACTCCGACCGTAAGGACACATTCCAGTCCACCTTCTCTGCCCTTGAGTGTCCACTAAACTAAGGTCACAGAAAATCCCTTCAGAACCAACACCTGATTCTCAAAGATAAATCCCCCAAATCTTCACCTCACCCAAAGCGTCCAAAATGGTTTTGGAAATAACAACCCAAAGGCAGGAAAAAAAATCCTCTCGGCTCCTGCACTAGCTACTTCCGCTCACACAGGGTGAGGCAAAGTCCCTCCCTCTGCAGCAGCGAGTTTGACCTACAGATCGGCCACGCAGAGCACAGCTGCAATGGACTAGGCCTCAGCGGCCCCCTCCATCCTCTACTGCACCCCAACCTTCGCGTGGCCCCAACTCAACAGGGTGACGGAGGCGGGGGGGGGGAGGGGGCGGCTCCGGGACGAGGAGCAAGGAGCGTTTGACCTACACCGAGTGGAGCCTGACAGCTAGGCCTCGGCGGCTCTCCACCGCCCTCGTGGAGGGGAGGAGCGGCGTGAGAAGCCCCAGAATGAGAAAAGAAAGGCCGAAAAAGACGTAAAGGTTAAGGGGCGAGGGAGAGCTGTCCCAAGAGGGCGGTGTGCCCCGCCCGGAGGTGACCCGTTCAACAACGTGGACGCCCAGGCCAAGGGCCCCCGGGCCAGCCTGGGCTACGCACCAGAGCAGGGCTGCAGGCGAGCTTGGCGCAGGCGAACATCTTGCACTCTAGGGGGCGGCGCGGCTGGAGAACTTGGATGACAGGCGAGGTGGGCTCCTCTCCCGCTTCCTCTCTGCAGAGGCAAAGAGGCTTAAGGTCAAGTGCCCTCCGAGGGCCTGTACTTCCACCCAGTTCCCGCGGGCTCCTGTGCCCGCGGTCAGCTTGGGCCCGGCGCCCAGCGAGGCGCCAGCAGAATGAATGGGTCCCTCCTGGGCGCGGCTCCACCCCGGCACGGCCCGGCTCCCGCGCCCTCCGCTTACCTTCTCTAGAGGTGGCGGCGACCGCGGCTGCCGAGGTCGAAGGAGTGGGGCTGGGCGCGCAGGCGCGGTCCGCCTCTTATCCGCGCCGCGGCACCCGGATGGTGAAGGCGGGGAATCGGGCGCTCAAGGTCACTTTGTAACAACTTTATTGGTAACCAGCCGGGAAGGACAGTTAACAACCACCCCGGGATGGACTGGCGGGCAGAGGGTAGTGAAGGAGAGAAAGAAATTAAAGACTAGTCCAGGCAGAGAGAACTGAACGGGTTGTTTCGGCTTTGATCTAAGCTGGTCGGAGGATCCTGGGTCTTTACCTTTAAGCTGACACCTTCCTAATGAGATTTGACCGTTCATCAGTTGCTAGGTCTCTTTAATACAGAGGCCCCCCTCTGAAACAGCACTCTGTGTGGGGAAAAGCTTCATTCACTGCTTGGCAGAAGAAATTAGGGTCCCTAGCGAAGTGAATACATACATTTACTTTTTTAAAACAATTTTTTGTGGGGAGGGGGAGGTAATTAGGTGTGTGTGTGTGTGTATTTATTTATCTTAATGGAGGTACTAGGGATTGAACCCAGAACCTCGTGCTTGCTAAGCCTGTGCTCCACCACTATGCTGTATCCCGCCACCCCCAACACTCCCATACATACATTTCTTCAAAGGAATCTGGAAAAGGGTTCCGAAAGTCAGCTAACCTTTTGGGATAAAGTGGGTCTGGCCTACTGGGACAAAGGAATGAGCAAATGGGCACAAAGTTGCCTTTTGTAAAATGAGGGAGGTCAAGTTTTCTTCCAGTTCTGTGACTGGAAAAATTAAGGGATTGTAAATGTTTTTTCAAGTAGGGCCAGGGAATAAAAAAGTCTCAGTATTTTCAAAACTGGCCCAACCTTAACACTTGTTTTTGGTAACTTTGGACGAGTTGTTTTCTTCAGACGAATACAGAGATATCTCAGAAAAAATGGCTCCTTCTGGGCTTCTGATAGGTCCTTGAATTCTGTAAATTTGACTTAGTGTTCTAATAAGTGACTACTGGAAGTGATGCAAGTCACCATAAAAGATAAAATATCTACTATGCTCAGCTGAATGGATGGCTGGGGACTGAAACCCACCCCTTGGGCCTAGACCCGTGGCATGGGACAAAGTGGACCCAGAGGATCACTTCTTTTTCTAATTAGCGCAAAAGTGCAGTATCTAGAAGCAATCCTGGGGAGAAGCCCTCAGAACTAAAACTTGAAGAATAATAAGACTTTGTCACTGATCCAGCTTCAAATGTAAATGGTTTAAAATCACATGAAAGCTAATCATTTTAGGCTCAATCTTTAGCCTGTAAAATAGAGTTAATTCACATGTGCAGTTCAAAGAGAGATTATTAGTATATTTTCTTAAGTACTCAGCCTTACCTGAAGTATGTGGTAAGACATCTTGTGATATCTAAAGTAGAATAAACAATAATGCTCTGTATTAGGGTTCTCCAGAGAAACAGAACCAGTTGGATATATTTTATATATATATATATATACACACACACATACCTATACATACATACATGAGAGAGAAAGGGAGATTGAGAGAGAGAGAGAGAGAGAGAGAGAGAGAGAGAGAGAGAGAGAGAGAGAGAGAGAGAGAGAAACTGACTATGAGGAACTGGCTTATGTGGCTGTAGAAGCTGAGAAGTCTCATGATGTGCCATATCCAAGCTGGAGGCCCAGGAAAGCTGGTGGTATAATTCAACTGGAATCTGAAAGCCTGAGAAGCAGGGAAGCCAATGGCATAAATCTCAATCTGAGGGCCAGAGAAGATATGAGATGGGATGTCACAGTTGAACAATGAGATTGGAAGGGGATAGGGCGGGATTTCTTCCTTCCTCTGCCTTTTGTTCTATTCAGGCTGTCAGTGGATTGGAGGATGCCCACCCTCATAGGGGAGGCCGATCTACTTTACCGAGCCCACAGATTCAAATGCTAATCTCTTCAATAAACACTTTCACAGACACATTTAGAAATAATGTTTAAACTATGTACCTCCACAACCAGTCAAGTTGACACATAAAATTAACCGTCACATGCCTTATACTTCAGTAATAGGCCCTCTTAAGGGAAAAACATCATTCTAAATGATTTTGTATATGGAGATTGTTTATAGGAAATTCCTGTCTCTTCAGCCATACATCATCAGTAGCAGTAACCGTTGAGGAAGAGGCAAGGGAGAAGCCAGGATCCCTACCAGGTTCCCTTCCAGGATACATATGGGCTAGTTGTCAATAGCACGGAGAGGTGCAGTCTGAGTTCAGGCCCTGCCTGACACGTGTCAACATGTCAAGCAGATGAACTGGCCTAGGAGAGAATAGGTCCTTTGTGGGTTCTATGAGTTAGAGTTTAAATATTTATGAAGAATATTAGGTATTCAAAGAACAGATGTTCTACCTTTGAGAATGAGGGTGCATGTGGGGGAGCTATGTGTAAAACAGAGAGAGGGAGAGAAAGACAAATACAGAGATACAGACAGACAGAGGGACAGAAAGACAGAGATACAGGGACAGAGAAAGACTGACATAAAGAAAGAGAAAGGATCCAATAGTTATTTACTAGAGGAAGAAAGACTGAAGAATGAGAAAGCACATCTGCATCACACAAGCTGGAGGCTAGAAACTGGACTTAGGGTCCTAAAGCACAGCGTAGGCTGTTCTGTTCAGGGCTCTGAGTATGGCATGTGTCTTCAAGGTGCTTTCTAGGTAGATTTACTCAGATTTTGCTGCATTTTGCACCCTAAGACTGATAGAAGGAGGGAAGTGGATCTTGAGTGACACCAACCCATGTTGATAGGCAGTGGGTGTTTGCACTCAAGAGGCTTGAAGAAAAAAAGCACCTTTTGAGATGAGTAGAGTGAGACTGGAAAGATAAACAGGGGACTTCTTGTGAAGTATTTAATCCTCTCTGTAGTTTTTCTTAAGACGGTGGGGACAGTCATGTTAAGTTATGGGACATCATAATTTGGTGGTATCTGATAAGCTTGGGTGATGATGGCACGGGAAAGAAAGGAATGGGGCAGCAAAGACAAGTATGAAAAATCGTTTCTAAATATAGCTGCAACAATCCTTCTATCCTACTCACCCCTTTGTAATGTGACTTTGCCACTCGTCTCATCAAGCAGCAGAGTCCTCTCTTTAAATCTGGGCTGAACCTGCGACTTGCTTTTACCAAGAGAATGCATTGGAAGTGACACTGTGTGACTTTTGGACTAGGCCTTAGAAAGTCTTGAAGCTTTCTTTCTCTCCTTGGAAGGCAATCACCATATCAAGAAACAGCTGAAACTTGTATAATATTATACATCAACTATGCCTCAATTTAAAGAGAGAGAGAGAGAGAACGCCTGAGTTCTTAACTTTTTTTTTTTTTTGGTAGAGTAGCTATGGCAGCCCTTAACTGCCTATTTATGGAGTCCATGTTACATGAGAAAATAAATGTCTATTTGGTTAAGCCAGTGAGGTCAGTGTTTTGTTATATGCAGCCGAACACAACTTAAACTGATACATAATTCTATAGACTTACACCTGAAGCTTTTTGGTCTTTGGGCTGTGATTACAGTGGCCTTTCTCCCACAGAATTTATATTAACTTACGTCTGTCTTTTATTTTCCTTATCTGCTAGGTATATCTCCTAGGGACCAACCACAAGACAGAAACCATATTAGTAACCTGAACAGGGAAAATTTTATAAATTTATAGCCAGTCAAAGGTGTCTAACTACTAAAAGGGGTAGAGTAGACTCTAAGGGGGATAGATGTATGAACTGTAGGAATAGCTACTACCCTGGGCTGAGGAAGAATGAACGGTAAAGAACAACTTAGAAATTTAGAGGAGAGGGTGTGTCACAGGAACTTGCCATCCACGTGTGGTGAAGAAACTTGCTGGAGGCACAGGCCACAAGTAAACCATGAGGACTGTTGAGGTGAGCTCAGACATACCTCTGGGGCAAGAGAATCCCCTGGCTCCTGGAGGAAGGAGTGCACCAGAAGAAGAAAGGAAAGTCCTTCCTCCTGGCCTGGCCTCACAGTGTCTTTCCAGCACCCTCTATTGGCCAAGCCTAACAGGTTGCCAGTTGTCAAAGCAGAAATGCTTACAAGGTCCAGTTCTAGAATACAAACAAGGCAAAGAAGGATAGATTTGTAGCCAAGAAGTCCTAAGTTGAGAACTATCACAGATGGTAAGATTTTCAAAGGCAGTGATTAGGTCTAATTCACGTTTGTATCTTCCACAGCACCTAACACAGAAAATTAAACATAGTAGTCACTCAATAAATGTTTGCTCGGTAACCAATAAAGTACTTCATATGTTCAAAGTAATTTGCAAAAACTTTCTTCTTTTTTTAGCTAAAATTTTAGGCTTTGGGACAAATTAAAATGACCTCTAGAATTTCTTTTTCTTACCTGTATTGCAAAACTTATAAAGGGAAAGAATCAACAATTTATTCTGCCTTTTCTGTCCTAACCAATACAAGATAAGAAAAATAGTTGATATGGGAAAGTTCTTCTTTGTAGAATAATTCCAGCTGATAAATGAAGAAGAAATTATAAAAAAAATATCGCTGTATTTCAATCCTAATGAAATAGTGGATCTATGAAATAATCATCAATGACCACTAAAATTATTAAGCAAAAAGCTGATGAGGAGCTTTATTTTGGATAAATCAAGCTGAACTCATTGATCAGAATTTTAATATCAGAAAAAGACAACCAGACATTACGTGCCTCCTAAATGTTGCACATAGGAAGTGCCCAACACAACTGATAAAAGATATTAAAAAAAAAAACAAACTGACCAGGCCTCTAGATCTATCTACCCATTTACAGGAAATGCAGAGTTCATGTGAACACGTTGGATGATGCCATGAGGATACTGGAAGATTCAAACTTAGAGAACTCAAGGGACATTTTTTGATTTGTAGCATGAGTTTGTTCAAACAAACATTTTTTGTGTACCTAAGAAGGATTCTGTGTTTGTATTCTCATGTACCTAAAGAATTCATTAAAAAACCTAGATAGTAAAGCCCTTTTGATCTATTCTACGACACACTGGAGTATTGGCAGGAATGGGACTTCAGCTGAAGCAGAGTAGGCCCTAGGCTGAGCTGTGAGGTAGGCATGTCTGTCTATGGTTACCCTTTCACTTCTTTTCTCAGTGCCTTTGGTCCATTCTCAGGCAACTTACTCTCTGTGGGCACTTGGTACCTCTGTGGTGTCTCCTGGCTCTGTTAGGCTCTCCATGGTAGCACCTACCAAAGCCATCTCTTTCCAGGCAGAGTTCATCTTCTGAACACTTATCTATGTAGAAAACCTGCAGGAAGAGGACAGATAGAAGAGGACTGAAGACCTAAATAGAACATCTAAAACTGTAAAACTTTTAGGAGAAAACATAGGGGAAAATCTGCATGACAATGGATTTGGTGATGATATTTTGAATATGACAACAAAAGAAAAAAAATAAATTGGACTTCATCAAAATTAAAAATTTTATGCATCAAAGGACACTATCAAGAGAGTGAAAAGACAACCCACAGGATGGGGACAAAATATTTACAATTCATATATCTAATAAGGGATTAATATGCAGAATATGTAAAGATCTCCTACAACTAAACAATAAAAACCCCAACAGCCCAATTCAAAAATGGAAAAAGGAATTTAATAGACATTTCTCCAAACAAGATATACAAACAGCCAATAAACACTTAAAAAGATTTATAACATCACTAGTCATTAGGGAAATGAAAATCAAAACTGCAATGAGATACGACTTCACATTGATTAGAATGACCATTATCCAAAAAACGGAACTAACAATTGTTAGTGAGGATGCAGAGAAATTGGAACCGTGGTGCACTAGAAGTAGGAATGGAAAATGGTGTAGCTCCTGTTGAAAACAGTGTGATGGTTCCTCAAAAAGTTAAACATAGAATTACCATATGATCCAGCATTTCCACCTCTAGGTGTATATAGTGAAAAGAATTGAAAGCAAGGACTTAGATACTTATACACCAGTGTTCATAGCAGCATTATTGACAATAGAAACAACACAAATGTCCATCAACAAATGAATGGATAAGCAAAGTGTGGTATATACATACAACATGGGTGAGACTTGGACACATTATGCTAAGGGAAATAAGCCAGATGCAAAAGGATAAATATTGTATGATTGATTCCTCTTATGCAATGTACTTAGAATAGGCAAACTCATAGAGACAGAAAGTAGCATAGAGTCTACCAGGGGAGGGGAAATGGAGAGTTATTATTTAATGGATACAGAGTTTCTCTTTAGGATGTTGAAAACGTTCTGGAAATGGATAGTGATAATTGTTGCACAACATGTGAATGTACTTAATGCCATTGAACTGTACTCTTAAACATGAAATAATTTTTTATATAAAATTTTACATTATGTATATTTTACCCATAGTAAGTATGGTATAATACAAATATAATATATAATAACAAATATAATAAAACAACCCCAAAAAATTAGACCTTGATTTTTCAACAAATACGTGTTAGTAGTATTTCAATTTCAGGAAACACACAGCAACCTCAATCTTTTAAAAATAATGTTTAAAATTTTATAATGGAAAATTGAAACATATTAAAAAGCAAAGGGAATAGTATTTTAAATGTCCACCCATCACCCAGTTTCAACAGTTATCAACATGTGGTTAATCTTATTCTATTATTTAATATCATCAAATATACAACCAGTATTCAGATATCCCTGTTGTCTTACAACATTTTTTTAAACAGTTGGTTTGTTGAAGTTAAGAATCTGTACAAGTTCTACACATTATAATTAGTTACATGGCTTTCAAGTCACTTTTAACCTATAGATTCTCCCTCACTCTTCTTTCAACTTTGTTAGTTGAAGAAATTCAGTTGTTTGTCATGTAGAGTTTCCCAATAATCTGGATTTTGCTAATTTTATCCTCATGGCATCATCCAACATGTTCATATGAACTCTGTATTTCCTGTAAATGGGTAGATAGATCTAGAAGCTTGGGCAGTTTTTTTTTTTTAAATATCTTTCATCATTTGTGTTGGGCACTTCCTATGTGCAACATTTAGGAGGCACATAATGTCTGGTTGTCTTTTTCTGACAGTAAAATTCTGATCAATGAGTTCAGCTTGATTTATCCAAAATAAAGCTCCCCATCAGCTTTTTGCTTAATAATTTTAGTGGTCATTGATGATTATTTCATAGATCCACTATTTCATTAGGATTTAAATACAACGATATATTTTTTCCTATCATTTCTTCTTCATTTATCAGCTGGAATTATTCTACAAAGAAGAACTTTCCCATATCAACTATTTTTCTTATCTTGTATTGGTTAGGACAGAAAAGGCAGAATAAATGGTTGATTCTTTCCCTTTATTACAGTTTTCAGAATAATGAGTCATATGTAATTTTAAACCATCAGAGAATGAGTACAGAGTGATTTATCCCATAGCTTTAGAGTGGGTGATATATCTTTAAGGAAATTTGGATGACTTCTGTCTTTGAAAGAAGCCTGACTAAGTGACCTCTAAGGTCTTTTTGAGTTTTTGCAGCTCATAGTTTTTCTTATTTATGAAAAACATTTATGCTTTAATTCTCAATTTTGAAAAGAATCAGTTACTATATTCCAAGGTTCATTAGAGAGTACAACATTCGTTTAACGTATAGCATAGTTTATTTGCCAAATAATTTGCAATAATTTTGTGGATTTGTCTCTAAGTACTGGATAGTTAGCTAATATTTTTTTCAGAGGCTACTTCATTATCTTTTATTTTTTATGTAAAAATATTTTAACCTAGATTTTGAAACTTTAGCTATTAAACAAAGAAAAATTGCAAGAGTGCAGAGAACTACTCTTTACCCTTTGTCCCAATTCACCAATTTTACCATTTTCTACACTTTTTCATATTCTCTCTCTTATTTCCTCTGTACACACACACACACGTGTATGTGTACGTATGGTGTTGTCTATATAATAGGCGTCTTTCTATATGCATCCACATATGCACACTGATATTATACATATTTTAATCTATTTTTTTCTAAACCTTTTGGGTGTAGATTTCATGCATCATGTCCCTTAAGATTTCTGTGCAAATTTCCTAAGAATAAGAGGATCCTCTTACATAATCTGAGCACTTTTATCGATTCAGGAAACTTATTAATAAAATATTTTTATTCAATCTACAGCTTATATTTGATTTCATCAGTTGTCCCAATAGGTCCTTTATAGAATTTTTTCCTCTCTAATACAGGAGCTAGTCCAAAGTCACTTACTGCATTTAGTCATTGTGTCTTAATCTGTTATTATCTAGAACATTTCCTTAGCCTTTCTTGGTCTGTCATGACATTGACATTTTTGAGGAATCCAGGTCAACCTCATTCTTTTTCACTACCATAACCGTATATATTGCTCAGTTTTCAGTCACAAATTACAGAAGTTGCCTATGGCTAACTGAGCAAGAAGGGAATTTATTGAAAATGTGCTGAGGAACTCCTAGAACTTTAATGTATCTCAATAAATACATTTTATTTTGCATATATATATATATACATATATATATATCTCAAACAATACCATTTACAAATAAAAATAATAAATGATATTTATTGTGCACTCTTAATGTGCCAGACACTGTCACTAATTATTACACTACAAATGTTATCTTATCCAAAACACAGCCCTATAATAGAAATACTCTTTCAAATACTCCTAAATCCCATTTTAAAAATGAGACAATTGAGGGTTAGGGCAATTAAGCGGATTGCCTAAGGTCACACAACTAATACGGGGCTGAATGTTCAAAGTCAAGTTGTGTCTGACACTAAAGTCCATCCTTTTTCAGTTCAGTGCCATACACTTTTATATGGCAGCATACCTTGAAAACTTTCCCATAAGATGTTTGCTAGAAAATAAATGATCTGTGATAACGTGAGATAGTAAATATTGTTTCAGTTGATATACAAATAAGTGACGCATGCTGAGAAACATACACACTTTTATAGCTTTTTTCCTGTCTTTAAAACACTTCACAGACATGACCTAATTAATGCTAGAGCTGCTGGCCAGAAAATCCTCAGCGTGCACGTCAAAATGTACCCACTTGGGGGCACCCACAATGCAGCTTTTCTGTCTGTTTCTCCTGCCTAGAAGCTTCAAGCCTTGCAGGGCTGGAGTTGAGCCAGCTGATGAGTTCAGTCTGCTCTACAGGACTCAGACAGCCGGATCCGATGTCTCAAGGAAGAGCCTCCTGTATCTCCAACTAGGGGAAATACCTTCCTTAGCATGTTGCCCACACCATAAACTATTATGTGCTATTTAAAACATTAATAATTAGTGCATTTGCTACAGGCCAAATGTACTAGATACATTATTAGGATTTAATGACCAAGAACTAAAAATAATTTGCTGATTAAAAATGATATATTTGTCAAAAGGAGTTTTTGGATTTATGCTATGCCAACAATAGAAACATAATAATTAATCAGCAGGGGTAAAAATGTGTCCTAAAATCAAGCTAAGAGTTTTAAATTGATTTTGCATGTGTTCTCACCTGAGGCATGCTGTTGGATGGATGGAGACAGACATATATTAGTGGTCACTAGAGCAAGGAGCGCTTCTGCAGGTGTTGCTGCTGCCATAATCTCTAAGTCAGTCATTTGGTCTTCAGCTGCATCAGCTAGTAGAGATGCTCCTGAAATAGACTGATGTCAAAGATGTCACTGACCCAGATGTAGTTGCCTTGACTGCTCAGAAAAGGGGTTATTATTTCAGAGCATAAGGAGAGAAGATACAGAAAGTGAGACTGTATAGGACTTGGCCATCATGGTGTCTTTTATACCTACTGCCTTTGCTAAAGAGGCAGATAAAGGTGATCATGTTTTGTACCATGTAAGTCTGCCTTTTGTATACATGGCTGATTGCACTAGAGGGAGCCAAAATATCGACTGGAGAGCAGCTTATGGGGCGACCTGTCTCAAAAAACACCGCTCAGAGGGACAAGTAAGACCCATCATATATTCACTCATGGGAATCTGATTTGGGAAACAGAATATGAGGTGGGTAATAGTAGGAACTGATATGAAAGGGTGTATAGAGAAGGGTATAATTAATAGAACAGAGGCCAAGAGCAGAGCCAAGGATGAGGAAGCTAAACTGTGAAGAAGTGAGACAACAATTAGGTGGAAGCTAGGAGAAGGAGAAAAGATAGAGAAGAGAAATCCAGTCTTCTGTGGGAGGAGCAGCAGGAAGTGTGAGGAGGCAGAGACAGGGAGAGGCTGAGCCATGTTGAGATGGAGCATTTGAGAGGAGAGTCACAGCTCTTGCTCCCCAGTGTCCTCAGGTACCGTGCAGTTTCTGGTCCAGTCTGGTCCCTGTTCATTGATTGGAGATCCTGGCTCCATCCTGACTCTTACAATAAATAGCCATTAACTGTGGAAACTTGAGTGAATATCTGTCCCCCTCCAACCAAAGTAACTAGAATAGGAGTAATATTAGAGAAAAACATTACTGCTTCCAGAGTCCTTTAAAAAAAAAACCGTAGTAAGATACCCATAACGTAAAATGCCACTTTAACCATTTTTAAGTGTACCATTCAGAAGCATTAAGCACATTCACATTGTTGTATAACCATCACCACTGTCCACCTCTAGAACTTTTTCATCATCCCAGACTCTGTACCCATTAAACAATAACTCCTCCGGTCCCCTCACACAGCCCCTGGCAACGACTATTCTACCTTCTGTCTGTACAAATCTGTGTAGAGTCTTTTTTGAACAAATAATATTGGCACTAAATGGTTAAGATATTATTTATAATTTATATAAATTGTATTTCTATTAAATGCTTAGGATTTATTTATAATATTGGTGTTAAATCATTAAGATGTTACTTATATTATTGATATTAAATGGTTAAGATACACATATTTAATATTATATTTATTATAATATACATGTACAATAGACATATTTATGATTAAGATATTATTTATCTAAACTATTTAAATAGGTAAGATATTATTTATTTGGACAAAGCCACTACCCAGAGTTTTGGAGGTGGGGGCTGGAGTTATCCCAAATAGCCTGGAAAATGTAGACTATTGATTGTATGCAGTCAATCAGCTGCAGAAGGAATACAAATCAGACAGGAAACCAAACCTGAGTGGGAGGCCCCAAGGGAGTCTGAGATGTTGAACTATGGTCTTTAGCCATGTTCTAGCAAAGGGGTTGGTATGTTTAGAGGAACACTCCTTGATATATGAAGTAAAATGACTCTACTTGTGGGGGAAAGACTGAGATTTGGAAAGAAAGGAGGCCAAGGAAATTGTGGGTCAGTCTGTCAAATCTACATGGCTAGAATAAAATTATAGAATTTGACTCGTGAAGTTTGTACTCTGAAAAGATCCTTCAAAGAGGCTTTGAAGTGTCATAGAATAGAAAATTTGCCAGTGGTCATCCTGGACTCTCAACAGTGGGTCTATAAAGAGATGAGAATAAGTTTAAGCTTTAGGGGACAATAGTTTGGGTGACTGAATTGACCAATTTCCAAGGAAGCTGGATCAGAAGTCCAAATCACAAAATCCAAATTAAGGTATCAGGTAAGGTGAGCTGAGATCCTGCAGCTAGATCCTCTGAGCAGCAGCAATGCTGGTGATACTCAATGGCTGACATCATTGTCGTTGTGATAAAAACAGGATCCTAGACAGCTTGTGGGGATCAGGTCATGGTCCAAATCCTGAGAAAAACAGATTGACCAAGACTAGGTAGACTGATAGAGTCCCAGCCAGGCAAACACATTCAAGGCAGAGCTGGACCATTGAATAAACCAGATCTGAGGTCAAAAGCCCCTTTATTCCAACTGAGTATCTATGACAGGGATTCGTGTAGAAGGCTGCTGTTCATCCCTTCCAGCAAGACTGATAAAAGGAGAGAGAAGCAGCACCTACACATAGCCATGAACCTGAGTGCTCATCAACTCAGAGCTTCCCAACAATGAATTTGGTTTGTGTGAGTTCCTGATCTTTTGTCCTCCGAGCTGCCAGTTAGCAGCAACCTCTGCCATTCTCTCCAGTGGGATGCGTGAATATTATCACTTCTACGTGTGTCTTGATGTGACTCTGGTAGTGAAAGCATAGCAAATTAATAAGTATTTCAAGTTTTCTTCCTCTTGCCTTCTTTTTTTTTTCTGTTTGCCACGTATGTCACTTGCCTTCTTTGTTGAATATTTATACTAAAACTAAATACACAGGGTAAGTTTGACGATTAAAGGGGCTTTTCTTATTGCTTTTTATTATCTCCATTTAGACTGCTTGAAGTTTTAATTTTCTTTAGGGGGGCTAATTAGGTTTATTTATTTAATTAATTTTTAAATGGAGGTACTGGGGATTGAACCCAGGACCTCGTGCATGCTAAGCATGGGCTCTACCACTTGAGCTGTACCCTCCCCCTGAAGTTTTAATTTTCTGATATCAGACCTTTTCCTGGCTGGGAAGAAGACAAGGTTTCAGTATTTGAGAGACACAGAGGAGTGAGATACCAAAAGAATAGAGTTTGGAGATATTACCTTAGATGTCGAGTTCATTGAGGTGAAATCGGGAGCAAAGTTAGAGACAGAGCTGTGGGAAAGGGTGACCTTGAAGGTGACTCAGAGCACACAGGACTTTGCCAAAAGCCACAGATTACATCAACTTTATCTTATCCAAGAGCTTAAAATAAAGTGATCAACAAGTCAAAGAATTATTTAAGCAAAGGTCTATACAAATGTTCTTTCCAAAAAGACTTATCTGCATTTGTGAAGGTCTGAAGTATCTCTCCTCGAAGTTTGTGCGAGGTATTCTGGGTAGTTAGAACTGTGCTTCTCAGGCTTTGCTGTATGTTAGAATCACCTGAAGAGATTTTTTAAACTCCTGAGGCACAGGCTGCATCAAGTCAGAATCTCTGGGCCTGAGACATAGGCATCAGCCTTAAAAAAAATATTTTTTTGTGGGGGGAGGTAATCAGGTTTATTTATTTATTTATTTAAATGTCAGTACTGGGGATTGAACCCAGGACCTCGTGCATGCTAGGAACACACTCTGCTACTGAGCTATACCATCCCTCTGCATCAGTCTTTTAAAAAATTTCTCAAGTAACCTGAACATTTGAAAACACGGTTTAGAGCAGTGGTTCTCAAACTTGATCTGCACTAGAATCACCTGGAGGGCTTGTTAAACCACAGATTAATGGTTCCCACCCCCAGTGTTTCTGATACAATAGGTCTGGGGTGGGGCCTGAAAATTTGCATACCTAGCAATCTCCCCCATGGTGTCAATGCTGCTGGTCCAGGGACCCACACTCTGAGAACCACTGATTTGGAGAATTATATACGTATTCATTACTGCCATCCAAAGACATGTTAAGTCATACATCTTTGGCTGGGCAGCTTAAGTAGATGCAACATCCTTGGAAAGAAGTCTAACCACAGTTGTGAGCTCACTGCACACATTGGTTCTTTGGCAGGGTTACATTCATGCCCATCTGTTCGGCTGGCAGCATGCCCACAGAGAATGTGCTATGCCAATTTCAGCGGGGCATAGGTGCTAACCAAACACGGTTGTAGAGGGATGGTTTTCATCACACAGCTAGTGCCGTTTCTTGGGCCAGGCAATCCTGCTGTTTGCAAACAGCTCCAGTCTGAGGCCACATGCTTCCTTACATCTGTAGATGCTTCAGGACATGATTAAAAAAATAAATAATCAACAAATGGTTGATTATATTTCTCCCTCAATCTGCCTTAGCGTTGTAATTTGGCATGTAGAGAAGCACTCTCATTGGTGAGCTGGAAGCCATTCCTAAGGACTTTACATATGTAATGATTGAAAACTACAAGATTTCGATCAGCTGCATTTTTTTGTTTGTAGATGTCACTATTGTGGGTTTTCTTTCTTTATATTTATTTAAATTTTTCTTTATCTTAACTTTAAAATTAATTTAAATAATTTATTTCTCTTTATGTCTTTTCTTTATTTTAAATTAGGTTTTCACTCTTTTTCTGCGATAGTTTTTTTTCCCTTTTATCGCCAGTTTTCTTAAGTCTCTGATTTGACTTTTAAAATACAGAAGGGTCCTATTAAAAATTTAGACTAGGGAAAAAATAGGAAAAAAGTTAGACTGGGAATAGGGGAGTTTCCGCTACAGAATTCCAGGACATTGTAAATCAATTACACTAATTATAAATCAATGTATATTTATTATTTCAATTGTCTCATAATCAAACTTGGGCTATGAGAAGATCTTTGAACATTTTTAGATTTAAACATTAGTATTCAGATGAAAAATTCTTTGAGCTCTTTAAAATAAATAAAAGAAACCTACTGATTTATAAGACCTGTAAAAATGCTATTTTCTTTTAAGAAATCATACAGATTATGCTGGGATTGTACACAGGAACCTAGGGCCTGGAGAATGAAGAGGGCAAGGAAAAATGAGAAGAGGCAGCTCTTTCTCTTTACTATTGTTTGGATTTTATATTTGATTAAGTGGGCTTGAAAGAGGAGTCAGAGTCTGAAGCATTATGGACCCTAAATTCCAGGGAAAGGAACCTCTGGCCATAAGACCTAAAGCAAAGCAGAATAATGAATTGTGACTATGGGAAATCATTTTTATCAACTATCCCTACTTGATTGAATGAGGAAAGTGGATTTAGAAGTGAGTCAGTTAACATTCCCTTATTATTCCTTATTATTTATGGACACATCTAGATTATACAACATCTTTCCTTGGAGAAAGTATGACCCAAGAATGGAGTACATAACTTAGAAATGGACAGAAAATTTTGGGAAGACAATCTATTCAAAAGTTGAGAATCATCTGCACATTAGAGTTTTTGAGCAGGAAATCAGCACAGTATACTTTTCATTCTCTTGGGATAGTATGCAGTTCATAGACTAAATTACTATTCCATTGCAACCTTAGGGAAACACTCCCTTGGAACAATTTCTAAATATCTGAATAAATCTACCTCCTTATAGAAAAAGGATGAAATGGAAAAAACCAAATGTGTCAAACATCAAAGACATCAATTTAAAACACTGTATTCAAGTAAAACTTTTGAAATTTCAGAAGTTTACTTATAGTAAAGTTCTAAAGTCTAGAGGCCAATTGGTGACTTTTTAAAAATATTTTTATTGAGGTATATTTGACATACAATAAACTGCAGATACTTAAGGTGTATACTCTGATAGGTTTTGACATATGTATACACTTGAGTCCAACACCATAATCAAGGTAGTGAACACATCCATCAGCCCCCAGAGTTTCCTTGTTTTTCTTCCCTGACAACCCCACACCCTCAAACCCTCAAGAAACCAATGATCTGTTTTCTGTCACTAAAGATTAGTTTGTATTTTCTGGACTTTTATATAAATGGAACCACACAGTATGTACTCATTTTTGTCTGAATTCTTTCACTCAGCATAGTTATTTTGAGATTCTTTCCCAACTGGTGGCTTTTTATCTCTGATTTCAAGGAGTCTTCAGGTAAAGTGAGTTTCAGGTTTGCATCAGGACAACATAGGGTCTGTCCAAAAGGAGGCTAATCCATTACAATTGTAAATTGTAATCCGTGGTAGCCAAGGAATCACCAGCCAGTCCCCTTTACTTATAATGGCAGTTGGGTTTTGAGTTGTGAGCAAGGGAAACATTTTCTGGTTAACTTACAGAAAGGAGGAACTACAGAGAGGTAGGGACCGACTTACGGAAACAAAGAAAAATGTGAACAACCAGGGCTCTATAGTGCTATTTCAAGACATATTGGAGCCTGAGGCAAAAGGAAAAATCAGTAATGGTGATCTTGTCCTTAAGATTTTGATATTTTGTTCACTGTGGAAATTTGCATTAATTTTGCTTTTTAAAAATATTGCATTAAATATTATTTACCTTGACTATTGAGTTTTTTGGAGCACCTCTTAAATTTTGTCCTCCAGGTGAGTGCCTCACTTACTTCAGCCCCTCACCCTAATCCTTGTCCTGGCTCTGGCTGGATAAACACTGGGGCAGCTCTGGGTTCTATCAGGAGGATAGTTTCTTTGGGACATGGCAGAAGTGCAGATCAACCCTCACTACTGTGAATTTCACTGCTCAAGGTTCAAATTCTCGGAGGCAAGATACTGACTGGCCCAGTTTGGGTCACAGCATGTACCTGGTCGCTCCAGTCTCAAATACAAGAGTTATTTTATTATTTTTTATTTAAAGTTTTAAAAATAAACTTTATTTTTCAGAGCAGTTTTGAGTTCATAGCAAAATTCAACAGAAAGTACAGAGAGTTCCCAGATACCCTCATCCCCTCCCACTCATAGCCTCCTCCACTATCAGTATCTGCAACAAAGTAGAACATTTGTACCATTTGTTACATCAACACAGCATTGGATTATCATTTAAAGCCCATAATTTACATTACAGCTCACTCTTGGTGTCAGAAATTCTGTGGGTTTGGACAAATATATAATGACTTGTATCCACCATTATCGTAGCATACAGAGTAGTTTCACTGCCCTAAGAATCCCAACAGTCAGTTTAGATTTCCTCCTTTTAGCTAATTATTCTCATCTTTAGTGATACTCCTTCCTGAATCTAATTTTGGTTTGCTCATTCTTTTCCTTATCACAACCTCCATCTAGGTACCAGTCATCTCTTGTCTAAGTGATTTTCAATAGCCTCTTGACTGGCCTTCCCACCTCCACCTCATCTTGCAATCCACTCTTTGCACTTCTTCTGGAGTGACCTTTCTATAACACGTTAAACCGCTTATATCTCAATCAAAACCCTTTGAAAGTTTTTCATGACTTTTGAGATTGAGAGTCCATTCTTCTGCCTTAATAAATGTAAGAGGATTGAAACCATGTACAATAGGTTCTCAAACCCCGATGGAATTAAATCAAAAATCAACAACAGGACTTGGTCTGCCCACAGGCTCTAGAGCTGCACTCCTTGTGGGAGCCAGGGACATGGTGCTCTGGAGGAGGAGGGCAAAGGGTTGTGGCGATGGCTCCACAGGGACTCCTGGGGTTTATCTTCCTCCCTGCTGCTGTCTTTGTAGGAGGTGCCATGAGTTCTGCACATGGCCCCCGCTATCCACTCTGAAGAAAGGGATTCATCCCTCCCCAGCAAAAGATACATAGAAGTCCTAACTCTGAAACCTGTGAATGAACCTTATTTGGAAATAGAATCTTTGCAGATGTAGTCAACTCAAGATGAGGTCATACTGGATTAGGGTGGGGCTTACACCAACATGACTGGAGAAGAGAAAGATACAGGGGAGAACTCTGTGTGGTAACAAAGTCAGAGAGGGAGGTGATGCCGCTACAAGCCCAGGAATGCTAAGGATTGTGGGCAACACAGCAAACTAAGAGAAGGGTATAGGACAGCTTTTCCTTTAGAGGCTTTAGAGAGAGCATGACCTTGCTGACACTTTGATTGAAGACATCTAGCCCCCAGAACTGTGAAAGCACAAATGTCTATTGTTTTAAATCACCCAGTTTGTGGTAATTTGTTACAGCAGCCCTAGAAAGCTAGTACACCACTTCGCTCCTACTTGAATGGCTGTAGTAAAAAAGATAGACAATAACAGTGTGGAGTTGTGGAGAAATTGGAACCCTCCTAGACTGCTGGTGGGAATGTAAAATGGTGCAGTCACTTTGGAAGACTGTTTAACAATCCCTCAAAAAGTAAACAGAGTTACCATAAAACCTAGCAATTCAACTTCTAAATATATATCCATGAGAAATGAAAACTTACATCTGGATAAAACTTGTGCATTAATGTTTATTGCAGCATTCTTGATAACAGCCCAAAGTGGGAACAACCCAAATTGACATGTAACATTATATTAGTTTCAGGTGTATAGCATAATGATTTAACAAAACATGATGTATCCATACACTGGAATATTATTTGGCAATGAAAAGGAATTAAGTTCTGACCCAGGCTACAAAATGGATAAAACTTAAACACATTATGCTAAATGAAGGAATCACAAAAGACCATATACTATATGATTCCTTTACTATGAAATGTTCAGAATAGGCAGATCTATGGAGGAAGAAAGTAGATTAGTGGTCTCTTAGGGCTGGGGGTGAGGGATGGGGAGTGACTGCTAATGGATATGGTATTTCATTTGGGGGCTGATGAAATATTCTAAAATTAGATAGTGATGATGGTTGTACAACTTTGTGACTATACTAAAAACCACTGAAGTGTACCCTTTAGATGGGTAAATTTTATGAGATGTGAATTATATCCCAATAAAGCTGATAAAAAGGAATCCACTCTTCTGTGAATGCTTTTTATTTTAGCTGTGCTGAACTTACTTTGCTGTTTCCCACTTCTGAGATCTTATACATGTTGTGCCTAGAATGTTCTTCCCAATTTTGTCTACTGGTAAATTCTGATTTATTCTGAAAACCCAATTTACACATCACCTCTTCTGTGAGGCCTCTGTTCTCCCAGGAAAGTAAACACTCTTCTGTGCTGCCTCTTTTTAAAAATTGAGATATAGTTGACATATAACATTATATTAGTTTCAGGTGTATAACAGAATGATTTGGATTCGACTGACATATAAGAGATATCATATGATATTTGCCTTTCTCTGTGCTTTGCTATTTCTGTGTCTTGCGAAATGATCAACACAGTTAGTCTAGTTAACATCCATCACCACACAGTTACAAAATTTGTTTCTTGCAATGAGAACTTTTAAGATCTACTTTCTTAGGGGGAAGGTATAGCTCAGTGGTAGAATGTGTGCTTAGCATGCTCTAGGTCCTGGGTTCAATCCCCAGTACTTCCATTAAAAAAGAAAATCTGCTTTTTTTTAGTAACTTTCAAATATGCAGTACAGCATTATTTACTATAGTCACCATGTCGTACATTGCATCTCCAGGACTTACAACTGGAAATTTGTACATTTTGACCCTCTTCTCTGATTTTGCTCACCCCTCCACCTCTGCCTCTGGCATTCTGGCAACCACCAATTTGGTCTCCATATCTATAAATTCTTTTTTAAAAAATTCCACATATGAGTGAGATCATGCTGTATTTATCTGACTTATTTCACTTAGCATAATGCCCTCAAAGTCTTGCCTTGATCTGGTATTTGAGGGAACAGCAGCACATTTCTCGCTGTATGGCCACTGTGTTATGCTTCGATTTCTCCTGTGGATGGAGCTCCTGTCTGAGGACAAGGAACATATCTTACCACATTTGCATCCACCCTCAATGCTCATCACTGTGCCTGCACACAGCAGGCACTCAGGAAGTGCTTGCTAAATCAAATTTTTGAAAGCACATGGAACAAAGCTAAGGAGTAAACAGCGAGACAGGATTACATAGGCTGTGGTCAAGAACAGCGTTTCCTAATTAAACAGCTAAGAATTGGTAAAATGGCATTTGAGGCACCTATGGTTATAAAAGCTCTCAAATCCACCTTGTATTACCCTAGCTATGCTTCCTAAAGCCAGCTAGCCTTCTAACTTTCATTCTTTCTTTTCTCCTATTCTCCTTCCTTCTCTCCCTTCCTTCCTTTTTATTCATGAGTCAACATATGCTTGTTTTTTTCCTACTAATTTTTTTTAAACTGTCCGTTTTGAAATAATTGCAGGCTTACCAAAAAGACTGCAAACATCATTCAAAGAATTTTCCTATGCCCTTCACCCAGCTTCCCAAATGTTATTTTACAAAACCACAGTGCAATAACCAAAACCAGGAAATTAATACTTACCAAATACTATTAACTAACTCACTGGCCTTATTCAAATTTTGCCAACTGTCCTATTAATGTTCCTTTCCTGGCCCAGGATCCAATTCAGGATCAAAGTCATGCCTTCGTCACCTCTTCCAATCTGGGACAGTCTCTCAGTCTTTCATGACCTTGACACTCTTATAGGATATGGGACAATTGTTTTGAAGACTGTCCTTTAATTGAACTAAATGCATAATAGATTCTTAGTTTTTGTAGGTGCTGTGCTATTTTCTGGGGTGCTTCAGTCTAAGTTTAGTGTTTGCCACCAGGAAGCTGGTCTTACAGTAAAGAGGAGCAGAGGTGCACAAATTAACAGGTAATCACAACACAGTGTAATAAGTGCTATTATAGAGGTAAACTCTGAGTATGAAGAGGATATTAGAAGGGGCAACTGGCCTGGAAAGACTTCTTGCAAAAGCTGATATCTCAACCAAGAGCAGAAGGATGAGGAGGTGAGCAGGGCAGAAATTGGGGGCCCTAGAGAGAAGAGTGTTCCACACCAACTTTGACCTATCAAGTATAGCAGAATTCTACAGTCATTTTAAAGAATAACCCAAATACTCTTCTAAAAATCTTTATAATCAGGACCACATTTGAAGATGTTGAAGAAATCTGCTTTGACCTTTCCTGTCTTGTCAGAATTCATTTAAAATCCCTTGACATCCTGACATTCATCTTTGTACTTTGGCAATTTCAGAAGTTCTGATGATAGAATTGACTTTAAGAAGCACAGTAAATGTGAAGCTTAAAAAAAAAGATTTTTTAAAGGAAAAATTCTGAAGTACATGAGCTTCTGAAGAGAATAATTAAGGATGGTATAAAAGGAAATTAATTTATCAGAGGGACTCTGGCCTTGGTCATTGCCAAGAAGCAATCGCATAAATGTCATCGTAAAGTTTGACAAAATCATGCAGTTGTGTAACCTTTTTGTATCTTGTAATACCCAACAGGAATAGCCCTATTGGAACACAAGGGTTATAACAGGCCCGTGTAAGAGATACCTGGCCAGACTTATTTAAAGATGAGCATCTGCAGGTTGACTTGCAAACCAGAGTCTAGTCTATCATCACTCAGGATCAAGTGTTTTTGGTCAGGAACCTTTAAGTAAGATTCTTGGTTGTGAGTCAGAAGTACATTATTTAAGGATGAGGCTATAGGTAAACTATATATTCAGAACAGACCTCCTCTTCTCCTCCTCCTCCCCTTCCACATGCCCCTCCACCTCTTCCTCTTTATTATTATTTTTTGTTCTCTACTTTCCCTTCTGGTGATAGCCTTTCCCCCACCTTACCCCACCTACCAAAACTTGACCAATCATACTTCTTCATCTCTTTGGCCACTGTGATTGGCTTGAAAAGTGGGAATAATACTTCAGCAGGGCCAATCATAGCCTTTGGCTGAGGTATTTCAAACGGGATCTCAAAAGTGAAGCCCCCTTCTTGTATAATTGTGGAGTTAAGCAGGCAGAAGTCTGGAAGTCATGATTAGCCATGCATTTCTCTCTGTGTTGAAAACAATCTGCAGTAGAGGTATGAGAAAACAGGGAAAAGAGGCTGAGGATAAGCTCTGATGGCACTGGTTCCAACCATCCTTTTTATATTTCTCTTTTCTTGGTTTTATTTATTTCTTAACAGCTTTATTGGGATGTAATTCACAAAGCATACAACTCACTCATTCAAAGTGTACAATTCAGTAGTTTTTAGTATGTTCACAGAGTTGTGTAACCAACACCATAGTCAGTTTTAATGTAATCATTTATCTCTGGACTCTCAGTTCTACTCTATTTGTTTATATGTCTATTCTTAAGTGTATTCCTTTTTATTCACTGTTTTCCCCCCTCTGCTGATATGGAATTTATAACATCTATTTCTATTGGTTATCCTCAAAACTTCATTATACATACTTAACTGAACAAAGCCTAAAGTTACACAATATCATAATTCCCCTTTGAATAATACAGGTCCTTAGAACAATTAAACTTGGATCATACACTCTCCTCTTCTGACTTATGGGCAATTGCCAAATATCTTACTTTTTTTCCTTTTCTTTTATCCAACTTCACAAATTAGACATTACTATTGTTATTATTTAAACAGATAGGAAATGCATACATCATTACTATTTTATTTCCTTACTATTCCTTCTCATATTTCAGATCATCATTCTGGAGTCTTTTTCTTTTCCTTTCTTTTTTTTTTTTTTTTTTAGGGGTAACATCCAAAATATATAAAAACTCACACAACTCAATAGCACACAAAGTCTCATTAAGAAATGCATACATAAGATCTTGTATATATTTCCCTGTGCTATACAGTATAATCTTGTTTATCTATTATACAAGATCTTATGGTAGCTCACAGAGAAAAAATGGGACAATGAATACATATATGTTCATGTATAACTGAAAAACTGTGCTCCACACTGGAACCTGACACATTGTAAAATGATTATAAATCAACAAAAAATGCCAAAAAAAAAGAAAGAAATGGGTATAAATTCTGAATAGATATTTTTCCAAAGGTGAAATACAGATGGCCCACAGCACATGAAAAGATGCTCAACATCATTAATCACCTGAGAAATGCACATCAAAACCCCAAAGAGATGTCATCTCACACGTGCCAGAATAGTCAACATCAAAAAGTTCACAAATAACATATGTTCGTGAGGAAGTGGAGAAAAGTGAGCCCTTGTACACCATTGGTGGGAATGTAAATTGTTACAGCCATTTTGAAAAACATTTGGAGATTCTTCAAAACCTAAATATAAAACTCATATGATCCAGAAATTCCACACCTGGATATATATTTGAAGAAAAGAAAAATGCCAATTCAAAAAGATAGTTGCATCCTAATATATATATATAACAGAATTATTTACAATAGCCAAAAAATGTAAGCAATCTAAATGTCCAACAATAGATGAATAAATAAATATGTATATAATTTATTTCATTTGTATTTATACATATATAGAATGGGCTACTACTCAGTCATAAAAAAGAATGACATGTTCCCATTTGAAATGACATGGAATGATCTAGAGGATATTGTGCTTAGAGAAATAGGTCAGTCAGAGAAGATAAATACTGGATGTTATCACTTATATGTGGCATTTGGAATATAAAACAAGTGAATGTATATAATGAAACCAAAACAGTCTCACAGATATAGAGAACAAACTAGTTGTTACTTGCGGTGAGAGGGAAGCTGGAAGGGCCAAGAAGGGATAAAGGATTAAGAGACACAAACTACTACATATAAAATAAATAAGCTCTGTGTCTATAGGAATGTTTATTTGTATGTTTTAAACTTAAACAAGCCCCAGTTTCATCCTGGGGGTGTTGGTGGATGCTGGGGTGGGGAGAAGCTACCTTTGTAAAATAGTTGCCAAGCTTTCCAACAACTCAAAGGCATCAGCTCCTCAGGCCACCCCGCGGTGGATGTGTGACCAACTTTTCTGTTTCTTTTAAGAAAGTGGTCTGTTTGAATTTTCTGTCCTTCCAAGACTCAATTTTGGATACATGATGTTTTTTATGAGGGGAGTTAATTAGGTTTTTTCATTTACTCTTATTTTTAGAGGAGATACTGGGGATTGAACCCAGGACCTTGTTTTTTTTTTTTTTAAACATTTTTTATTGATTTACAATCATTCCACAATGTTGTGTCAAATTCCAGTGTTCAGCACAATCCCTCAGCCATTCATGGACACATACACACCCATCGCCACATTCCTCTCTCTGTGAGCTATCATAACATTTTGTGTATATTTCCCTGTGCTATACAGTGTAGTCTATTCTACAATTTTGAAATCCCAGTCTATCCCTTCCCACCCTCCACCCCCCTGGTAACCACAAGTCTGTATTCTCTGTCTGTGAGTCTATTTCTGTCCTGTATTTACGCTTTGTTTTTGTTTGTTTGTTTGTTTTTGTTTTTGTTTTTTAGATTCCACATATGAGCGATCTCATATGGTATTTTTCTTTCTCTTTCTGGCTTACTTCACTTAGAATGACATTCTCCAGGAGCATCCATGTTGCTGCAAATGGCATTATGTTGTCGGTTTTTATGGCTGAGTAGTATTCCATTGTATAAATACACCACCTCTTCTTTATCCAGTCACCTGTTGATGGACATTTAGGCTGTTTCCATGTTTTGGCTATTGTAAATAGTGCTGCTATGAACATTGGGGTGCAGGTGTCATCCTGAAGTAGATTTCCTTCTGGATACAAGCCCAGGAGTGGGATTCCTGGGTCATATGGTAAGTCTATTCCTAGTCTTTTGAGGAATCTCCACACTGTTTTCCATAGTGGCTGCACCAAACTGCATTCCGACCAGCAGTGTAGGAGGGTTCCCCTTTCCCCACAGCCTCTCCAGCATTTGTCATTTGTGGATTTTTGAATGACGGCCATTCTGACTGGTGTGAGGTGATACCTCATTGTAGTTTTGATTTGCATTTCTCTGATAATTAGTGATATTGAGCATTTTCTCATGTGCTTTTTGATCATTTGTATGTCTTCCTTGGAGAATTGCTTGTTTAGGTCTTCTGCCCGTTTTTGGATTGGGTTGTTTATTTTTTTCTTATTGAGTCGTATGAGCTGCTTATATATTCTGGAGATCAAGCCTTTGTTGGTTTCACTTGCAAAAATTTTCTCCCATTCCGTAGGTTTTCTTCTTGTTTTATTTCTGGTTTCCTTTGCTGTGCAGAAGCTTGTAAGTTTCATTAGGTCCCATTTGTTTATTCTTGCTTTTATTTCTTCTAGGAGAAAATTTTTTAAATGTATGTCAGATAATGTTTTGCCTATGTTTTCCTCTAGGAGGTTTACTGTATCTTGTCTTATGTTTAAGTCTTTAATCCATTTTGAGTTGATTTTTGTATATGGTGTAAGGGAGTGTTCTAGCTTCATTGTTTTACATGCTGCTGTCCAGTTTTCCCAACACCATTTGCTGAAGAGACTGCCTTTATTCCAATGTATATTCTTGCCTCCTTTGTCAAAGATGAGTTGATCAAAAGTTTGTGGGTTCATTTCTGGGCTCTCTATTCTGTTCCATTGGTCTATATGTCTGTTTTGGTACCAATACCATGCTGTCTTGATGACTGTAGCTCTATAGTATTGTCTGAAGCCTGGGAGAGTTATTCCTCCAGCCTCTTTCTTTCTCTTCAGTAATGCTCTGGCAATTCTAGGTCTTTGATGGTTCCATATGAATTTTATTATGATTTTTTCTAGTTCTGTGAAATATGTCCTGGGTAATTGGATAGGGATTGCATTAAATCTGTAGATTGCCTTGGGCAGTGTGACCATTTTAACAATATTGATTCTTCCAATCCAAGAGCATGGAATATCTTTCCATTTTTTAAAGTCTTCTTTAATTTCCTTCATCAATGGTTTATAGTTTTCTGTGTATAATTCTTTCACCTCCTTGGTTAGATTTATTCCCAGATATTTTATTACTATGGGTGCTATTTTAAAGGGGATTGTTTCTTTACTTTCTTCTTCTGTTGATTTATCGTTAGTGTAAAGAAATGCAACTGATTTTTGAACGTTAATTTTGTAACCTGCTACCTTACTGAATTCTTCAATCAGCTCTAGTAGCTTTTGTGTGGACCTTTTAGGGTTTTCTATATATAGTAGCATGTCATCAGCATATAATGACACTTTTACCTCTTCTTTTCCAATTTGGATCCCTTTTATTTCTTTCTCTTGCCTGACTGCTGTGGCTAGGACTTCCAGGACTATGTTGAATAGGAGTGGTGATAGTGGGCATCCTTGTCTTGTCCCAGATTTTAGTGGGAAGCTTTTGAGTTTTTCACCGTTGAGTACTATGCTGGCTGTAGGTTTGTCATATATAGCTTTTATTATGTTGAGATATGTTCCCTCTATACCCACTTTGGCGAGAGTTTTTATCATAAATGGGTGTTGAATTTTATCAAATGCTTTTTCTGCATCGATTGAGATGATCATGTGGTTTTTGTCCTTTCTCTTGTTGATGTGATGTATTACACTGATTGATTTGCGTATGTTGAACCAGCCTTGTGTCCCTGGGATGAACCCCACTTGGTCATGATGTATAATCTTTTTTATGTGTTGTTGGATTCTATTTGCTAAAATTTTGGTGAGGATTTTGGCGTCTATGTTCATCAGTGATATTGGCCTATAATTCTCTTTTCTGTAGTGTCTTTGCCTGGTTTTGGTATCAGGGTGATGGTGGCTTCATAGAATGAGTTTGGGAGTATTCCCTCCTTTTCAATCGTCTGGAAGAGTTTGAGAAGGACTGGTATGAGTTCTTCTTTGTATGTTTGGTAGAATTCCCCGGTGAAGCTGTCCGGTCCTGGACTTTTATTTGTAGGGAGGTTTTTAATTGCTATTTCTATTTCCTTTCTAGTGATCGGATTGTTCAAGTGTTCAGATTCTTCTTGATTCAGTTTTGGTGGACAGTATGTTTCCAGAAACTTGTCCATCTCCTCTAGGTTATCCAGTTTGGTTCCATATAGTTTTTCATAATATTCTCGTATGATATTCTGTATTTCTATTTTGTTTGTTGTAATTTCTCCATTTTCCTTTCTTATTTTGCTAATTTGTGCTCTCTCTTTTTTCTTCTTTGTGAGTTTGGCCAGAGGTTTGTCGATTTTATTTACTTTTTCAAAAAACCAGCTTTTGGTTTGGTTGATTTTTTCTATGGTCTTGTTAATCTCTATTGTATTTAATTCCTCTCTGATCTTTATTATTTCCTTCCTTCTGCTGCTTTTTGGGGCTTTTTGTTCTTCTTTTTCTAATTCATTCAGGTGGTGGGTTAAATTGTTTATTTGAGATTGTTCTTTTTTGAGGAAGGCCTGTATCGCTATAAACTTCCCTCTTAGCACTGCCTTTGCTGTGTCCCATAGGTTTTGAGTGGTTGTGTGGAGTCTTTTTCAATGTTCGTGAACTATCCCTTTTAGAAGTTCTTTCAGGGTGGATCTGTAGGAATTAAACTCTTTCAGTTTTTGCTTAAATGAAATTGCCACTATTTCAGTTTCACTCTTGAAAGGTAATTCGGTAGGGTACAAAATTGTAGGGTGAGACTTTTTTTCTCTCTCAGTATCTGAGAGAAATACCGGCTTCTGGCTTTCATTATGGATATTGGGAAATATACTATTAGTTTAATTGTCATTCCTTTGTAAGTTATTTCTCTCTATTCTTGGAATGATTTTAAATCTTTGTCTTTGCTTTTTGCAGTTTTACATAATCTGTCCAAGCACGAATTTCTTTTAATTTATACTTCAATTCCAGAAAAATTCCAGCCACTATTTCTCCAAAGATTTCTTCTCTGATTCTCTTTAATTTTTCCTGCTGGTATTTCAGTTAAACACTGAGTCATATTTCACACCATTTCACAAAACTGTGAAAGTTAAAAATTTTTTTTAATTTTGGAAGAACATTTTTATGACTGGGGTAAGGAAGGATTTCTTAAATAAGACATACTAAAACACAAACTTAGAGGAAAATATGAATGAATCTGACTTATATACAGGTTAAAAAAAATCCGGTCAAAAAAGACCACCATTCAAAATATAAAAAGAATGTTTTGTTTGGTGTCATTATAAACTTGTGAATTTTAACATTTAGTGTTTCAATCCGTTAGTTATTATTCTTCTGAGTGCTGAAATTACCCTATCTTTGATCAGTGGAAATCTTTCCAGTTGGCTCCTAGCACTACTGATGCAACTCTAACTGGCTTTATAGCTTCCTCCCTTTCAGTTATGATGTGTAGACTCATTCTGTACATCTCCTGTTCCAGGTCAGGAGGTAGCCACTTCTCCAAGGGTCCTTGGTTTGCTCAGTGAGAAACAGTCCACCCACAACTGGTTCCTCTTTATAGGATTCTAGGAAACTAACTTATGATATTGAAAACTGCTAAGGGAAAATAACATTTATCTTGCCTTTTCTACATGAACTGTACTTCAGGATTCATAAAGGGAACTTTTTTTGTTTTACTGTTCTGTGTTTTGTTTTTTAATGGAAATATTTCAGCTAACAAAAGAAGATGGACTGGTATCATTGGAATATTGCTGTTTTGCAATCCCCATCAAATTAATGGACCTGGGCAATGATCGTCAATGGCTGTTAGCATCTCAATTACACTACACCATCAACAAAGCAATCTGGCCCCCCCAAAAACAGTTGAGTCTATTCAAGTGTCTCAATCTAACCACCAATTTATAGAAAATATAATGAACAGAGGAACATGTTACACTGTACCACACAGAATTAAACAGCAAAATTCTAACCTTAGGAACTCTATAAGACCAAAATCTGGTTTCTTCAACAATAAGAAAAACATTTTCAAAAAACAGAGAGCGAGAGAAGTATGGAATGGAGGAGTAACCTACAGATTAAAATGTACTTGAGACATATCAACCAATTGTGACAGTTACTGAATATTGACCATTGGATATTGATTGTAATTGGTTATTTGAATATTGACTCAAACAAACTGTAAAAACACAGAGCAAACTGAGGAAATGTGAACATTCATTGGAGAATTTTGATGATATTAAGGCATGGTTTCTTACACATGAAGTTGATAATGGTATTATGGGTCTGGTTTTACAAAGTGTTCTTTCTCTCAGAAATTCTAAGCAGGAAGTGATATGATATTTGAGAATTTTCCTCTAAATAACCTAGTGCTGGGGCATGTTGGGTGGTGATGGAGCTGAATCAAAATTGATGAGCTCAGTGATGGGTACACTGGGACTCATTACATCATTCTGTCTATTTTGTATATGATTGAAGGTTTCTATAATAAGATATTTTTTAAACTGAAAAGACAATCCACCACTTGGGAAGAGATATTTAATGCCTAGAACTTAAAAAAAGTCAAATATATAAAAAGTTCTTAATATCAATAAGAAAAAAAGCCAAAATCCAACTCAAAAACTGGGCAGAAGATACGAATAGGCAGTTTATGATTATGAAACACATTGAGATGCTCAGCTTTACCGCTAATCAGGAGAATGCAAATTAAAATCGCACTGAGACATCTTTGCACAACCATTAGTCTGGCAAACATTAAAATGCTGGATAACACCACATGTTGGAAACTTCGTGGAGAAATGGGAACTGTCCCTTGCTATGGTACGAATCAAAATTTTATATCTACTGTGGAGACCAACTGGGTAATAGCTAGTAAGTCTGAAAATTTGCACATCTCCCAGAAATTGAAAATTACAAGACACTGCCTTCCTTGCCTTCTGTAAAGATGGGATGCAGGTGTTTGACCCAGTCTGCCAAATAGGTGCATCAGCTCTAAACTTTGAATCTGAAAATGATGTTAAAAAATAGGGACCAAGCAGAACCCCTTTAGTGAAGGTGGAAGCAGAGACAGCACCTACATACAATTTCTGCAGTCAGCAATGACTACAGTCCTAGAAATAGCACCAGCATTGAGCTTGTGTCATTTGGAAATAAAAGGGGTGGGCGGTACTTGTACCTTTAAGCAGAGAAGAATTGTCCTCATTAGATCAATTCCATGGTGTGTATATTAGGTAGTTTATCTTCAAGTTGGTTCTCAAGTCCTTCCTGAGATTCTGTAAGCTATCCAACATTCTTTAAAAAATTATTTTTTTTGTTTAAATGACCTATAATGGCTTTTTGTTGGTTATAAGAATCTTGACTGATGTGGAAAGCAATCTGGCAATGTCTCTTAAAATTGAGGCTAAGTATACTCTAAACCTCAGCAATCCTACTGCTTACATGTATCCTTTCTTGATTTAAAAATGTAGTAAAATTAAAAAAAACACAGAGGGGAAGGCTTCATGTGAAATTCAAGAGTTTGTTCCCTCTGATAAGAGAGGAGAGAGACTTGGAGGTCTTTAACTGCACACATTCTAAGATTTGTTAAAGCTTGAGTGAGTATCACTAATTTGCTTTATTATTATACTTTTTTTTAATCACCATCTAGATTTTATGTATCAAATATGAAGTATTAAAATATTAAAACACTCTATAAATATATACCTCTTGTACATTGAGTAACTGACTAGCCTGCCTCTTCAGCCTCTTCATTCCAATGATCATAAGGATTCTCTGTCCTTCTCTTATGTAATAATAGAGCTGTGGCTCGGGTGGGATTTCCCATTTCTCAGTCCCTCTTGTAACTAGTGGGTGTGTGGCTAAACTCTTGCCAATGGAAGGTGGGTAGAAGGGAGGTGAGCAACTTGCCTCTCACAAATTCCTGGCTCTGGACTTCCAGGCTTCCACCCTCCTGGCGGCTGGAAAGGCAACAAGCAATGTGGCCTTGGAGGCCACACGTGGCAGAGGGAGAGCTGCCATCAGCCCCAGTCTCCGAATGGCTGTGTAGAACAGAGCTGCCCAGCCACCTGTGACTGTTATCTGAGACAGATATAAACTTCTTAGTTTCTTAAGCCTTTCGTTTGTTGAGTTTCATTATGGCAGCTCCTTTAGCTATGTAATCATCTTTCTTGCCCCCCTTATTTTGTTTCAAATTAGATTTCTGATACCTGCATTGTTTACAGTGTTTATTACTTTCTTTACTAAATTAAGGGATGAGGAGTAAATATAAAATAATAGTAATTTTCACTCCTCTTGAGGCAATATAAAAATAAGAAGTTTTTAAACTGCCAGACATAGGATGGTGAGTTGAAGATTATACAAACAACATTTTCATAGTAGTTATAATTTACTAAGAATTTCACATTTGGCCCATGTGGGCCTACCTCTAGTTCCAACCTCTCAATCCCAGGTGAAGAAACCATGGCCACATAAAAAAGAATGAAATAATGCCATTTGCAGCAACATGGATGGATCTAGAGATTATCATATTAAGAAAAGTGAGACAGAGAAAGACAAATATCACATGATATTACTTATATGTGGAATCTAAAAAATGATACAAATGAACTTATTTACAAAACAGAAACAAGACTCACAGACATAGAAAACAAACTTATGGTTACCAAGGGGCGGAGTAGGGATGGGATAAATTAGGAATTTGGGATTAACAGATACACACTACTATATACAAAACAGATGAACAAGAACATACTGTACGGCACAGGGAACTATATTCAACAGCTAGTGATAACCTATAATGGAAAAGAATCTGACAAAGAATATAGATATATAATTGAATCACTTTGCTGTACATATGAAACCAACACAACATTGTAACACAACCATACTTCAATTAAAAAAAAAAACAACCATGGCCTAAAGTTATTGTACTTGGCAAAGTTCACACTGTGAGTTAGTGGCAGAGCCTCCTGGTTTATTCCCACTCCATTCCTCCCCTCATACCACTGCCTCCCTTACTTGGAAAGGAACTAAGAGATAATTTGGTTGATGAATGATATTTGAATTCCACCCACAGTAATTTATTGAAACATCAGGACAAAATACACACACTCCCAGGAATTTATAAATCTGGGCCACTCTGAATGTTCACTTACGCACATTGTTGTTGGAATAAACTTCTCAGAGCTAGTTAGAAGCTTTGAGACACAGTAACAAATCTGAATATAAATTCTGATGCACTGTCTCAAAGGCATGAGTGTGATTCTTCACACTGGAAGATGAGAATTTACTTTCCATAAGGCAATGCCTCTCCAACTTTCCCCTTCAAGTTCCCCAGTGACCAAGCTCTTTGTGTGAGCAGACAAGGTGAGAGAAGGGTTCTGAGTGTAAAATGTAAAGCTCCTTCCTCAGGAGCAAAGTTTCTTTGAATGTTATTTTTAAAATTCTTGCTGATTTTTGCAAGCTACTCCACAACATGGCTTCACTTGTTTTTAACATAAAAAGAATCTTTTAAACCATCAGTTAAATTTCTTAAATCTCCCTTCAAAATCTTTGTGGAAAGTTGATGTCTTATTTGTCCTGTGTCTGGATACACTCCCTCAGGTCCACAAGGGTACAGGTTTCCCATTTTTATAGTAGCAGTTATGCTATTTGGTATGAAAGTACTTAACCTTCTTCATTTCAGAGTAGAATCTTTCCTTCACTGCCCCAAGATTCAGGTCAAAGTTGCTTAAAATTAAAATCTTCCTGCAGGAAGGTTTTTAAAAAAAATTGGGACTAACTGTATTCCCATGAGAGCCTAGAAACTTATTTTCAGAGGGGGATGGAGGAGAGGGATGTCATTTACACTTTGGGTAGAATATGAACAATAGAACAGCAGTGTGCATAGGGGTGCTAGAGATCATTTCATACACAGCATCAGTTCATGGATAAAAAAAGAAAGGCCAGAGATAGGATGGCTCTTGCCCCAAATCACAAAACTGGCCAAATATTAACACGAATTTTTTCCCTGATTAATAGTTGGGATATTTTTTGCCCACATTCTAAAATACTACCAACTATGGAATGTATAGTGGCCATCAGCTGCCGCCCAAATTACCAAGAAATTGTTGAATATTTGCATAGTTTCCTAACCCTTCAAGGTGGTCACTAAGATTGAGACAGACATTTTTGTAGACGATTTTAGGATCCTTTTGCATGTGAAATGCTACTTAAAATGGACATATTTTAAGCAATGTTCAGCAACAATACCAAGTAACATTCCTAAATCATAAGAAAAAATTAATCATTTAAGTAGAAATAATATGTGATGCCCTAACACAAAGCAGGGGTTGGCAACTTCTGTAAAAGGCCAGACAGTAAATATTTTAGGCTTTGCAGGTCCTAGAGTCTCTATTAAAACTACTCAACAATGCCATTGTAGTGTGAAAGCGGCCATAAACAAGATGCAAAAGAATGAGGCCGACTATGTTCCAATAAAACATTATTTACAAAAACAGGCTCTGCACTGAATTTGGCCTTCAGGCTGCAGTTTGCAGACCCCTGCCCTAGAGTCCTAGATTTTTATAGGCTTTAAGTAGTGTGCGTATATAAAGTCACCCAGAATGCTTGCTCTAAAAATGCCGCTAAGCTTTTGTTTGGTTAGTTTTATTTATTTTTAAAATAGCGCCTACATATTTTAATATGCCCCATGTAAATCTAAGTGGCAGGATATGTCTAGAGACGCGCGTGTGGCCTGGTGGGAGTCACATGGTGTGGATCATCTCAGTTACCTCGTCTGTACAGCGGCAAAGCATATCGTCCTTATTTAGTCGCCTTTTTCTGAACTGGCTGGCTCAGGAATGACAGTAGGATGCACTAAAGACACAGAGGGCATGCTGTTTATTTAGAGGTGAATTTCTTCTATCTTCTTTGTTTTGTTTCTCAAGGATGCCAAGTTTCCATCCCAGCCTCTTGTGTGGCCTGAGAGTTATCGCAGCTTCTTCATCTGCATGCAAAGAACGGTGCTTCCCCACCGTGCGTGGGCGTGGCAAGGAAAGCTCTATGGCCCTGCCCAGTGTCATCTACCTGGCACTGAATGCTGCTGGAGCAGGACCTGTCCACACATTTAATTCTTGCGTAAGATAACTACCAGGCCTCATGGTCTTGCGGCTTTCCATCAGATGACCCGAGAAGGGAGATAAAAAGGAAAGAGAACTAACAAAACAGGAAAGGAAAGACAATAAAACCTAAGGATAATGGCTGAGTGGATAATGGCAGGCAGGCAACATCTTTAGCTACCATGGAAAGTATTAAGCCGGTGTGTTTGTTGAATTCATTTTGTTGGTGGTCACTTTGTGTTCACTCTGAACATCTAGCAGTTAGCTAAGTAAACACACATGACTGATGAAAGAAGAAAGGGAACTATTTTTACAGGGGCCATTAAACTTTAACTACCATCTGGCAGGGAATGATTAGAGAAGATCAAAATTAAGGCAGTCAACACAAATACAGTGTGAATACCTCAGGGAATTAACATGGATAAAGACAGTGAACTTGTGGTTAAATAAAGAGACAGACATAAGAGGGAAGTGGTGAACACATCCTTTATAGCTTTGGACCTCATGGTCACATTCATTGCCAAAGGAGCTCAAAGAGGGGAGAAATAACAAGGAGACCATGAGAAAAATCTGATACACCTGGAAATAATCAGATGCTCTGCACCAATCATAAAAAAGAAAGTTAAAGAACTACACAGGACCACATCGTTTGGGCTTACTCTCTGCCCAGGAAGAAAATGTTTATAGGAGAAGTGTGTTGAAATTGGCAGATAGTTAATATTCAGATTAGCCTACTATTTAATAGTAGGAAATGGTTATATATACTGCTGGGAAAAAACATTAGGAGCTATATCCTTGTGAACACTGAAGACGCCATAATTTCTGGGAATCACTGTTTGCCCACTAATTAAAGTCACCCAGCAGGTAGTTTGAGATAGAATGTGAAACAGAGAAGCTGGGTCTGACTCTTCCAGGGTGCGCCTCTGTCTTCTGTAGGTTGATAGCACAGTACTGAAACCTAGAGCAGCTGCACCCCATGGAAAGCACACATAAAGGATCCTTAGAAAAAGCTACTTGTTTTGTCTTGCCTTTTTTTTTTTTTGTCATTTGTCTCTGTATTCGGGTGGACTCAGAAGGCTAAACTTCTGAGCATCTGAAAGAGGAGCCACAAGACAGTGGTGTTGGGTGGGCCCCTTAGCCCCCTCTCAGGGCTGAAGTAAGAGCTTTGTCTGGGGGAAGCCCAGGGCCCTGAGCTTTTATTTACTAATGAAATATATTTGACATACTGCATTGTGTAAATTTAAGGTGCACAACACATTGATTTGATACGTGTATATATATATATATATATATATATATATATATATATATATATATGTATATATATGTTGTTGAAGTACAGTTGATTTACAATGTTGTGTTAGTTTCTGGTGTACAGCATAGTGCTTCAGTTATACACATATATAATATATGATATATACATACATGTATAGTCTTTTTCATAATAGGTTATTATAAGATATTGAATATAGTTCCCTGTGCTACATAGTAGGACCTTGTTGTTTTATCTATTTTATATATAGTAGTTAGTATCTGCAAATCCTGAACTTCTAATTTATCCCTCCCTGCTCCTTTCCCCTTTGGCAACTGTAAGTTGTTTTCTGTGAGTCTGTTTGTGTTTTGTAAATAAGTTTATTTGTGTCATTTTTTTAGATTCCTCATATAAGTGATATCATATAATATTTGTCTTTCTCTGTGCAACTTACTTCACTTAGTATGATAATCTCTAGGTCCATCTCTGTTGCTGCAAATGGCAGTATTTCCTTCTTTTTTTGTGGCTGAGTAGTATTCCATTATATATGTATATACATACATACATACATATATATACACACCACATCTTTATCTAGTCATCTGTTGATGGACATTTAGGTTGCTTCCATGTCTTGGCTATTGTAAATAGTGCTGCTGTGAACATCGGGTGCATGCATCTTTTTGAATTATAGTTTTCTCCAGATATACGCCCAGGAGTGGGATTGCTGGATCATATGGTAAATCTATCTTTAGTTTTTTGAGGAGTCTCCACAGTGTTTTCCATAACGACTGCATCAAGTTACATTCCCATCAACAGTATAGGAGGGTTCCCTTTTCTCCACACCGTCCCTAGCATTTATCATTTGTGGACTTTTTAATGATGGCCATTCTGACTGGTATGAGGTGATACCTCATTCATATATATATTGCAATATGATTGCTATTGTAGTGATAACTAGCCCCCTCTATCATGTCACATAATTTCTTTTTTGTGGGAATAATTGGGTAAGAATAAGTAAGATCAAGTCTCTTAGCAAATTTGATGATTATAATACAATATTGTTGTCCATATAAACTATACTGTGCATAGGGCCCAGAATTTTGATTACTGGAACGATCAAAACAGCTTTGGAACAAACCAGCTGAAGCTGGGCCATCCCAAGCAACAAAATGGAAATATCCTGCAGTATAGGAAAGATGGGATGTGTACGTAGAAATTCATGATGCACAGCTTTCTCCCTCTGAATTCTTCCTATTTAAGGACTTAACTCTATACCAGGCAGTGTGCAAAGTGCATTCCTATCCCTTACCTCATTTGCTTGTCAGTACAGTCCTATGAGGTATGCATTATAATCCCCACTGTACAGAGGAGAAAACAGAACCAAGACAGAGAGAGTTTAAGAACTGGCCCAAGGATAAGACCATGTGGTTAGAGGATGAGGCTGCCGGGACTCGAATGCAGGTCTTACTCTCTGCACAGCTATTGTTCTTATGCTCTGACCCACATGGAATAATCTCCTTCTACAGCTCTACTGGAACCCAAGTCCTCATGCCAGTTTCCCAGCATTATGGCCTCTATACTTTCCCCTTCTTGAATGAGATTGGGCTCAACTTCCCGTTAGGGTCAGAGGCTTAAAAATAATGGATACAGCCTAGTAAGGAGTTGGAGTAAACCCACTGCGGCGCCCCTGCACAGCGGGGGAGGTAGAGCCAGGGAGGACTGGGCAGGTCCTCACCACAAGGGTCCAGGCCCCTTCCAGGGCTTTTGCAAAAGAAAATCAATGGTAAATAAAACAACTGATTTTTTTCCCCAAGCTCTAAATAATGCTTGATATTGTCTGGTGATGGTCCATAAGAACATTTCCCTTGTTCCTTGTTCTTAGAATAAAATATTCTAGAGTAAAATTTGATTTTAATTAAAATTCTAGTAATGGCATGACCTGCACATGTACACGATGTGCAAGAAAATGCAGTGTTAAAAGTAAGAAAATTCAAAGGTGTGCCAGAAACCTCATCATTAGTGCACTTCCTTCTGCCTTTGTACTTCTGGAATCTCTAAACATCTGGTGATTTTACCATCAGGAAACAGTGCAGTGTCCATCTGTTAAATCAGGCTTTGGCTTCACTCACCTGGGAGAATCAGCCAGATGTGGGCGTCCTTTACATTATTAATGATTTCAGTCTTCCCTTTGTACATGCCCCGGGAGGGCACAGTGGGGTACAGTCTATAAATCGCTGAAAAGTGAAAAAGTCATATTTTACTTTATTTCAGGTATAATGAAGGAACAGAACACGTTTTCTTAGTCAGAGCCTAAACAGTTAGAATCTATTTAAATTCTTGCCACTAGAAGACTTTTAATTGCTTTGCTTTGCCAGAAAAACCATGGCGAACCTTACCTCAACGCACACACAAAACCCTTCTTGATGCTCAGACAGTGGATGCTAAGTGAATCGTGTAGACATCTTCCCTATATCTCTCATTTGGTGGCAGTCTGTGTGATCTTCACAACTTACTTATAAAGAGCATCATGCAAAATTTCAGTCCACAGTCTTTCCTATCCTACCACAGATACTGGTCATGCATGCATGTTACAATGTTCCTGTGACAAAGCACTGACTTCCATTAGCATCTGTGGATGGAGACAGCCTGGCATAATGACAAGTGTAGGCACTGTCCATTATGACACGGTGATCTTTGGCAAGTTATTCAGTCTTTCTGAGTCTCATTTCCTCCTCTATAAAGTGGGGATGTTGATGAGAACAGTACCTACTTTACAGAGTTGAGTCCGGGATTACATGTGACCAGGTCTATTACTGTGCCTGACATGTGGTAAGAACTCAGCAAAGTTAGCAACTGTCAAATAGTAAGACATGGTGAGCAAGCTACTTATAAAAAGCCTTTCTCAGCAAAATTCAGCAGAAGGTACAGAGATTTCCCATCCACTCCCTGCACAGCCTCCCCCAGTATCAACATCCCCCACCAGAGAGGTACATTTTTACAATTGATGAACCTACATTGACATGTCCCTATGACCCAAAGTCTGTGGTTTACCTGAGGTCTCACTCTTGGTATTGTACATTCTGTGGGTTTGGACAAATGTGAGTGACATGTACTCACCATTATAGTATCATACAGAGTAGTTTCACTGCCCTTAAAATCCTCTGTATTCTGCCTGTTCATCCCTCCCCACCTAACCCTGGTAACCACTGATCTTTTTTTTACTGTCTTGATAGTTTTTCCTTTTCCAAAATGTCATATAGTTGGAACCACAGAGAATGTAGCCTTTTTAGATTGGCTTTCTTCACTTAGCAATATGCATTTAAAGTTCCTCCATATCTTTTCATGGCTTGATAGCTAATTTCTTTTTAGTGCTGAATAACATTCTATTGTCTGGATGTACCACCATTCATTATCCATTCATCTGCAGAAGGACATCTTGGTTGCTTCCATGTTTTGACAATTATGAATAAAACTGCTATAAACATCCATGTGTGGGTATTTGTGTAGATGTAAGTTTTCAGTTCATTAGGGTAAATACTGAGGAGAGAGATTGCTAGGTTGAATGGTAAGAGTATGTTTAGTTTTGTAGGAATCTGCCAAACTGTCTTCCAAAGTGGCTGTACCATTTTGCATTCCCGCCAGCAATGAATTAGCAGAGTCTGTTCCATTTTGCTGTGGACATAAAACTGCTCTAAAAAATAAAGTTTATTAAAAACTTTATAAAAGGCTTTCTCTTGACAAAATATTTTCTATGATCTGTTTTCTTTTATGATTTGGATTAGTAGTCCTGTGGTCCGGACATGGCCAACCTAATCTTTCAAAGTTTCTTGTTCTCTGAATGTGTTGGTGACTATTATGCTCATTGAAAGATTATCATACTTGTGAAGTCTAGAGCTTTTGATTTCAAGAATTATCATCATCTTCTCAGCCACTATTTATTGAGAGTTTTCTACATGCCAGATCTCTACAAGGGACTGAGACATATGGTCAAGAGAGGAAAAGAGCATTGGATAATTCCCAGCCTTCACTGTTGGAACTCTGAGATACAGTTTGCATCCTAAATTTGAAAAAGAAAAAAAAAACCTTCAATATCCTCAAAGATAATTTACATAATTCTGATAGAAATATAAGCTTTTCCTTATTTTTTTCATGAGGCTACCATAGTCTAGAAAAACCACTTTTAGCAGTGAGAATCAATCCGTGTTGCTTCTAACCTCTGAGAAGCATGGAAACAGTAAACATCCCATCTAAAACTGACATGAAGAATATGATGTCACCAATTTTTCCTACTTTTCTTATGTTGCATTGTTACTGTCATGTGCACCTGGGGACATACCTCATTGGATGGTTGGCCTTAAGCATTTGCTCTTTTCTTCTCCTCTTGCCCTGTCTCTGACTGTGATGATCAGTGTCACTCCTGTCCTCATCCTGCTCTTGCTTCTACCTGGGGCACAACTGGGCCACTTGCCATCATTCGCCAGCTTCCTCAGGGGTTGGGGTAAGACTTTTTAAAAATTAGAGTAGGAACCTCCTTGCATTTCCCTTTTTCTAGAACTCTTCTCTTGCCTCCTCGAGTCCCTTTCCCATTCCTACTTCTTAGATTTCTAGCTCCTTCTTGTGGTTCAGAGTTCCATCACCTCTCGCCATTCACTCCTCGGGGGTGCTTATGGCTTGTATAATGGAGCTTGGAAGACCCAACCCCTTCTATCTGACAGGGAAGGAGAAGGGGAAAGACAGAGCCCCTGTTCCCTTCCAGAGCTGCAGTCAGAGAAAATGCATCATCAGTATCTCTGCTTTATTTTCTGAAGTTCTTTTCCAGGAAAGATTGAGACAAGCTGTGATTATTTTCTGCAGTGCTTGATTCCGTATTTCACCTGAATTTGATGTTAAAAGGAATTCTGTGGCTGACCTGAGGCACACTGATGATTCACAAGTCAACATTAGAAACAAGACTCTTCATTAAAAAGGGCAAATAGTGCTGGGGAATAGAACTAGAACCTGCTATTCACCAACTATTCACCAACACAATTTTAATCCAATTTTTTTCTGGAAATATTTGTGAGGTCCTCTTTGGATATGACCTATATTCTATCAATAACACATTCCTTTATAAAGGGTTCTATAATTGGCACTAAATTCAAACATCTGCCCAACCATGAATTGGCCTTTCTCTTTGTATGTGGGTCAGTCGAGGGGGAAAAATGAAGAGAAAAATCTGAAGATTGGATGTTGTTAGGTTCGAGCCCTGTGTGGCTGCAGGCTCTTCTGACTCTCTCTCTTATGATTGGGCCACAAATCCTCTTGGAGTTCTTTCGGATACCCTTCAAGGAATTCCTGATCCAATATTCCCAAATTCAGAATTTTACTTTTTTTCTTCTGAAATCAGGCTAAATATCTTTGTTTATATAGCTAAAAACTGAACGTGGATTAAAGAACTAAGACAGACTATGGAAAATGTTAGTCAGAATACTGTTTATATTATCTATTGTAAAGGATAACCACTTGCTGACAAGGGCACACTAGTATTTTAAGTATAAATATTAGTGAGTTAAAATGTTAATTGAACTTGACTCCTAATATTTGATTTATGATTCCATGATGTAAAATTCAAGTGCAGTCATTAAATGACATACTGACTCTTAATATATAATTCAGATTTACTGAACAATTGATTAAAACAGGAAGCAGAATTTTAAATAGGATACAAGTTCATATTTGAATTTTTTTACTCCATTTGTATATAAACAGAGATGGGAATATAAAATGTGTCCTACATGTTAACCAGAAATTAAAAGAAAACTATTACCAGGATAGCACTAAATATACTTTAACATTTTAAAGGAATTGATTGATTTTCATATATTTAATAGATTATTCATTTTCTTGCAAAATCAGCCTCTACTCCAAGATGTACAAGAAAAAGGAAGAAGATGGAAAAGCATTTAAAAGAGGTAATTTCTATGTCTTATGTTTAGAAATGGAGATACTGATGATTTTAGAAAACGGCGATTTTATGGGTCATAAGAAGTTACTACTTTATGGAAATGGTAACAATATAATTCACTGAGTACCTACTCTGTGCCAGGCATGGTAGTAGATGCTTCACATTCATGAATTTTGTCATTTAATCCTCAATATAACTTTTCAAGGTTGGCAATTTTCTCCAGAAAAACCAACGTTCAGGGAAATAAAGTAATTGGACAGAGCTTACATGTGTTACACAAAGTTTGGTTAGCAGCACAGTGCTGACTTGCCGTGGAATTTACCTTACATGACTGCAGGAAGCATACCAGATTAGATGGATAAGGACAGGTGGGCTTAATATGATGGGTGACACTGAATGAATTCTTAAACCTTGTAGGGGAAAACAAACCACCATAAAAACCCAGGTTAAGATGGTAACAGTATTTATACCCTTTACAAAATTGTTGTACGATTTAACCACCTGACTGTTATATAGCACATCTAGATATTTTTATTCATCATACTTTTTATGATTAACACCTCAATATTTGGAAAAGTTGGGGAACTGGGTCCCGATTGTCTTATACTAACTTTCTCTTAGCTCTGTCTGTGCCCCAGGGGCCCCCTAGGCTGTGACAAAAAAGCAGTCTGCATAGAACATTTACACGCTTGATGTAGTACATGGCAGTTGCTAAGGCAGAAAGCCAGAGGTAATGAGCACTGTGAGAATTATGTGCAGATCTTCTTTGCAGCACTTTCCGACTGTAATTGAACTATCCCCTCCTGATCCTTCAGGTGCTATCAGGATGATTTTCTGCAGACTTCAAGAAAATCCCTGAAGGGCCAAAGACACTTTTCTTGGTGTTACAATCCTTATTTCAACTGAAGTTAAATGTTTGGCTCTGAAGTGTTTTAACAAGTTTCAAGAAAAAAGGAAATTCTAGGTTGAGAGTCTCTGCCCCTTACCACCACACATGAAGAAATCGATCTTTATACCTATTTATTGTCAAGGTAAAAGAAATGCATAATATTCAGAGTTATATAAGGATGAGAAGAAGAAATTTGGTTTTCCAATTTAAAGCCACAGCATATTTGTGATTTGTATTTTTTAACTGTTCTGAAGGGGTGATGGCAAGGAATTAATGTTTTATTAAAGGAAAAAAGCAGTGTCAGCATATGGGCCCATCTAAGATCCTTTTAGACAATAAACAATCTTCAAACCTAGCAGTGGGATACATAATGCCTATTTATTTTTTGTTTTGTTTTTTGGGGGGAGGTAGTTAAGTCTATTTATTTATTTTAATGGAGGTATTGGGGATTGAACCATGCTCAGCGTGTACTCTACCACTCTGCTATACCTTTCCCCCCATAATGCCTACTTAAACATGGACACCTGGCTTCCTCTCACAAATGAAGCCTGTAAATTTCACTCAAACACTAAGAAGGTCTGAAAGCTCTGTCTCTGTCATAATCTACACTTGTCTCAGACATTCTGTTCAATCTATAGGCTTTTTTTTTTTTTTTAAGAAAATGGTTTAATTCTTCTGTAAGTGGTACCCATGATACCAAGAGTATAGAGACCATTTAGTACCTGTGGCGTCAGCAAAGAGCCCAAGCACAAAATAAACAGTGATAAAAATTCCTTCTCTCCTTTTCTCATCTCCTGGAGTTGACTTAAGTGGAGCGAGGATATCTACCTAAGTGCCCTCTCTTTGCATTTTGGAGATCTAGCTTTCCGATCTGTCTGCAGGCAGTCCTTTCTCTATGTATACTAAAAAATTTTAGTTTCTTAAAGCTAAACCTAACTAGAATATCTATTTATAAGCAAAATTCACTAATAATACTAATGGCCACCCCTGTTTGAGCTCTTACTGTGCACCAAGCACTTGACAATTCATTCAGCCCTTCTCACATTCTCTAATGTAGGTACAATTCCTATTTTACACATGAAAAATAGGTGTGAAAAGACTCAAGATCCTACAGTTGTTTAAGGTTGAAGCCTGATGTCAAACTCAGGTTTATCTGGTTCTTATATGTATGTTCATGTATGACTGGAGTATTATTCTGTACACCAGAAACATACATTGTAAATTGGCTATACTTCAATCACACACACACACAAAATGGGCGCTTAGCCACTACATGATTCTACTACCTAATCATCTGATGTATTTCTGCCTCTTTCTTTATTCCCCCAGAATAAAGGAAAAAAAGG